>NC_045975.1:3601928-3934727 GCF_010909765.2 Amblyraja radiata | reverse complement strand
TATTCTAAATTTTTGTTGGATGTAGGAGAGGACAGATTGCAAAGAATGAAGACAATGAAATTAACATTCCAGAAGACATGGTTCTCTCAGCAAGAACACTGGATGACTGCATTGATTATATCTATCCAGCATTTGACCACCCTGCAACATTATTCTCTAACAATTGTATCTTGGTTCCTCACAATGATACGATGAGAAGAATCAATTCTGCGTGTGTCAGACGCTTCCCTGGAACCATGAGGGAGTACTATTCTTTCAATTCTGTCACTGACGGAACAAATTCAACTCACTTCCCAACGGAATTCCTCGATTCAGTCGAGATTTGTGGTTTACCACCACACAAATTGGAGTTGAAGAAAGGATCTCCAATTGTTTTAATCAGAAACTTGCAACCCCCAAAGCTATGCAATGGAACGAGGTTGATTGTAGAACAGCTACACAATAATCTCATAGTTGCTAGAATCAACATGGGGGCCTACAAAGAAGATATTGTTCTAATTCCTAGGATGAAGATCAATTTGACAGAAGATGAAAACATTCCCATTAGGCGGAGCCAATTCCCTATTCTGTCGAGTTTTGCAATGACAATTCATAAGGCACAAGGACAAACCATGGAGAAGGTCTTGATATACCTTGAGAAACCAGTATTTCAACATGGCCAACTATATGTAGCTCTTAGCAGAGGAAAGGTGAAGGAACAAGTAAAAGTGTTCCTGAAAGATGGGACATCAACCAGGAATGTTGTGATTAAACAAAATGCTTTGTTGAGAAATGACTGCTGCATTAAGTGCTCAAATTTTCCTAAAGTCAATGAAAGTAGGCAAAACTGAAGGCAAAAAGCGATGCAGGAAGGAACTGAATGTCCAGAGTTTCGACACTTTTGATTATTGCTCCTCAGTTCAACAAGGGATGTTTAACACAGGAATCGCATTTCTGCACACAAAAGTTTAAAATGCTGCCCTCAGAAAAAGCTTCAAGGACACATTAAGTGACATGTAAAATCTTAACAGTTGTATTTGATTTTTGGATCGAAAGTTGCTGGAGCTGTTCTCATGCTTCACGATAAAGCTTGCAGATGGATTATTGCTGCAGGATATAAAACTACAGGCTTGCACATCTAGGGTATATGTATCAGGTACAGTTCAATTGTTGAGTCAATTATTGAGTAAATGATGATTGACGAGATATTGATGTTTGAGGATTTGGTGTTGGTAATGGCATTGCGTATCAAGGTTATGTGGTTAATTTCTGCCTTGTAGGAAATTATCGTTACCTTTTCTGTTGTTTGACATGAGTGTTACTTTCCACTTTGGTCTATTGTCGAGTTATATTGTTTGTAAGGATTGACTGCATTTTCCCAGGAGTTGCAGTGGAATTGAAAATTCTGTAACCATCAGTGAAAATCAACTTCAGATCTTAAGATGGATGAAAGGTCAGTATTTGAGATTATTTCAGACCCGTGCATTGTTTTTTTTTATCCATGATACAAATTTACTTCAGTTTTATCAGAATGCCCTAATACCATTCAAATGCTGCCTTTTTGTCTAGAGCTGTCACTGTCGCCTCATTTCTGGATCCGAGATATTTAGACTGAACGTCTTTGGGATCTGCGAGAAATAAATGAAGGACAGTAGGGAACAAGCAACACAACAAGAAATTGATAGAAAACACCGAAATTGGTATATGATACAAAAACTCTTTTTTATTTGTATGTTGATGGATTGACAGATAGAATTTTATAAATATCTACATTGAAATAAATATCTCCTTTTTTAAATTCATGCCCAGAAGCAGGAGCAAACAAGTTGCATGATGGTGAATGGACACTGTAAAGAGATGTTGAGAAGCAGCATGGAGCAGAAGTGAACAAGAGACAGAACAAGAAAGGACTGAACCTCTTGAGGAGCTTCAAAAATTATTGGAAGTTTGCATGGAACAAGAGACACAACAATAAGCTTCCAAATTAAATACAAAATGGTACATAATTGTGTAATGTTTTTTTTAAAATTATAGGTAAATGCATTTATATACATAATTGTCTTAAGAAGTTTATAAATGTCTACAATAGATGAAATTACCTTTACAAATTTATGAATATCTACATCGTGATAAATATCTTTCTCTTTTTTTTTCATCATGCAAAGAGATGGGAGCAATCGAGTTGCTGGATGTTCAAGGAACAACACAAAGCAACGTTGAGAAGCAGTAATGAGCAGAACAGCACAAGAGACGAGAGGAAGTTGCCAAAATACAGCCAGATCGGTACACGGTAGTACAATGTTTATAGAAGTTTCTCACCCCCCCCCCCCCCCAAAAACGCCGTTGGGGAAACAGACCCAACGGGTCTGCACTTGGTCTAGTTAATATATAAAATTCTCGTCCCATCCGTCCGGCTGGCGTCCGGCACCCTTTCTGCCTTTCGATTCGTTCCCGCCGTGCGATGTCACAATGCCCGATGCTCGCAGATGTCCAATCGCAATGCCCGATGCTCGCAGACGTCCAATCGGAATGGATCCATTTACATGTACGGCTTCCGGCCGCATTTCTTCCTTTGATTCCCTGCAACTCCGAAACCAGACGCAGAATCGCCGACATCTTTTCCATTTCGGTAGAGATTTCACTTTTCTTTCTAAGTATCCGCACCTCATTACATTTCGTCGTGTTTAAGTACACGTTTTTAATCAAATCCTTCCCCCCCCCCAATATTTCAAAACTAAACTGGCTTCTCACCCATAGAATCAGCACCAGCCCCAGCCCCTGCTGAACGTTCCATCGTGTGATGTCACAATGCCCGATGTTCACATATGTCCAATCGGAATGGATTCATTTACATATGCCTATGCAGGAGCCCCAGCCAATGGTGAACGTTCCATCGTGTGATGTCACAATGCCCAATGCTCAAAGACATCGTTGCCATAGTGACAGTACAGAGAAGGTTCACCAGACTGATTCCTGGGATGTCAGGATTTTCATATGAAGAAAGACTGGATAAACTCGCCTTGTACTCGCTAGATTTTAGAAGATTAAGGGGGTATCTTATAGAAACGTATAAAATTCTTAAGGGGTTGGATGGGCTAGATGCAAAAAAAATTGTTCCGGATATAGCGGACGACCAGAACAAGGGGTCAAAGTTTAAGGATAAGGGGGAAAGCAGAATCACAGACATCTTTTCCATTTCGGTAGAGATTTCACTTTTCTTTCTAAGTAACCGCTTCTCATTACATTTCGTCGTGTTTAAGTGTACGTTTTTAATCAAATCCTTCTCCCCCCCCCCCAATATTTCAAAAATAAACTGGCTTCTCACCCATAGAAGCAGCACCAGCCCCAGCCCCTGGTGAACGTTCCATCGTGTGATGTCACAATGCCCGATGCTCACAGATGTCCAATCGTAATGGATTCATTTACATATGCCTTTGCAGGAGCACAAGCACTTGGTGAACGTTCCATTGTGTGATGTCACAATGCCCAATGTTCAAATACATTGTTGCCATAGAGGGAGTACAGAGAAGGTTCACCAGACTGATTCCTGGGATGTCAGGACTTTCATATGACGAAAGACTGGATAGACTCGACTTGCACATGCTAGAATTTAGAAGATTGAGGGGGTATCTTATAGAAACGTACACAATTATTAAGGGGTTGGACAGGCTAGATGCAGGAAGATTGTTCCAGATGTTGGGGAAGTCCAGAACAAGGGGTCACAGTTTAAGGATAAGGGGTAAATCTTTTAGAACCGAGATGAGAAAAACATTTTTCACAGAGAGTGGTGAATCTCTGGAATTCACTGGCACAGAAGGTAGTTGAGGCCTGTTCATTGGCTGTATTTAAGAGAGAGTTAGATGTGGCCCTTGTGGCTAAAGGGATCAGGGGGTATGGAGAGAAGGCAGGTACAGGATACTGAGTTGGATGATCAGCCACGATCATATTGAATGGTGGTGCAGGCTCGAAGGGCTGAATGGCCTACTCCTGCACTTAATTTCAATGGTTCTATGTTTCCCTCTCTCACCCCTCTCCCTCTCCCACCCATCCCTCTCTCTCCCACCCTCCTTCCCTCTCTACGCCACCCCCTTCCCTCTCTCCACCCGCCCCCTTTCTCCTACCCCTCTGTCCCTCTTCCATCACTCCCCCTAGCCCTCTCCACCTCCCTCCCCCCTCTTCCACCTCTCCCCCTTCCCCCTCCACTCTCCCTCCCCACTCTTTCCCCCTCCCTCCCTCCTCCCCTACCTCCCCCCCCCCACATCTCTCTCCCCATCCCCCTCTCTCACCCTCTACCCCGCTCTCCTTTCCCTCCCAAATCTGTCCCGTTTCCACCAACTCCTCTCCCCTCTTCACACCCCCCCTCCCCCCACCTGTGTGTTTGCGGGGTGGTTAATGTGAGTTTGATGCCACAGCCCCCCCTCCCCCCCCCCCCGCAAAACGCCGTTGGGGAAACAGACCCAACGGGTCTGCACTTGGTCTAGTTAATATATAAAACTCTCGCCCCATCCATCCGGCTGGCGTCCGGATCCCTTCCTGCCTTTCGATTTGTTCCCGCCGTGCGATGTCACAATGCCCGATGCTCGCAGACGTCCAATCGCGATGCCCGACGCTCGCGGACGTCCAATCGGAATGGATCCATTTACATCCCCCCCCCCCCCACCCACCCACCCAATATTTCAAAACTAAACTGGCTTCTCACCCACAGAAGCTGCACCAGCCCCAGCCCCTGCTGAACGTTCCATCGTGTGATGTCACAATGCCCGATGTTCACATATGTCCAATCGGAATGGATTCATTTACATATGCCTATGCAGGAGCCCCAGCCAATGGTGAACGTTCCATCGTGTGATGTCACAATGCCCAATGCTCAAAGACATCGTTGCCATAGAGAGGGATTACAGAGAAGGTTCACCAGACTGATTCCTGGGATGTCAGGACTTTCATATGGATAAAGACTGCATAGACTCGGCTTGTACTCGCTAGATTTTAGAAGATTAAGGGGGTATCTTATAGAAACGTATAAAATTCTTAAGGGGTTGGACGGGCTAGATGCAAAAAAAATTGTTCCAGATGTTGGGGAAGACCAGAACAAGGGGTCAAAGTTTAAGGATAAGGGGGAAAGCAGAATCGCCAACATCTTTTCCATTTCGGTAGAGATTTCACTTTTCTTTCTAAGTATCAGCTCCTCATTACATTTCGTCGTGTTTAAGTACACGTTTTTAATCAAATCCTTCTCCCCCCCACCCCACAGTTTTTCAAACATAAACTGGCTTCTCACCCATACAAGCAGCCATTTCGGTAGACATTTCACTTTCCCTTCCAGCTATCCACTCCTCATTACATTTCGTTATGTTTATATCCATTGTTTTCATTAAAACCTCCCCCCCCCCCCCCACTCACTCATTTTGTCGCCTCCTGCTGGCCAGCGACCATAACGGCTGCTGGCGCCCGCAGCACAACCTCAAGCGACGCCATTTAAAACGGCCTTTCGGGAACGGCTCTACTTCGAGGACCACGTCTCCCGTGGGGGGCTGCGGGGAGGCAACGGCTGTGTTGGGGCATTACACTTTTAAGGCTCTGTGTGTGGGATGCTTCGTGTGTGTGATGCCGCCCCACAACCCCTCCCCCCCCCCCGCGTTGCCGAGACGGACCCGACTTCGACGACTTCAAGATACGCTATTTTAAGACGGCCGGGACCCGACTTCGACGACCACGTCTCCCCTGGGGGCTACAGGTAGGGACGGTCTTTATACACTTTTCCAACTCTGTGTGTAGGGGTGGTTAGTGTGTGTGATGCCGCCCCCCCCCCAGTGGGGGCTACAGGTAGGGTACGGCTGCGTTGGCTAAAGGGATCAGGGGGTATGGAGAGAAGGCAGATACATCACTCCCCCTACCCCTCCCTCCCTCCCCACTCTACCACTTCTCTCCCCCTTCCCTTCCACTCTCCCTCCCCAATCTTCCCCCTCTCTCCCCCACCCCTCTCCCTCTCCCTCCCTCCTCCCCATCTTCCCCATCCCCCCTCCCCCACATCTCTCTCCCCATCTCTCACCCCCTACCCCGCTCTCCTTTCCTTCCCATATCTATCCCTTTCCTCCTCCTCCCTCTCCCCTCCCTCCCCTCTTCTAACACCCCACCCCCCCGCAAACGCCGTTGGGGAAACAGACCCAACGGGTCTGCACTTGGTCTAGTTAATATATAATACTCTCGTCCCATCCGTCCGGCTGGCGTCCGGCACCCTTTCCTGCCTTTCGATTCGTTCCCGCCGTGCGATGTCACAATGCCCGATGCTCGCAGATGTCCAATCGCAATGCCCGATGCTCGCAGACGTCCAATCGGAATGGATCCATTTACATGTACGGCTTCCGGCCGCATTTCTTCCTTTCATTCCCTGCAACTCTGAAACCAGACGCAGATTCGCCGACATCTTTTCCATTTCGGTAGAGATTTCACTTTTCTTTCTAAGTATCCGCTTCTCATTACATTTCGTCGTGTTTAAGTGCACGTTTTTAATCAAATCCTTCTCCCTCCCCCCCCCCCCCCAAAATTTCAAAAATAAACTGGCTTTGCACACATAGAAGCAGCACCAGCCCCAGCCCACGGTGAACTTTCCATCGTGTGATGTCACAATGCCCAATGCTCAAATACATTGTTGCCCTAGAGGGAGTACAGAGAAGGTTCACCAGACTGATTACTGGAATGTCAGGATTTTCAAATGAAGAAAAACTGGATAGACTCGCCTTGTACTCGCTAGATTTTAGAAGATTGAGGGGGTATCTTATAGAAACGTATAACATTCTTAAGGGGTTGGACAGGCTAGATGCAGGAAGATTGTTCCGGATGTTGGGGAAGACCAGAACAAGGGGTCACACTTTAAGGATAAGGGGGAAATCCTTTAGGACAGAGATGAGAAAAACATTTTTCACACAGAGAGTGGTGAATCTCTGGAATTCTCTGCCACAGAAGGTAGTTGAGGTCAGATCATTGGCTATATTTAAGAGGGAGTTAGATGTGGCCCTTGGTGTATGGAGAGAAGGCAGGTACAGGATACTGAGTTGGATGATCAGCCATGATCATATTGAATGGTGGTGCAGGCTAGAAGGGCCGAACGGCCTACTCCTGCACTTAATTTCTTTGTTTCCCTCTCCTCAACCCTCTCCCTCCCATCACTCTCTCCCCCACCCCCTTCCCTCTCTACCCCACCCCCTTCCCGCTCTCCCCCCGCCCCCTTCCCCTACACCTCTGTCCCTCTTCCACCAGTCACCCTACCCCTCCCTCCCCACTCTACCACTTCTCTCCCTCCCTCACCCCTCTCTCTTCCCCTCCCTGTCCCACCCCTTCCCCTACCCCTCTGTCCCTCTTCCACCACCCCCCGTCCCTCTTCCACCACTCCCGCTACCCCTCCCTCCCTCCCCACTCTTCCACCTCTCCCCCTTCTCTCCTCCCCCTCTCCTCACCCATCTTCCATCCCTCTCTCCCCCACCCCTTC
Organism: Amblyraja radiata; assembly: GCF_010909765.2. Lineage (NCBI taxonomy): Eukaryota > Metazoa > Chordata > Chondrichthyes > Rajiformes > Rajidae > Amblyraja > Amblyraja radiata. Next base: position 3,927,262 of record NC_045975.1, on the reverse strand, counting down.
CCCTCTACCCACCCCCTTCCCCTCTCTCCCCCGCCCCCTTCCCCTTTGTCCCTCTTCCACCACTGCCCCTACCCCTCCCTCTCCCACTTCTCTTCCCTAGCCCCACCTCTCTCCCCTCCCTCACCCCCCCCCCCTTCCCCTCTCTCCCCCACCACTTCCCCTCTGTCCCTCTTCCACCACTCCTGCTACCCCTCTCCCCCACCCTCCCTCCCCTCTCTACCACTTCTCTCTCCCCCACTCCTCTCCCCCTCCAATTCCACACTCCCCCTCCCTCCACACTCTTCCCCTTCTCGCTCCTCATTCCCTATACCGTGCACAGTCTCTGTCTTTAAGAAGGAACTACAGATGCTGGAAAATCGAAGGTAGACATTAAACAAGCTGGATACACTCAGCGGGTGCGGCAGCATCTATGGAGCGAATTGAATGGTCAAACGTTTTTGGCCGATACCGGAAGCAGGGTTTCGGCCAAAAACGTTGCCCTTTTCCTTCGGTCCATAGATGGTGCTGCACCCGCTGAGTTTATCCAGCTTTTTTGTTGTTGTACCAGCCTCTCTCTCTGCCCTTTTCTCTTCTCACGACTGATGCACGCCCGCTCCAATCGCTCCCCCCCCCCCCTTCACCTCTCTCTCCCATTCTCTTCTCCCCACTCCCCCTCCCCTCTCATCCTCCTCCTCCCCTTCCACACAAAATATTTTTGTGGGGGCGGGTCCTCAGTGTGTGTGACTGTTTGTGGAGGCAGCCACGCGCTCTCCATTCAAGAAGATCGCTCATCTGTTTGTGGAGGCGCGTGCTTAGTATGTGACCAAAGATCTTATAGCGGAGCTCTCCGCAACAAGATCTTTGTGTGTGACGACACACGCTTCACCCCCCCCCCCCCCCCCTCCATCTTCCATCCCTCACTCCCTTTGGTGCAGGAGGCGCGTGCCATCATCTGACCGCTCAGCGAATATTCGAATTTTCACTAACCGTCATTCTGACTTTACTTGTGAAGAGAAAAGTCCTGAATTGCATTAGTCTGATGCAGGAAGATTGTTCCCGATGTTGGGGAAGGCCAGGACAAGCGGGTCACAGTTTAACGATAAAGGGGAAATCCTTTAGTACTGAGATGAGGAAAACATTTTTCACAGAGAGTGGTGAGTCTCTGGAACTCTCTGCCACAGAAGGTAGTTGAGGCCAGTTCATTGGCTATATTTAAGAGGGAGTTAGATGTGGCCCTTGTGGCTAAAGGGATCAGGGGGTACGGAGAGAAGGCAGGTACAGCATACTGAGTTGGATGATCAGCCATGATCATATTGAATGGTGGTGCAGGCTCGAAGGGCCGAATGGCCTACTCCTGCACTTAATTTCCATGCTTCTATGTTTCCCTCTCCTCACCCCTCTCCCTCTCTCCCACCCATCCCTCTCTCCCCCACCCCGCTTCTCTCTCTCCCCACCCCCTTCCTCTCTACCACCACCCCCTTACCCCTACCCCTCTGTCCCCCTCCCTCCCTCCACTCTTCCACTTCTATCCCCTTACCGGACGCCTCTCCCTCCCCCACCCCTCTCTCTTCCGCTCCCTTCCCCTCTCTCCCCACCCCTTCCCCTCTGTCCCTCTTCCAACCACTCCCCCGTCCCTCTTCTAACCACTCACGCTAACCCCCTCCTCCCCACTCTGCCACTTATCTCCAACTCTCTCCTCCCCCTCGTCCCATCCCCATTCCCCCTCTACCCGCACCCCCTTCCCTCTCCCCCCCACCCCCTTCCCACTATCCCTCTTCCATGCACTCCCCCTACCGCCTCTCATCCTCCCTCACCCACTCTTCCACTTCTCTCCCCCCTTCCCCTCCACTCTCCGTAACCACTCTTCCCCTCTCTCCCCCACCCCTCTACCCCCGCTCCTCCTCCCCATCCCCCACATCTCTCTCCCCATCTCACACCCCCTACCCCGCTCTCCTTTCCCTCCCAAATCTATCCCGTTTCCTCCTCCTCCTCTCCCCTCCCTCCCCTCTTCTAACCCCCCCCCCCCCCCCCCCCCGCAAACGCCGTTGGGGAAACAGACCCAACGGGTCTGCACTTGGTCTAGTATACATCTAAAATTAAAATAGAAGATAGTAAAATAAAAAATTTTTTAGATAACTGTAATCTTCCAAAACTGGACCTTTTGGAACAAGAGGAACTTGGAGCTCAAATTACAATCAAAGAAATAGGTGAAACAATAAAATCGTTGAAAAATGGTAAGACACCGGGACCAGATGGTTTTAGTAATGAATTTTATAAAAAATTTTAACGACCCCTTATTTATTTAATTTATACTCCCATGCTTTTAAAGAAAACAAACTACCTGAAACACTAGCAGAATCAACTATTACGCTTATTCCAAAAAAAGATAAAGATTTAGAAGATCCGGGCTCATACAGAGCTATATCACTTTTAAATACAGATCAGAAAATCTTAGCAAAGACTTTAGCAAGAAGATTAAGCAAATATATTAGTAAATTGATAAACCCTGATCAAACGGGGCTTATACCCAAAAGATATTCATTTAATAATTTGAGACGTCTGTTTAATATAATGTACTCACATAAAGTAGAGGAAGAAGATATATCAATTATTGATTTGGATGCAGAGAAAGCATTTGATCAGGTAGAGTGGCAATACTTATATAAAGTACTACAAAAATTTAATATGGGAGAGAATTTTATAACATGGGTAAAATTATTGTATGATAAACCGATGGCAAGAATTTTAACTAACATGTTATCTCAAAAATTTCAACTATCAAGGGGTAATAGGCAGGGATGTGCGTTATCACCCCTGCTATTTGCCCTTATGATAAAACCCCTGGCTGAAAGTATAAGAATTCATCCGAATATTCAGGGCTATAATACCAGGGACTCAAAGAATAAAATCTCATTATATGCAGACGATATACTTTTATATATTACAGTCACAAACGAGCATACCAAATTTATTCAATTAAATAGAGGTCTTTTTCTAGATATAGAATAAACTGGAATAAAAGTGAAATCATGACATTAAAACCTCAAGAACCTACACACTTATTGAAGTTCCCCTTTAAAATCGCAACAGAAAAATTTAAATATTTGGGTATTCAGATTACTAGAAAATATAAAGCATTATGATCTGGATGAAGGGGTGGTAAATTGGATTAGTAAGTATGCAGATGATACCAAGATAGGGGGTGTTGTGGATAATGAAGAGGATTTCCAAAGTCTACAGAGTGATATAGGCCATTTGGAAAAATGGGCTGAAAGATGGCAGATGGAGTTTAATGCTGATAAATGTGAGGTGTTACACCTTGGCAGGACAAATCAAAATAGGACGTACATGATAAATGGTAGGGAATTGAAGAATACAGTTGAACAGAGGGATCTGGGAATAACCGTGCATAGTTCCTTGAAGGTGGAATCTCATATAGATAGGGTGGTAAAGAAAGCTTTTGGTATGCTAGCCTTTATAAATCAGAGCATTGAGTATAGAAGCTGGGATGTAATGTTAAAATTGTACAAGGCATTGGTGAGACCAAATCTGGAGTATGGTGTACAATTTTGGTCGCCCAATTATAGGAAGGATGTCAACAAAATAGAGAGAGTACAGAGGAGATTTACTAGAATGTTGCCTGGGTTTCAACAACTAAGTTACAGAGATAGGTTGAATAAGTTAGGTCTTTATTCTCTGGAGCGCAGAAGGTTAAGGGGGGACTTGATAGAGGTCTTTAAAATGTTGAGAGGGATAGACAGAGTTGATGTGATCAAGCTTTTCCCTTTGAGAATAGGGAAGCTTCAAACCAGAGGACATGACTTCAGAATTAAGGGACAGAAGTTTAGGGGTAACATGAGGGGGAACTTCTTTACTCAGAGAGTGGTAGCGGTGTGGAATGAGCTTCCAGTGGAAGTGGTGGCGGCAGGTTCGTTGGTATCATTTAAGAATAAATTGGATAGGCATATGGATGAGAAGGGAATGGAGGGTTATGGTATGAGTGCAGGCAGGTGGGACTAAGGGGAAAAAAAATTGTTCGGCGCGGACTTGTAGGGCCGAGATGGCCTGTTTCCGTGCTGTAATTGTTATATGGTTATATGGTTATATGGTTATTATTAAACGCTAATTTCATACCTTTATTAAATAAACTTAATACGCTGATTAAATTTTGGAAAACACTTCCTTTATCATTATTAGGTAGAATAAATGCAATAAAAATGATCTTCCTACCACAATTACTATACCTATTTCAGTCTATACACCAAAATATATATATTTTTTAAATTAGACTCTAATATTACTAATTTTATTTGGGACTATAGGTCACATAGAATTACAAAAAAACACTTATGTAAACCAAAAGAGGTCGGGGGACTTTCACTTCCGAATTTTATGTATTATTACTGGGCAGTGCATATTAAGAATATAATTTATTGGCTGGATAGTTCTACCCAACAGACAGAATGGATAAAAATGGAGAAAGAGGATTGTCATCCTTGTAATATAGGAACGATCCTCTTCTCCCCCGAAAAAACTGAATAACACAATATATAAGAAGAACCCAATTATATATGGTACAATAAGAATTTGGAAACAAATAAAATTATCTTTAAAATTAAGAAATTTATCATTGTTAATGCCAAAAGCGAATAACCCTTTATTTAAACCATCTCTTATTGATAAAACTTATAACCAATGGGAAAGTCTCGGAATAAGAAGGATCGGGGATATATACGAAATTGGAAACCTACTATCATTCCAACAATTACAATTAAAATTTAAACTGAAAAACAACCAATATTTTAAATATCTTCAGATTTGCGATTTCATGAAAAAATATATACAAGGATATCAAAAAATAACTCCTGAATTATTGGAAGAAGCAATGAATATTGAAGCTGACTCACAAAAATTAATATCATATTTATATAATAGTATTCTAAATATAGACCTACCATCGACAGAGGTACTTAGAGAAGAGTGGGAACGGGAACTAATGATAATAATTACGAAGGTTATAACCATATAACTATATAACAATTACAGCACGGAAACAGGCCATCTCGACCCTTCTAGTCCGTGCCGAACACATAATCTCCCCTAGTCCCATATACCTGCGCTCAGACCATAACCCTCCATTCCTTTCCCATCTATATAACTATCCAATTTATTTTTAAATGATAAAAACGAACCTGCCTCCACCACCTTCACTGGAAGCTCATTCCACACAGCTACCACTCTCTGAGTAAAGAAAAGGTTACATTGGAAAAGTATTTGATATATATTCACAAATGTTCGATTAATGTAAGACATATTCTAATTCAATTTAAAATTTTACATAGATTATATTAATCAAAAACAAGATTGAACAAATTTTATCCAAATATATCCCCCATTTGTGATAAATGTCTATCCCAAAACGCAACTATAACACACTCCTTAGTCCCCTGCACAAAACGTTATAGATTTTGGAGTGATATTTTCAAAATATTTACAAAATTATTCAAGATAAGAATGGTACCTAATACTGAAATGATTATATTTGGAGTAATGGGAGATGGGAATAAATTGTACACATCTCAAAATTTATTTTTTAACTATGGTTTAATAATAGCTAAAAATTAATACTTAAATTTTGGAAAAATACATCAATACCAACGCTTAAAATGTGGATTGCAAATATGTTGGACACCGCACATCTTGAGGAAATGCGATTCCTCCTAATGGATAAATCAGACCAATTCATAACGAGTTGGTCTCCATTTGTCATCTTCTTGGAATCATATGGTGCAACACAATTGTAAAACTAACTGTCTCAGGACTGGACGAGGGTTGGTCAAGATTATAAACAATGATCTCCTTTTTTTCCCCCTTTCTTTATGTCTTAATCTCTTTTTTCTATTTTCTTTTCCTCAACTTTCTTCACTCATTCGTCTTTCTTCTTTTTCTTCACACACTATATATCTCACGCTTTTCTATCCTTTACTATCTAATTTATTTTTCTTATTCTAATCTTTCTTAAATATAACAAAAAAAATAAGCTGTACATAAAATGCATTATGCACATATATATTAGGAACTTTGGTGCCATATGATTGTACTTACTTCTAATAAAATAAAATCTTTAAAAAAAAATAAAAAAATTCTGTATTCTCCAATTTCTTCATTTTATTCAATGTTTTTTCATAAAACATGGAAAGAGGCCGTTCGACCCACCTTGCCCACCCTTTCCAGCTTGACAACATCTTTCCTATAATATGGTGACCAAAACTGAACACAATACAATATGCTCAATGCTCTGACTGATGAAGGCCAATGTACCGAAAGTCTTCTTGACCACCCTGTCTACCTGTGACACCACTTTCAAGGAGCTATGTACCTGCAATTGAATTTCGATCACAAAAATAATCTGTTTTTAAAAACACAGCAGGCATCTCTCCCACACGTGACGTTTAGGTCAATTATCCACAATAATGAACAAGAGATTGTGCATCTATCCGATCTATTCCTCTCATGATTTTACTCATCACCCCTCATCCTCCTGCGCTCCAAGGAATAGAGTCCAAGCCTACACAACCTCTCCCTATACTGCAGACCCTCTAAACCTGGCAACATCCTCATAAATTTCTCCGTGCCCTTTCCAGTTTGACGATATCTTTCCCATAACAAAGTGACCAAAATTGAACACAAAGCTCTAAATGTGGCCACACCAACGTCTTATACAACTGCAACATGATCGCCTAATCTCTATATTCAATACTCAATATATTCAATACTGATAAAGGCCAATGTGCCAAAAGTCTTTTTTGACAACCTTATCTCCCAGTGATGCCACTTTCAATGAACTATGTTCCTGTACTCATAGATCCCTCTGTTCTGCAACACTACCCAGTGGCCTACTATTCACTGTGTAGGTCCTGCTCATGTTAGACTTCCCAAATTGCAACATCTCGCATTTCTCTGTATTAAGTTTCATCAACCATTCCTCAGCCCACTGGCCAATCGATCGAGTTCCTGCTGCAATTTATCACAATCATCTGCAAAACTATCCACTTTTGTATCATCAACAAACTTGCTAATATTGCCCTGTATGTTCTCATCCAAATCATTGATGTAGATGACAAGCAGTAATGGGCCCAGCACTGAACCCTGAGGCACACCACTAGTGACAGGCCTCCAGTCCGAGAAGCAACCTTCCAACATAACCCTCTGCTTCCTTCCTTGAAGCCAATTTTCTATCCATTCAGCTATGTTTCCTTGGATGTCATAGATACTGACAGTGGAACAATTATATTTTTACAGTGAAGATTTAAAGGCCTATTAACCCAGTAAACATAGATACCATGCAATAAACAAAAAAGCAACAAATTAATAACACCAATATTATTGCATAAAAGCCCTGCAAGTGCATAAAAAGGTGAGGGGAATAGATCATGTAGTGAATCATGTAGATGGGGCATAGAAAGGGCATTTGGCCCTTCGAGCCAGCACCGCCATTCATTGTGATCATAGCTGATCATCCACAATCAGTAACCCGTGGCTGCCTTCTCCCCATATCCCATGATTCCACTAGGCCCAAGAGCTCTATCTAACTCTCTTTTAAATTCCTCCAATGAATTGGCGTCCACTGCCTTCTGTGGCACAGAATACCACCAATTCACAACACTCTGGGTGAAAAAGTTTTTTCTCATCTCAGTTTTAAATGGCCTCCCCTTTATTCAGACTGTGGCCACAACATTGGGAACATTTTCGCTGCAACTAGCTTGGCCAGTCCTTTTATAATTTTATGTGTTTCTATAAGACCCCTCTCATCCTAAAGTCCAATGAATACAAGCCCAGTCTTTCCAATCTTTGCTCATGTGACAGTCCCACCATCCCAGGGATTAACCTGGTGAACCTACGCTGCACTGCCTCATAGAAACATAGAACACATAGGGCAATACGGGCTGAAAAGATGAAGTATGGAGGGAAGCTGTCCAGGAATATAAAGGACAGTAAAAGCTTCTTTAGATATGTTAAGGGAAAAAGAGTAGCAAAGTCAAATGCGGGTCCCTTGAAGGCAGACACGGGTGAAATTATTATGGGCAACAAGGAAATGGCAGAAGAGTTGAATAGATACTTTGGATCTGTCTTCACTAAGGAAGACACAAACAATCTCCCAGATGTACTGGAGGACAGAGGATGGAGTGGTGGAGGCAGGTTCGTTGGTATCATTTAAAAATAAATTGGATAGGCATATGGATGAGAAGGGAATGGAGGGTTATGGTATGAGTGCAGGCAGGTGGGACTAAGGGAAAAAAAGTTGTTCAGCACGGACTTGTAGGGCCGAGATGGCCTGTTTCCGTGCTGTAATTGTTATATGGTTATAACAAAACTTAAAATTGTACATGAGTTTAAATATTTAGGAATCGTGATCGATTCACAGCTCTGCTTCAAACAACAGGTGAAAAGAACAGTAAGTTTAATAAAATTTAATTTGTCCAACTTTAGATATATTAGAAATAATTTAACTATTGATTCAGCCAAACTATACTTTAATGCAATGATTGTGCCATACATGACCTACTGTATAACAACTTGGTCACTGGCATGTAAGTCCACACTAAAGCCTGTTGAAATTGCTTAAAAACAAGCCCTAAAAACTCTTGACAAAAAGCCCAGAATGGACCATCACTGTAGCATCCTGAAGAAATTTGATCTGCTGAGCTGGGAAAACGTAATAAAATATTCGGACTCGATTTTGGTTTACAAAATCTTCCGTGGACTAGCCCCACCTCCGTTAAAGGACTTCATAAAGAAAAACACAAATAGGTCGACAAGAGCAGCCTCCAGGGGTGATTGTATAGTCCCGTTTAGGAAAAGTGTCTTTGGGCAGTCAGTATTTTCATATCGAGCGTCGCAGACCTGGAACGCGATACCATGCATCATACGGGATCTGCCAACCCTTACCTCATTTACCAAACATCTAAAAACATGCTTACTGCAAAATCAAAATTGCAATCATAATCTACCTTAAAATTATCCTATGGTACTCTTTTATTGCTACTTTTTTACTTTATTATTTGTTTTGTTTTTGTTTTTGTCTTTTGTTTTTACCTTGTTTGGGATGTGTTTACCTTGTGTGGGACTAAAGATGGAAATTAGCTACTGGCTACAATCTTGCATATTACATGCAAATGTTTATTAATATGCACTGTCCCTAATAAAAATCAATTCAAATTCAATATGGTTATATGATCTAAGGGGGTAGAGGAACTGAAATAAATTTTCATTAGGCGAGAAATAGTATTGGGTAGGCTAATGGGATTGAAGGATGATAAATCCCCAGGGGATACTCACTATCAAAACATGGAGGGGACGGGGGACACAATTTTTTGGTGGCCACGCGCGCATGCGCACAATCACACACACGTGCGAGGCTTCGGAGGCTCAATCCAGCGCTAAAAACTGAGATTTTAAAATCGGGATCACACAAACTTTGGGGGGGGTGTCCCCCACCTCTCAAAACATGGGGGGGGACGTGTCCCCTCTGGTCCCCCCGGGTTTTCCGCCCCTGGCCTGATGGTCTGCATCCCAGGGTCCTCAGGGAGGTGTGAGGAGATATATAAATAGAACCGCTTGGATAGTGACTTTTATATAAGCTAGGTAATTTGCAAAAGAAAAACTTAAGGTTTTCATGAACTGAAACAAAATGCAAACAGCCACATACACACAGGCAAAGATGAATCAAAACATGGAGGCCTGAACCTGAACCGGCTTAGCTTAGGTTTATTGCTGAGGCAATTATAGCACTGGAGGGAATTGTATTTTGTATGATTGTGTTGGAAAATGGATAACTGAAAAGGGGCCTCTTCTTATGCCAGAGGTCAGTTGCTCTTTTCGTTGTGGACATTCTTGAGCTGTGAGGTTTGTGCTGAGTTTGAGATATGGTTCAGGGCTGAGAGATAATAGGCCCTGTAGTTAGCCTTGGCTATGTTGAATTAGGATGTATGTGAAGGGGAGTCGTTGCTTGGAGAAGAAGATAATTTGTAATATTTGTAAAAGGCCTTGTAGAGAGATTGGAAATACAGCTCCAGAGATAGCAGGGAAAGGGGAGGCTGTAAGTTAAGCTGTATGAAGTATGTAAGTTAAGTGAATGAAGCTGTATCCTGGAACCAAACACTAATTAAGTAAGTTGACAGATTTACGACCCATGTATGCTTGGTTGGGATGGGTATGGGTTTTGAACTTAGAAACTGTAATTCAGCAAACTTATATAATTAATGTTTTAAAGACATAGGTAAAAGTATTTCAAACTATGAAATTGTAGTAAAACAAATTATGAAATGTATTGCCTTAGTAGAAAGGTACATTTTAGACTTATAGAAGTTGTTTAGCACAATTAGAACTTGGAAACAAATAAAACAGAATCTAAAATTAAGAAATCTATCTCTTTTATCGCCAATAGTAAATAATCCGTCGTTTAAACCCTCTAGTATAGATAAATCATTTACACAATGGGAAAGAATAGGAATCAAAACGCTCGGAGACTTGTATGAATTTAGAAAATTACTATCATTCCAACAATTACAGCTGAAACATAATTTGACAAATAATCAATATTTTAAATATTTTCAAATATGTGACTATCTGAAAAAATATACAAAAGACTATTGTAATATGCTGAAAAAAGTTACTTTTATAACTACTAAACCAGGTTCGCTTCTTAATAAACAGACACCACACAAACTGTTTGGTAGACCAGTTCAAAACTTTACTTAATATCGGCCGATGGATGGGAGCGAGAATTCCAGCTAAGTGACCAATGTAGACACTCGACTGTCCTCGGACCACTTCTCTGAACAACAGAATTACATTGCATTAAATAGGGTTTTTTTGTCCCCTTAGCACATTCCACAGACATTAGTCATGGTCAGAGGTACAGGAAAAGGTTTCCACAGAATGCATCACATCAAAGGCATTTTGTTTACATGGTACAAGATATACTAAAAACATTGGCCATTTGGTTTAGGTCATTTTATCTTCAAAGAGATCACCCTAGCTCTTTCGCTGCTTCCTCTCTGTCACTTGGTCCCTCATAAACATAGGACACTTGGTTTACGGCATCTTATCTTTCTACTTCCCTGGTTCCTCTCTCGTCACTTGGTCCATCATAAACATTGGCCATTTGGTTTACGACATCTTATCTCAAAGAGATCTCTCTAGCTTCTCCTCTCTGCTTGTCACTTGGGAGACAATGTTATAGGATTTATTATCTCACACACCGCAACCTGAGGCAAGCCTAATTTGAGACTAAATATAAGGTGTAAGCTAGCCCAGAAGTCAATTTAATATCTTCTTATATTTTTAACTAAAATTCGGCTTCATCAATGCCTCCAGACTTACTGGACGAAGCAATGAAGACAAAGGCCAAATCAGCAAACTTAATATCATATATTTATATAACACTATTTTAAATATAGAAATACCTACAACTGACGGTATTAGAAGAGACTGGGAACAAGAACTAGCTATAAAAATTTCAAAAGAGAGCTGGGATAAACACTTACTATATGTGCATAAATGCTCGATTAACATAAGACATACTCTAATTCAATTCAAACATTACGTAGACTATACTATTCAAAAACCAAAATAATTAAACTTTTCCCTCACGTCTCACCCATTTGTGATAAATGCCAGTCTCAAGAAGCTACTCGTTTGTTTTTTTGGATAAAAATCCAAAAATTCTGGACCGAAATCTTTGAAATCTTCACAAAATTATTTAAAATAAAACTGATACCAAAAGCAGAATGGATTATCTTTGGAATAATGGAAGGTAGCCCTGAACTAAACGTGTTCCAAAAGAATGTATTTAATTACGGGCTGATGACGGGAAAAAAGCATACTCAAATTCTGGAAAAACGCTCCTATACCAACAATAACAATGTGGATTTCAAATATGTTTGAAACATTACACCTGGAAGATATGAGACTCCTCCTCGCAGGCAAAGCAGACCACTTCCAAAAGACGTGGTCTGCATTTATGGACTTACTACAAGTATAAGGTGCAATAGTAATTTAAAAAATAAATGGTGCCAGGATCTGGTAACGGGGGATGAAAAAAATGTTGTTGGTATATCCCTTTTTGCGTAGTTTTTTATAATAGAGCAATTGTTTCTCTTTCTTTCTTTCTTTTCTAGGGTCTATTTCTTAACGTACTTCTCTAACTCTCTTTCTAATGGGCTTTCTTTTTCCTAACACTTCCTCGCACTATCACGACTCTTTCTCACTTTCCTTACTTCCTTTATTTCTATCTTTCTTAAAGCTCAAAAAATGAAGGGGTACAACAAATGTAATAAGATATATGTGGTGTGTATTACTGTAACTTATTGTACTTCTAATAAATAAATAAATAATAAAAATTAATTTAAAAAAGAAATTGTTTAGATTTATAGAAATATCTTTCTTCTTGGTATGGGAAGTGTGTATCACTTGTGTGATCATTGTGTTATATACGTATCTTGTAGTTTGAGGAGTGGTCTTTGATAATTGGGCCTACTGGGGTTTTGCTGTGTTGAAATAAAATAAGCAAAGTTATACCACAGGCAAACAAAGGCTGTAAAGAGGCCAGGAAGGGAGATCATGTGACTGATGTTGTAAATCACCAGAAGGACTCAGATGATTGGTTACTAGCTTGTCATACCCTCTGTATCTGAAATGATTAATACCTATATAAATGCCATGAGTTTGTATCAAAGTTACTCCTCTCTGGACCCGCCCCAGAGCATCAGCTGGTGGTATCAGAGCATCAGGTGCCCCAGAGCATCAGGTGGTAAGAAAGCTTTTGGTATGCTAGCCTTATAAATCAAGCATTGAGTATAGAAGCTGGGATGTAATGTTAAAATCGTACAAGGCATTGGTGAGACCAAATCTGGAGTATGGTGTACAATTTTGGTCGCCCAATATAGGAAGGATGTCAACAAAATAGAGAGAGTACAGAGGAGATTTACTAGAATGTTGCCTGGGTTTCAACAACTAGTTACAGAGATAGGTTGAATAAGTTAGGTCTTTATTCTCTGGAGCGCAGAAGGTTAAGGGGGGACTTGATAGAGGTCTTTAAAATGATGAGAGGGATAGACAGAGTTGATGTGGACAAGCTTTTTCCTTTGAGAATAGGGAAGCTTCAAACAAGAGGACATGACTTCAGAATTAAGGGACAGAAGTTTAGGGGTAACATGAGGGGGAACTTCTTTACTCAGAGAGTGGTAGCGGTGTGGAATGAGCTTCCAGTGGAAGTGGTGGAGACAGGTTCGTTGGTATCATTTAAAAATAAATTGGATAGGCATATGGATGAGAAGGGAATGGAGGGTTATTTTTTTTTTTTTTTTGAAAATATTTTTTATTGGAGATAGGTACATAACCTATTACATCATTACAGTCTTACATTTTTAAATTGATAATATTGTCAATTATTATTACATTGTCTCCAATACCTTTTGCCTTTTTTTTTTTTAAACTAGATAGAACTAAAGAGATAGGTGAAGTAAAGAAAGAAAAGAAAGAGAAGAAAAACAAAAACAAAAAAAAACAAAAAAAAATAAAAAAATAAAAAATAAAAAAAAGGAAAAAGATAGTTAAAGAAGAATGGAAAAATTTATTAAAATAAAAAACTTCATTCGAGATATATTCGTACATTTCAGAGTATAGCATTTCATCCATTCTTTAGCCCGAGTGCTAGTCAGGTTCCTGTGTTGAACTATTCTGACCCTTTAAGTAATCAATAAAAGGAGACCATGTTCCGACGACTAATTCCTGATTGTCCAACAGGGAAAATCTGATTCTTTCCACGTTTAAGGTCTCCGTCATTTCTATAATCCACATTTTGATTGTGGGGGCCGTAGGGCCTTTCCAAAATTTTAGAATTAATTTTTTTCCTGTTATTAAACTATAATCAATAAAGTTTCTTTGTGTTGTTCTAAATGTTTGATTTAATTCTAATATTCCGAGTATTATTAATTTTGGATCTGGGTCCAATTGTGTGTTGGTTACTTTAGATATTATACTGAAAATATTTACCCAGAATTTTTTAATTTTTATACAGTTTGCAAACATATGAGATCATATAGCTTCTAAATGTTGACATTTATCACATATAGGTGAGATATGTTGAAAAATGTTATGTAATTTTGTTTTTGAATAATGTAACCTATGTATTACTTTAAATTGTATTAGAGAATGTCTGGCGTTTAGTGAACACTGATGTATGTGTTGCAAACTTTCTTCCCAAGTATCTTTCGTTATTACTTGATTTAATTATTTTTCCCATGTTTGTCTGTGTAAGTCCGTCGAAGGAATGTCACTGTCTAATAAGATATTATATATATAAGATATTAATTTTTCTGTATTAGGATGTTTGTTCCAACATTCATCAAGAATTTCTGAATTTCTAATTCGAAAATTTTGAGAGTTCGATTTTACATAATCTCTAAGTTGAAGATATCTGAAATAATCATTTCCTCGAAGTCCATAAGTCTGTTGCAACTCCTGAAATGTCAGAAAAGTGCCTTCCTTGTAAAGTTGTCCCATATTTTTAATTCCATAATTCTTCCATTGTGTAAAACCCCCGTCCAACCATGAAGGCTTAAACAAAGGATTATTCACAATTGGAAGAAAAAGTGATAAATTATCTAATTTTAATGTCTTTTTTAATTGTTTCCAAATTCGTATAGCACTAAATATTATAGGGTTTTCCCTATAATTTTTTTTGTTTAATTTAGACGTAGCAAATAAAATCGAACCGATATCAAAAGGTAAACAATCTTCCTTTTCCATTTTTAACCAGTCTGGTTGATGATCTATTTCTTCCAACCAGAAATTCATATTTTTAATATTAACTGCCCAGAAATAAAACAAGAAGTTGGGTAAAACCAAGCCTCCATTTATTTTTGATTTACACAAGTGTCTTTTGTTTATCCTATGATTCTTATAATCCCAGATAAAATCATTAACAATAGAGTCCAATTTAAAAAAAAAAATTTTTGCCAGATATATCGGAATTGTCTGAAAAAGGTATAATATTTGCGGTAAAAAAATCATTTTTATGGCATTAGTTTTACCAACCATTGAGATAGGAAGTGTTTTCCAGTATTGAATATTCTTATGTAGTTTGTTCAGTAATGGGGGGAAATTTGCTTTAAATAATGATGTATATATCTTAGTTACATAAATACCTAGATATTTAAATTTTTCATTTACTATTTTAAATGGAAATTGTTGTATTATCTGTTTGTTATGTTCCCTTATTGGCATAATTTCACTTTTATTCCAATTTATTCTGTATCCTGAAAGTGAACCAAATTGGGTTATTAGCTTTAATAAGTTTGGAATACTAATTTCTGGTTTTGTAATGTAAATTAATACATCATCTGCGTATAGAGAAATTTTATTCACTGTGTCCTTTGTGTTATACCCATGTATTTCCGGATGCCCCCTAACTCTTTCTGCCAGTGGCTCAATAGCGAGCGCAAATAATAATGGAGATAACGGGCATCCTTGTCTACAACCTCTAGATAGGCTAAATTTAGATGACAACCTTTGGTTTGTAAATATTCTAGCCGTGGGATTTGTATATAACAGTTTTATCCATGTACAGAATTTCTCCCCTAGCTGCATCTTTTCCATCACCGAAAATAAATAAGACCATTCGACCTGATCAAATGCTTTTTCAGCGTCAAGTGAAATTATTGCTAGATCTTCATTAATAATTCTCTTGGAATATATAATATTAAATAATCTTCTTAGATTATAATATGAGTACCGTTTCTGAATAAAGCCTGTTTGGTCAGGGTGTATTAATTTATTCATCACTGTACTTAATCTATGCGCTAGTATTTTAGTTAATATTTTCTGATCTGTATTTAAAAGTGCAATTGCTCTGTATGATCCCGGGTCTTCCGGATCTTTATCAGCTTTAGGAATAAGTGTTATTATAGATTCATTTAAAGTGTCTGGAAGTTTCTGTTGAGTATAGATATACTCATACAGTCTTTGTAGACGTGGGCAAAGCAAATCATAAAATTTTTTATAAAATTCGGAACCTAAACCATCTGGTCCTACTGCTTTACCATTTTTTAAAGAGCCAATAGACTCCTCAATATCCTTTATCGTAATCTCCCTTTCTAATAATTCTCTATCGTTTGAATCTAAACCTTTTAAATTACATTTTATTAAAAAATCTGCTATTCCTTCTGATTGTGCTACGGTTTTAGTTGAATAAAGGTTATGATAGTATTGGAGAAATCTATCATTTATGTCCTTGGGCATTTTTAATAATTCTCCTGTCTCTGTTCTAATTTTATGAATTGTTTTTTCCCCTTCCATTTTTCGTAACTGGCGTGCTAATAATTTTTGTGGTTTGTCTCCAAATTCAAAATGTAATTGTTTGGTTTTTTGATAAAGTTTTATTACTTGTTCTGAATACATTTTATTTAATTTATATTTCAATACAGCAATTTTATTATGTTTTAACGTAGATGGCATTCTCGCATTTTCTATATCTAGTTGCTTGATTTCAATTTCTAATGTTTGTTGCTTAATCCTGTTCTCTTTATTATAAAATGCTTGAGCAGAAATTAATGTACCTCGAACATACGCTTTAAACGTTTCCCACATAAGAGAAGTAGGTGTGTCAGGGTTGTCATTTACCTCAAAAAATATTTGAATCTGTTTAATAATATATTCCTGGCATGATCTTTCGTTCAAAATTTGTGGGTTAAATCTCCAATATGCTTGTTTCTCGGACATTCCATTTAATTTAATCATGAATGTTACAGGTGCGTGATCTGAGATTATAATGTTATGGTATTTTGAATTATAAATAAATGGGATAAACGTAGAGTCAACTAAAAAATAATCTATTCTTGAGTATGTTTTGTGTACTGGTGAGTAAAATGAATATTCCCGTCCAGTTGGGTTTTCTATTCTCCAGACATCCTTACTATTAGTGGTATTAATAAATGAATTTAGAAATACACTTGATTGAGATTTTACTTTTTTTTGCCTTGATGATCTATCTAAGTATGAATCTAATGTACAATTGAAGTCTCCTCCAATTATTAATTTATATTGTGTAAATTCAGGAATTTTATTAAATGTTTTATTAAAAAACGTGGGGTTATCAAAATTAGGCCCATAAACATTAAGAAGAATCACTTTTTCTCCATTTAACTCTCCAACTAATATAATATATCTACCATCAATATCCACTATTGTTGAAGAGTTCGTAAAAGGTATTCCTTTACGAATTAGTATTGCAACTCCTCTGGACTTATGGGAAAAGGAGGAATGATATGATTCAGCGATCCACCTAGCTTTAAGTCTATGTTGAGATTCCTTTTTAAGGTGTGTTTCTTGAAGAAATATTATATCTGTTTTGATTAAATTTAGATGTGCCAAAACTTTACCTCTCTTAATTGGTTCATTGATTCCCTTGACATTCCAACTACAAAATGTTATTCCCTGACCCCCTCTTGTCATGTTAACATCTTGCATATTGTTTCTAAGGTGGTCTATAACCGAGCAGAAGGTACAACACATAGAACCTGACCCTGCTCCCGAACCTCAAATAGATGAATTTAAAATCATATACGTCGCTCTTCCGAACACATCTCCTTGTATTAGTCTTATTTTTCCATTCAAACATTAAGTTATAAAGATATTTAAAGTGAAAAAAGTGATAGAGTTGATTAGTGTAAGGTGAAAGAAAAAGAACTACATCTACAATTAGTGTAGTTAGTGATAGCCACACTAACGTGGCTAGAATTCTAAAGACTTCCGTAGCCTTTGTAAGAAAAAAAAATTCCCAGCTCCGTGCCCGAAGAAAAAAAAAGATTATTTCTAACATTCAAATAACTTCTTTGGGAGTAACAAACTTATTTACGTACCCATACATACACACACACAATATACACATATATATATATATATATACCCATATGTATACATACATAAGCACGTAACCCTGCAGAAAAGTTCAAGAACAGCAAAAATTCACAACTTTATTATTCTCTACATATCATATTAATTTTATCGCTAAATCTATAAATTTAATTTTAAATTGAAAAATAAAGAGAAAAACCGTCAAACTTTATTATGACGTAGGCTAATTTACCTCTTGCATATCTTCCTATATAATATAAGTATGTAATTCATTTCTACGTTAATCGAAGACTATTAATTATTAATCATTGTTATCAATCATATACAGTATTAACTTTTTATGAGAAATGTTAATGTTAATAATTTTAGTGGTAATATGGATATTTAATAAGTATTAGTTGTTACATATATAGTTAGATATGAATATACAGATAATAATAATGATTAGTAAACAAAAACAAAAAAAAAGATCACGGTTTTATCCAATGTCCTCCGTCGATTTCGGTTTCCGAATGTCCTTAAAGCTCTTGAAAGAACTTTAAAGGTCCTTTTAGATCTGGCGGTCCTGTTAGTCCTTGACTCCTAAGGAGTAATGTAAATTCTTCAGTCTATGGTCATGTTACCGACTTCTTTGGCATATTCCAGTGCTTTTTCGTGGTCTGTAAAAAAGTGCTCCTTGGACTTGTAGGAGACTCTTAGTCTTGCGGGATAAAGCAAGCTGTATCTCAAATCAGGTACATTCTTCAATATTCTTTTTGTCTCAGTGAACAGCGCTCTTTTCTTGAAGAACTTCTGCCGGATAATCTCGGTAAATACTGAATCTCACACCTTCAAAGAGGAGCTGTCCGCCTCGAACAATTTTCTTCATTATATCGTCAAATTCATGATCCAGTTGCACTTTTACGATAATTTGTCTTGGATGGGCATCATCTTGTGTACGACGTCGCTGCGCTCTATGAGCTCGACCGAGTGAAGGTTTGTGATCCAATTTTAAGGCTTTTTGTAATAGGTCTGCCACAAAATCCCGAGTGCCCATTTCCCTCTCACTTCCTTCTTTCACCCCTACAATTCTTAGATTCTTACGTCTTTGACGCCCCTCCAAATCGGTACATTTATCACTTAATTTGATCACCATATCGGAGAGGCGTTGGTTTTCAGTAAGGAGTCGACTTACAGTTTCCGCACTTGTCGTCGCCCATTTCTCAAGTTCGGTTATCGCTGTTCTATGTTGATCAAGTTCGTGATGAATGGGGTCCACCTCCGTTTTAACCTTCGTTTCCACCGAAACGAGCCTGGCTTCCAGCACTTCCATCTGATCCTTGATCTCTTCCTCCCTCGTCCTCTTCCAGATTTCCAGCATTTGTTGAACGGTAGAATGCATTTCTGCTTTAAAATCTACCTTAAAAGCGTCAAGTACCTCTTTAAAATTCTCTCCAAAGGTTTTCATTTCGGCAGCGAGAAAGGTTTTAAGATCCTCCATTTCAGACTTTTTCTGTTTCATTTTCTTCTGAGGGTCTTCCTGGGCCGTCGGTGTAACTGAGGCCGAGGCCTCTGTAGGGCCTTCCTCTTCCATCTGCGGTTTCCCTTTAACGGCTTTTTTTTGTGTCACACGGGGGGGGGGGTACGTTGTAACGACATACCGTAAAGTAGCGCGCCTGATGACGTCACGCAGGCAGCCGTTCAGATCGCGATCGCTGCAGGTAAGACCCGATTTTCTCCCGTTTTTATTTTCTTCGGCACGGAGCTAGTTGGCGCTGGACTCAAGCCTCCATAGCGCCACCGGAAGTCAATGTATTCAACCTCCTGTGGTGACCAGCGTGCACAGAAGGCCTCCACAGTCCCCATGGACACCGCGTGTTCCTTTTCTAGGGACACGCGAGCTCGGACGTAACCCCGGAAAAGGGGCAGGCAGGCAACCGGTGTGCGGCCATCGACTGCCCGCTGCCTGGACCCGCGAATGGCCATCTTGGCCAGGCCCAGGAGCAGACCGACAGGGAGACCCCCTCCTCCCTCCCATCCTTCCCCCCCTCTGTACCGGGTGCCCATAAATTAATAGTGTTGGACTAAAATGTAGCCAAAACTTGAGGAGCAGCCCCTTCACATATTCGAACAGTGGCTGCAACCTCTCACACTCTATGTACACATGGAACACGGTCTCTTCCTCACCGCAGAAATGACAAGCAGAGGAAGAGTCCGTGAACCGGCTCAAATACCTATTACAGGCCACGGCTTTGTACAATACTCTCCACCCCAGGGCCCCGATGTAAAGGGGGAGGACTCCCTTGTAGAGAGACCTCCACTGGGGACCGCTCCCCTCGTCAGGTGGTAACACGGACCGCCAGGGTGTGTCTGGACGAAAGACGAGGGCGAGGAAGTGGAGAGTGTGCAGGAGCTGCCTGTACAGTACGCGCCTCTCCGCGTCACAGAACGGTACGCTGGGCATCTCGGAAAGGCGGCTCATGTTGCATGGGGCCGGCTCTCGGGGAGGGACCCGGGCCATGGGCCCTACGAACAATTCCGACTGAGCGGGGGCAAGCTCGTCCGGAATCGTTCCATGCACACGTCTCTCCTCAACACCCACCATCACAGCCACGACACCCCCCTCCCCCTGAGGAGTAGGGCCCTGGCTGAAGGTGACCAAATTCCTGGCCTTCAGGAGGTCACGGTAAAAGCCAGGCAACTCCCGCCTATCCCGCCTAGCGCGTCGACTCATGCCCGCTACCGGGAGCCGTAAGCCCTCCTGAAGGCAGCGCCCCTGGCGTAAAAAATACGTAGCCAGCACGTGCCATTTAGGAGGGTAGTCCGAGTAGACGTACCTCCGCAGGGTCCTGAGTCGGAGAGCCGCCACCTGGGTACGAATACAGACCAGCGCCTGACCACCCTCCTCCAATGGGAGACTCAGAACCCCAGCAGAGACCCAGTGGTTCCTCTCGCCCCAGAAGAAGTTGACCAATCTCCTCTGTAACATGGTTATAAAATAAGAGGACGGGACCATAGTGGCCATCCGGTACCACAGCAGAGAGGCCACCAGCTGGTTTATAACTACAGCCCTGCCCCGGTAAGAGAGCACACCAAGTAGGCCGGACCAACGTCCCAGCCGGGCAATCACCTTCGCCTCCAGCTCCTGCCAGTTCGCCGGCCACCCCCTCTCATCGGGACTCAGGTAGACCCCCAGATAGAGGAGGTGCGTGGTATTCCACGCAAAACCTGCCATCTCCTCCGGCAGGGAGTCCACCTGCCACCCACCCACCAAGAGACCAGAACACTTCCCCCAGTTGATCTTGGCGGAGGAAGCAGCCGAGAAAACCTGCTGGCACTCACGCATCCTCCGCAGGTCAACAGGGTCGGTGAACATCAGAATGACATCGTCGGCGTAGGCCGAGAGGACCACCTCCATCCCCGGCCCCGGTAAAGCCAGGCCTGTCAACCGTCTCCGGAGAAGGCACAGGAAAGGCTCGACACAGATGGAATACAGCTGGCCGGACATGGGACATCCCTGACGAACCCCCCTCTCAAAGGGAAAGGGGGCCAACAAAGAGCCGTTGACCTTAACAAGGCATTCTGCAGCAGTGTATAAAAGTTGAACCCAGGCCACAAATTGTGGTCCAAATCCGAACGCCTGCAGAGTCCCCAGAAGGTAATCATGCTCCACCCTGTCGAACGCCTTCTCCTGGTCGAGGGAGAGAAAGGCGACCGACAGACCAGCTCCCTGGGTCAGATAGATCAGGTCCCGGACTAGATGAACATTGTCCTGGATGGACCGGCCCGGGACTGTGTACGACTGGTCAGGGTGGATCACCTGGGACAACACGGGACCCAGGCGAATCGCTAATGCCCGGGCAAAAACTTTATAGTCCGTGCTGAGGAGAGAGACTGGGCACCAGTTCTTCAAAAGGCGGAGATCTCTTAGCGCGAATGGCAGGTACTCGGGAAGACTCGCTAACGGCAGGTAAGCACGGGAAGACTTGTGAAGATTTTTCAACATGATGAAAAATGTCCACGAGAGCCCCGAGTACCGACGAGTGGCCATTACCGTAAATCTCCAAGTTCGAATCAGGGCAAACTCGGGAGAGTTCTTGGAATGAACTTTAACTTCCTGAAAGTGGTAACACAAGTAGTAACAATTTTTTTTTCCAAGTGAAAATCTAGTTTTTAACTTTTTAAGTGTTGCCAGTATGCCATATCTATCTTTGGCTATCTTTGACTATACTGGTTTTATCTTGCACTAAACATGACTCCCTTATCTTGTATCTATACAGTGTCAACAGCTCGATTGTAATCATGTATTGTCTCTCCGCTGACTGGTTAGCACGCAACAAACGCTTTTCACTGCACCTCGGTGCATAGATACGTAGATACATAGACGATAGGTGCAGGAGTAGGCCATTCGGCCCTTCGGGCCAGCACCGCCATTCAATGTGATCATCCACAATCAGTACCCTGTTCCTGCCTTCTCTCCATATCCCTTGATTCCGCTAGCACTAAGATCTCTATCTAAAGGCCCTGTCCCATTTAGGCATTTTTTTTAGGCGACTGCAGGCAACTAGGCTGTCGCCTGTATGGTCGTGAGTCGTCTCCTCAGTCGCCCAAAGAGTCTTTCTGGTCCCCGCTGGATTTTCAACGTGTTGAAACATTTCCGGAGACAATCGGCAACAGTGGGTTTGACGCCAATGAGCGTAGCTTGACTTCTCCTGACGTAGGTTCTGTCGTTGTTGTCGCCAGCTTCACGTAGGTTGTCGCTGGTGCTGACTTCGTTTTTTGTTGTTGTTAAAGTAATGAATCTATTTCAAATTTTACGTCGGGGGGGGGGTCCAGTCGCTGTTTTTTCGGCGACCTGCTACGACTCTGACAGTCGCCGGCAGTCGCCTAAAAATAGCCTAAGTGGGACAGGCCCATAACCCTCTTTTGAATGCATCCAGCGAATCGGCCTCCACTGCCTTCTGAGGCAGAGAATGTCACTAATTGACGTGGTACACATGACAATAAACTGCAGACGCCATCGCAAGAAAAAAACCACAGCACAAAATAAATTGAGAGCATTCTCTGCTTCCTTGCTGCAGGGAATCTGTGGAGTCCACATCTAACAGGTAGATCTTTTCACACTGTGTGAGAGGGCTAAGAAACATCTTGCGTTATCGAGGCTGGCTTTGCAGTAATTTAATAAAGTGACTGAGAGGAAGTGGCCAAGAATGTTCCACTTCTGTTTTTTCCAATCAGGCTTAACTCTATAAAATCCCAAGGTCAGGTATCTCGTCTACTTTCCCCGAGGTTCCTCTGATTTTTTTTTTTTTGAAGGATGTGATCCAAGTTTCAGCACATAATCTGCCCCGACAGTTCAGTCCAGCTGCCAGGAGCTTTACAATGATGCTGGATGACTGTCAACAATAGACAATAGACAATAGGTGCAAGTGTAAGCCATTCGGCCCTTCGAGCCAGCACCGCCATTCGAAACTCCCTGGTTGTTGGGCAACACGGTAGAGTTGCTGCCTCGCGGCGCCAGAGACCCGGGTTCCATCCTGACTACGAGCGCTTGTCTGTACGGAGTTTGCACGTTCTCCCCGTGGCCTGCGAGGGTTTTCTCCGAGATCTTCGGTTTCCTCCCACACTCCAAAGGCGCGCGGGTTTGTAGGTTAATTGGCTTTGGTGTAAGTGTAAAATTGTCCCTAGTGTGTGTGGGATAGTGTTAGTGTGCGGGGATCGCTGGTCGGCGCGGACTCGATGGGCCGAAGGGCCTGTTTCCGCGCTGTATCTCTAATCTAAACTGAATTTAACTACAAAAATCCCTACGGATTGGAGCCGGACTTTCCATAGGGATTCTTCAAGTGACCTATCGGACATTAGATAAGGACCTTTAGTTTTAGTTTGAGATTTACGACATGGAAACAGGCCCTTTGGCCCACCAAGTGCAATGATGACCCATTCATACTAGTTCATTAGATCTAGGGCCAGTTTTAGGCCATTCGGCCCATCAAGTCTACTCCACCATTCAATCATGGCTGATCTATCTCTCCCTCCTAACCCCATTCTCCTGCCTTCTCCCCGTAACCCCTGACACCCGCACTAATCAGGAATCTGTCAATTGACACCACTTTCTCATTCACTCCCAAAACACCAGAAGATACATAGGCCATGACTTAGGTCGGGACCCTTCCTCAACTTAAGCTTGAAGAAGGGTCTCAACCCAAAGCATCGCCTATCCATGTTCTCCAGAGATGCTGTCTGACCTGCTGAATTACTCCAGCACTTTGTATCTCTGGATTTATCCTTAACTCACTTAACAGTTTGAGAAATAAACCATTGACTTTAAAGTCTAGGGTCAGTAAGGTAGCATATAATTAGAATTAGGGCAGCACAGTGGCTCAGTGGTAGAGTTGCTGCCTTACAGCGCCAGAGACCCGGGTTCGATCCTGACTACGGGCGCTGTCTGTACGGAGTTTGAACAATCTCCCTGTGACCGCGTGAATTATCTTTGGGTTATTCAGTTCAGTTTAGTTTAGTTTAGTTTATTGTCACGTGTACCGAGGTACGGTGAAAAGCGTTTGTCGCTTGCTAACCCGTCAGTGGAAAGACGAGACATGATTACAATTGGGCTTTCCACACATGCCAAAACGTGCAGGTTTGTAGGTTAATTGGCTTCAGAAAATTCTCCCTATTGTGTGTGTCGGACAGTGCGCGTGTACGGGGTGATCGCTGGACGGCACGAACTCGATGGGCCGAAGGGCCTGTGTCTCTGAAGTCGAAAGTCTAAAGTAAATTGAATCTGGACTAACAGCAGCAGAGAGCAACATTTGAACAGTAAAGCCTGCTGCAGTCCAACTACAGGCTTTAATTTCAATCCATGTCTCTCGTTGAGTCGACTTTGTGTTGTCAACTTGCTGGCCCGGGATGGGATTCATAGCAATTTGAAACAGTCAATTTCACAAAGGATGGTAAAAGGTTTCTAATGGTCCGGTCGCTAATGTTGTCGGGAGCAGAGATAGCTCTTGCTGTTTCCCTCTGTCTAAGTGGGAGATTTCCTTCAGAGACAACAGCGGATGGCTGTATAATTCAAGCAGCCTTCAATGTGCATTGGCTGTCAAACCCTTCACCGCTTGTTACAGTTAATGTACGGCTGAGCTGCTTAAAAACAGGACCCTCGGGGGCCCTGCTGCAGAAGGAAGTGTTGGTCGATCGCGCCGTGTATCATTGTAAACGATTGGAGGGGAGAAAATACATTTTGTTCCCATCTTGGATAAAATTGCACTTGTCCAGACCAACGTCTCAACGCCGATTACTTTCTATAATGGACGGGGCGACTGAAATAGATTGATTCTTGCACGCAACTGCCAATTCTCCAACTGCAGCACAACACGGGAGGAGAAATATGTGTAGGAAGGAACTGCAGATGCTGGTTTACACCGAAGATAGACTCAAAAATGCTGGAGTAACTCAGCGGGACAGGCGGCATAGAAACATAGAAACATAGAAACATAGAAATTAGGTGCAGGAGTAGGCCATTCGGCCCTTTGAGCCTGCACCGCCATTCAATATGATCATGGCTGATCATCCAACTCAGTATCCCGTACCTGCCTTCTCTCCATACCCTCTGATCCCCTTAGCCACAAGGGCCACATCTAACTCCCTCTTAAATATAGCCAATGAACTGGCCTCGACTACCCTCTGTGGCAGAGAGTTCCAGAGATTCACCACTCTCTGTGTGAAAAAAGTTCTTCTCATCTCGGTTTTAAAGGATTTCCCCCTTATCCTTAAGCTGTGACCCCTTGTCCTGGACTTCCCCAACATCGGGAGCAATCTTCCTGCATCTAGCCTGTCCAAAGAATTTTGTAAGTTTCTATAAGATCCCCTCTCAATCTCCTAAATTCTAGAGAGTATAAACCAAGTCTATCCAGTCTTTCTTCATAAGACAGTCCTGACATCCCAGGAATCAGTCTGGTGAACCTTCTCTGCACTCCCTCTATGGCAATAATGTCCTTCCTCAGATTTGGAGACCAAAACTGTACGCAATACTCCAGGTGTGGTCTCACCAAGACCCTGTACAACTGCAGTAGAACCTCCCTGCTCCTATACTCAAATCCTTTTGCTATGAAAGCTAACATACCATTCGCTTTCTTCACTGCCTGCTGCACCTGCATGCCCACTTTCAATGACTGGTGTACCATGACACCCAGGTCTCGCTGCATATCCCCTTTTCCTAGTCGGCCACCATTTAGATAATAGTCTGCTTTCCTGTTTTTGCCACCAAAATGGATAACCTCACATTTATCCACATTATACTGCATCTGCCAAACATTTGCCCACTCACCCAGCCTATCCAAGTCACCTTGCAGTCTCCTAGCATCCTCCTCACAGCTAACACTGCCCCCCCAGCTTAGTGTCATCCGCAAACTTGGAGATATTGCCTTCAATTCCCTCATCCAGATCATTAATATATATTGTAAATAGCTGGGGTCCCAGCACTGAGCCTTGCGGTACCCCACTAGTCACTGCCTGCCATTGTGAAAAGGACCCGTTTACTCCTACTCTTTGCTTCCTGTTTGCCAGCCAGTTCTCTATCCACATCAATACTGAACCCTCAATGCCGTGTGCTTTAAGTTTGTAAACTAATCTCTTATGTGGGACCTTGTCGAAAGCCTTCTGGAAGTCCAGATACACCACATCCACTGGTTCTACCCTATCCACGCTACTAGTTACATCCTCGAAAAATTCTATAAGATTCGTCAGACATGATTTACCTTTTGTAAATCCATGCTGACTTTGTCCAATGATTTCACCACTTTCCAAATGTGCTGCTATCCCATCTTTAATAACTGACTCTAGCAGTTTCCCCACTACCGATGTTAGACTAACTGGTCTGTAATTCCCCGTTTTCTCTCTCCCTCCCTTCTTAAAAAGTGGGGTTACGATTGCTACCCGCCAATCCTCAGGAACTACTCCAGAATCTAAAGAGTTTTGAAAGATTATTACTAATGCATCCACTATTTCTGGAGCTACTTCCTTAAGTACTCTGGGATGCAGCCTATCTGGCCCTGGGGATTTATCGGCCTTTAATCCATTCAATTTACCCAACACCACTTCCCGGCTAACCTGGATTTCACTCAATTCCTCCAACTCCTTTGACCCGCGGTCCCCTGCTATTTCCGGCAGATTATTTATGTCTTCCTTAGTGAAGACGGAACCAAAGTAGTTATTCAATTGGTCCGCCATATCCTTGTTCCCCATGATCAACTCACCCGTTTCTGACTGCAAGGGACCTACATTTGTTTTAACTAATCTCCTTCTTTTCACATATCTTTTCACCAGGCATCTCTGGAGAGAAGGAATGCGTGACGTTTCGGGTCGCGACCCTTCATCAGACTGGTTTTAGTTTAGTACAGAGATACAGCGTGTAAAAACAGGCCCTTCGGCCCACCGAGTCCGCACCGACCAGCGATCCCCGCACACTAACACTATCCTACACACACACTAGGGATAATTTGCACTAACCTCAAGCCAATTAACCTACAAACCTGTTAGTCTTTGGAGTGCAGGATGGCAGGACTGTCATATGTTGAAAGAATGGAGCAGCTGGGCTTGTATACACTAGAATTTAAAAGGCTGAGGGGGATCCTATTGAAACATATAAGATTATTAAGGGATTGGACACGCTAGAGGCAGGAAACATACTCCCGATGTTGGGGGAGTCCAGAACCAGGGGCCACGGTTTAAAAATTGTCCCCAGTGTGTGCAGAGGGGGGAAGGATGGGAGGGAGGAGTGGGCCTCCCTGTCGGTCTGCTCCTGGGCCTGGCCAAGATGGCCATTCGCGGGTCCAGGCAGCGGGCAGTCGATGGCCGCACAGCGGTCGCCTGCCTGCTCCTTTTCCGGGGTTTACGTCCGAGCTCGCGTGTCCCTAGAAAAGGAACACGCGGTGTCCATGGGGACTGTGGAGGTCTTCTGTGCACGCTGGTCACCACAGGAGGTTGAATATATTATCGATAAGAATGTTAATATTTTAATTTGATAATTTTGTTTAAGTGTTAAGAGGGAACACGTGGTGTCCATGGGGACTTTGGAGGCTTTCCATGAATACTGGTCGCCGTTGAAGGTCGAGTGTTTTGTTGCTAAACGGAACACTCGACCTTCAACGGCCATTTCGTGGATCCAGTTGACGTTATTAATTTGACGATCATTTGTTTGTAAACTGTCAGCACAGGCAGTCTTTGATTGTGTTAATACTCTATGTTTATTTTTATTTTTTGAATAAAAGTAGTTTCATAATAAAAAATAAAAAATTTTAAAAAAAAGTGTGTGTAGGATAGTGTTAGCGTGGGGGGATTGTTGGTCAGAGCAGATTCGTTGGGCTGGAGGGCCTGTTTCCGTGCTGTGTAAGGCCTGTCCCACTTGCCGGCGTCATTGACCGACGTATCAGGGTCGCCGAAAGATTTTGAACATTTCAAAATCCAGCCTCGACAAAAAAATATTTTGTGACACTTGAAAAAACACCGCGCGTCAATATGTCATCACGCCGCAACACGCCGCATCACGCCGCAACACGCCGCATCACGCCGCAACACGCCGCATCACGCCGCAATACGCCGCAACATGCCGCAACACGCCGCAACTTTTTCGGTGACCTGGCATGTCAGTCAATGATGCCGACAGTCACCAAAAAAATGTGCCAAGTTGGACCAGCCCTTATCCCTAAACTAAACTAAGGCCCCTTACAAAGCCCTTAACGGGCTTGCCCCCACCTACATCAAAAGTCTGCTTACCCACCACCTCCAGGTCCCCCAGATCTGCCGACTTGGAGTTACTGAACTTAAGGGGTTGGACAGGCTAGATGCAGGAAGACTATTCCCGATGTTGGGGAAGTCCAGAACAAGGGGTCACAGTTTAAGGATAAGGGGGAAGTCTTTTAGGACCGAGATGTGAAAATCTTTTTTTACACAGAGAGTGGTGAATCTGTGGAATTCTCTGCCACAGAAGGCAGTTGAGGCCAGTTCATTGGCTACATTTAAGAGGGAGTTAGATGTGGCCCTTGTGGCTAAAGGGATCAGGGGGTATGGAGAGAAGGCAGGTACAGGATACTGAGTTGGACGATCAGCCATGATCATATTGAATGGCGGTGCAGGCTCGAAGGGCCGAATGGCCTACTCCTGCACCTATTTTCTTTGTTTCTATGTTTCTATCCCGCGGTCTAGGCAGAAGCTCAGGGGCGACCGTGCCTTTGCGGTTGCAGCTCCTAGACTGTGGAACAGCATCCCTCGTCCCATCAGAACTGCCCCCTCCATCGACTCCTTTAAGTAGAGACTTAAAACTCATCTTTACTCTTGAGCCTTTCCCGCTGAGTTTCTCCAGCATTTTTGTCTACCTTAAATAAAACTACTAGTTAGTTTAGTTTATTTTCGTGGGTACTGAGGTATAAATCTTCCTGTTAGATGCTGTATCTCTTAACTAATCTAAACTAAACCCCTAAAATGAAGGGTTTCGGCCCGAAACGTCGCCTATTTCCTTCGCTCCATAGATGCTGCTGCACCCGCTGAGTTTCTCCAGCATTTTTGTGTACCCTAAAATGACAAAATGTCCTTGACCATGATCTTGCTAAACGACAAGATTGTCCTAGTATTGTCTCAGAATAAATTAACATTGCGCTCTGAATTGCAAACTCCCGCAAATAAACTTGTGTCTTTCAGAGAGAAGGGAAGGGAATGTTTTGCAGTCTGCCGACACTTTAAATAGTTCAGTACAGGCAGCATTTTGTCACAATGATTTGAAAAATTCCTCCTGTTCATTCCTTTAGTTATATTCTCTCCTTCATTGAGCCCCACGAACTGGTCAGTGAACCAGCGAATGTAACATTGACAATATGACAGACTAGAAAAATTACCCCAGCCCAGGTTTGTGTTTTTAATTTGTTCCGGGATGCGAGTTGTTGAGGTAATAGATTGGTTTTGATGTAGCCGATTCTGCAGCCATCTGTTATGCTGGCCTTTGTGATCCAGATGTATAATCTGCTGCACCATCTTAATTGTTAGCGCCATTTTAAGATGCTGTTTCTTCCCCAAGGCCAAAGAGGAGAAGCAACCAACTAATCTTAGCAAGCCAGCATCGATGACACTTTTTGTCTCTTTATCTCTGGCCCTTGTCTAACTATTTGCTGAGTATACAACTGCTCTCGATCTCCTTCATAAGATCATAAGAGATAGGCCATTCTGTGGAATTCTCTGCCTCAGAGGGCGGTGGAGGCCGGTTCCCTGGATGCTTTCAAGAGAGTTAGACAGAGCTCTTAAAGGTAGCGGAGTCAGGGGGTATGGTGAGAAAGCAGGAACGGGGTACTGATTGGGGATGACCAGCCATGATCACATTGGCTCTAGCAACATATGACAGACCCGCCATCCCGGGAATTAACCTGGTGAACCTACGCTGCACTCCCTCAATAGCCAGAATGTCCTTCCTCAAATTTGGAGACCAAAACTGCACACAATACTCCAGGTGTGGTCTCACTGGGATCCCTGTACAACTGCTGAAGGACCTCAAGTCAAGTCAAGTCACTTTTATTTCTATAGCACATTTAAAAAAACAACTCTCGTTGGCCCAAGTGCTTTACATTGGTGGAGGTACTAACGTTATACAACATTGGTTCATAGATTAAGTACATAGATTAACCCATGCAGCCACCCAGAGAACATACAGAGACAAAAGACAATAGACAATAGGTGCAGGAGTAGGCCATTCGGCCCTTCGAGCCAGCACCGCCATTCAATGTGATCATGGCTGATCATCCCCAATCAGTACCCCGTTCCTGCCTTCTCCCCATATCCCCTGACTCCGCTATTTTTAAGAGCCCTATCTAGCTCTCTCTTGAAAGCATCCAGAGAACCAGCCTCCACCTCCGAGGCAGAGAATTCCACAGACTCACCACTCTCTGTGAGAAAAAGTGTTTCCTCGTCTCCGTTCTAAATGGCTTACTCCTTTTTCTTAAACTGTGGCCCCTGGTTCTGTGCAGACTCCGTACAGACAGCACCCGTAGTCGGGATCGAACCCGGGTCTTTGGAGCTGCGAGACAGCAACTCTATCGCTGCGCCACCGTGCCGCCCGATATATGTCATATTTCATATCCATGGCTTACTGAAATCTTTAAATGCCTTGAATATTGTCCTCACCATTACCACTTCAAGCTAATTCAATTCAATATAGACGGGACTTATTGCTTTCAATATTTGAGTTTCGTCTACTTTTAAGCGGTTCAATGCAAAGCAATAATCTTGAATTATTTTCAGATGACTTGTCTTTTCATTTAATTAGACTCTCTGTCTTTGCCGTGCACTTAATCTCTGTAATTGCAAAAAATTTAAATTAATGCAATCTTCCTAGATTACATCAGTTGATATTACAGTCTTAAATCAATGCATATTATCCATCAGGAAAATGGAGTGAGCTGGAGTGCTCGTGAAATTGCACAACAAGGCAAAAATATCAAGTGTTTATTAAAGTATATCCAGTACTCTTTCAAAAATTCTACGGTCGACAAAAATGCTGGAGAAACTCAGCGGGTGAGGCAGCATCTATGGAGCGAAGGAACAGGCAACGTTTCGGGTCGAGACTCTTCTTCAGACCGATTCTAGTAATTTTCCAATAGACAGTCAAGAGAGGGGAAGGATAGCAACAAGGAACAGCAGATAGGCACAATAATGCTGGAGTAACTCAGCGGGACAGGCAGCATCTCTGGAGAAAATGACATTTCGGGTCGAGACCCTTCTACAAACTGGGTGTCAGTGGAAAGGGGAACTGGAGGTATGAAAACATGGAGAACTCATCTGAGCTGACCCTGACTCTCAGTCTGTAGAAGGGTCTTGACCCAAGCTCCTCATATATCACACCCCAGCGGGATGAATATTGACTTCTCTAACTTCAAGTAACCTTTGCTTTCCCTCTCTCTCCATCCCCCCCCCATCCTAGTTCTTCGACTAGTCCGACTGTCCTCCTGATTAAATATTACTGCTTGTATGCCTCGTTGACACCTTCCCCTCATCTAACGATGATCTATTCTACATCTTCCCCGACCTTTGGCCCCTTTGATCTCTCGTCTTCACACCTTACCCTTCCATATCTCTGTGTCTCCCTCTCCCCTGACTCTCAGTCTGAATAAATATGAAGGTAGCCAAAAATGCTGGAGAAACTCAGCGGGTGAGGCAGCATCTATGGAGCGAAGGAATAGGTGACGTTTCGGGTCGAGACCCTTCTTCAGACTGATGTGTGGGTGGGGGGGGGGGGCAGGAAGAAGAAAGAAAGAGGCGCAGACAGTGGGCTGTGGGGGAGCTGGGAAGGGGAGGGGAAAGAGGGAGAAAGCAGGGACTACCTGAAATTGTAGAGGTTTTTTTAGTACCAGGTTATTTTTAATTCTTACTACGTCTTAATGTAGTGAAGTTTAGGAAAGAACTGCAGATGCTGGAAAAATCGAAGGTAGACAAAAATGCTGGAAAAACTCAGAGGGTGAGGCAGCATCTATGGAGCGAAGGAATAGGTAACATTTCGGGTCTCGTTTCGAGTTTCTCCAGCATTTTTGACTACCTCAGTCTGAAGAAGGGTCTCGACCCGAAATGTCACCCATTCCTTCTCTCCAGAGATACTGCCTGTCCCGCTGAGTTACTCCAGCATTTTGTGTCTATCTGCAGGTGCAGTCATATGGATGTTTGCTCTCCTGAAGTATAGGATCCCAAGGCAGCATTTCAAAGAGCAAATTAGATGTTTATCCTTCAATCAACAAATTTAAAACGCATTAATATTAACGATTATTACTGCATGGCTGTTGTTGATGCTAGCTATGGAGGAATTTATCTGATGTGCTTCCTACACTACAGCAATGAATATAATTCAAAAGCAATGCAATCACTTCATTTT
This sequence comes from Amblyraja radiata, assembly GCF_010909765.2. Taxonomy (NCBI): domain Eukaryota; kingdom Metazoa; phylum Chordata; class Chondrichthyes; order Rajiformes; family Rajidae; genus Amblyraja; species Amblyraja radiata. The sequence continues at coordinate 3,894,486 of NC_045975.1, read as the reverse complement.
AGCATGATCTGATTCAATGAAAAGATGCAAAAGGAAAACTTACTTTTTTTTTCATTTACCACTATTTTCTTACCTAGACAACTGGGGTAGTTGGCAAGTCAGAACTCCATGTTTAAGAATAAGGAGTAAGCCATTTAGAACGGAGACGAGGGACATAGCACGCCTTGAAGAAATGAGACTCCGACTAATAGATAAATATGACCAATTCTTAAGGAGTTGGTCTCCTTTCATCGACTTTTTGGAATCATGTGATGCAGCGGTACCATAAGGATTGCTGATTTCAGTTCATGACGTGGATAGATCTACATCTCCGAATATAGATTTGAAAAATTCTCTTTTAAGGGGCCTTTTCTTCTATTTCTACTTTCCACCTTTTCTTTTTTTATTTTATTTTTTATTTTTATTTTTTATATCCACACTTCACATTTTTCTACTCTCTATCATCTATTTTTCCACTCTTTCCCCTTTCTATTGTTTTCTTTTTCTTGTCTTGCCTACTCATAACATAAAACTAGAGGTTGTACATAGAATGGATTACGGTATGACATAGTTGGCACCTAAAATTAGGTGCCACTGTATTGTTTTGTATTGTATTAACTTCTAATAAAATAAACAAAAAAAACAAAACAAAAAAAGAACGGAGACGAGGAAACACTTCTTCACGCAGTGAGTGTGAAATTCTCTGCCTCAGGCCAGTTCTCTGGATACTTTCAAGAGAGAGCGAGATAGGGTTCTTAAAGATAGCGGAGTCTGGGGATAGGGGGAGAAGGCAGGAACGGGGTACTGATTGGGGATGATCAGCCATGATCACATTGAATGGCGGTGCTGGCTCGAAGGGCCGAATGTCCTACTCCTGCACCGATAGTCTAAATCACTGCTGTTATGCGCGACATTGTGCGCAAATCACGCGTCATCATGCCGACTGGTGCGCGTGACGTCATTAGAATACCCTGCGGCACGCGGCGACGCATGGTTACGCACGGTGACGTAACCATGTGTCACTGCGTGATACACGTGAGATGTCGGGACGCCAGCGTGCGACGCCAATGCGTCAGCGTGCGTGCGCGATACGTCACGCAGGTGGTACGCAAGGATTTTGTGCGATACCACACGCTATCCGTGCGTCACAACGCGACGACCACATTTTTGGAGGTGGCGTAAATGGCGCGCAAATGACGGCCAAGTGGGACAGCCCCTTAAGGATTGTATTATAGTTATTTGAAGATGCAGTGTCTTCGATAAGTCGGTGATTTTGTACTTTGGTGTTTTGTATCGTGGTTGAATAAATTATTTTTGATATTAACAATCAGTGCCTTAATCAGACTGAATGAGGTAAATGTCTCTGTGTATGGAGGTCCATGTAAATTAGATTACTAATGACTACCTATGGAGTACAGGTAATTGCAATAAATGCTAATCTAATTGCAAATCATGAATTGAAATTGTATTTCTTGTATTTTAATATTTTGCGTGGAATTCTAGAGATGACAGGAATTAAAACCTGTTTAAATTAAAACATGAACGATTTGTGTGTATGTGTGTGTGTGGGGGGAGGGGATTGGACATGCATTGTTAGTTTCCAGGTTCTGAACATTCAAACATTAATTTAAATTATTGTTTAATGAGTCCATTTAGGTCAGCTGGTGCTTGCGTGAAGATATCCAATTTCAAAATTTAAAACAATGTGTGCATCCTAATCAAATGTTTAATTGCCTTGTTTTACAGACAGTATTATTAAATATATCCAGGCATCTGTTTCTTCATGTTTTTTGTCTTTCTCCATCCTTTTTATTATACTTTGCTAAAGTATTAGCAGGGAAAAATGTTCCCCATGTTGGGTTAGTCCAGAACCAGGGGTCACACAGTTTAAGAATAAGGGGTCGGCCATTTGGGACTGAGATGAGGAATAACATTTTGTGAATCTGTGGAATTCTCTGCCACAGAAGGCAGTGGAGGCCAATTCACTGGATGTTTTCAAGAGAGAGTTAGATTTAGCTCTTAGGGCTAACGGAATCAAGAGATGCGGGGAGAAAGCAGGTACAGGAATACTTATTTTAGATGATCAGCTATGCTGGCGGTGCTGGCTCGAAGGGCCGAATGGCCTACACCTGCGCCTATGTTTCTATGTTTCTAATATTGCCTTGTCTTGATCCAAATTATAACATGGGTCGGCATGTGTCTCCATGGGGGGTTGTTTGTGGCTGTATTCATTTAATGAATTGTTAATTTTTCAACACCATCATCTGCAGAGCACTCAGTCTCTGCACCAAATTGTGTATGTGTGTGTGTGTGTGTGTGTGTGACTGTGTATGTGTGTATGTGTGTGTGTGTGTGTGTGTGTGTGTGTGTGTGTGTGTGTGCGCGTGTGTGTGTGTGTGTGTGTGTGTGTGTGTGTGTGTGCGTGTGTGTGCGTGTGTGTGTGTGTGCGAGTGTGTGTGTGTGAGTTTGTGTAAGTGTTACAATGCAGTGTAGCACATCATGATGGGGATGAGGCATCTTGCCACCCTGTGCTTCCAGTTTACAACTTTGTGTTCACACTCATCTTCTCCTCCCTAACTTCATGTCATAGGAGCAGAATTAGGCCATTTAGCCCAGTCATGAGAGGAATCGAGTCATAGAGTGATACATCGTGGAAACAGGCCCTTTGGCCCAACGTGCCCACACTGGCCAACATGCCCCATCTACACTAGTCCCACCTGCCTACGCTTGGTCCATATCCCTCCAAACATGTCCTATCCATGTACCTGTCTAACTGTTTCTTAAACGATGGGCTAGTCCCAGCCTCAACTACTCCTCTGACAGCTTGTTCCATACACCCACCACCCTCTGTGTGAAAATATTACCCCTCAGATTCCTATTAAATCGTTTCCCCTTCACTTTGAACCTATTTCCTCTGGTCCTCGATTCACCAACTCTGGGCAACAGACTGTGTATCTACCCGATCTATTCCTCTCATGGTCTTGTCCACCTCTATAAGTTCACCCCGCATCCTCCTGCGCTCCAAGGATTAGAGACCCAGCCTGCTCAACCTCTCCCTGTAGCTCACACCCTCTAGTCCCGGCAACATCCTCGTAAATCTTCTCCAGAGTAGATGGCATCCCCAAACTAAAACTAAACCTGTAGTGCGCAGGAAGGAACTGCAGATGCTGGATTAAACCGAAGATAGACACAAAAAGCTGGAGCAACTCAGCGGGACAGGCAGCATCTCTGGAGAGAAGGAATGGGTGACGTTTGGGGTCGAGACTGAAGAAGGGTCTCGATCCATTCCTTTCCTCCAGCGATGCTGCCTGTCCCGCTGAGTTACTCCAGCTTTTTATGACGAGACCTAACCATGCTGCGCTGCTCCATGTACGAGTTTGATTGTTCCCTATCGGTACTTAAAACAATGAAACATTCTTGACTATCCTGGGCAAAAGATTCTGCGCACTCATTTTCCGCTAAGTTATGGCCCAAGAGGAGTCATGCTCTATTTCTTTGGAGCCAATTTGTTCAGGCAGACTTGGTGAATATGCTCTGTGCTGGCCAATGTTCTGATCAGATGGGCATTGTATAAATCATCGTGGTTTTGCTGGAATGAGCCCGACTTGAATAATTCATGTTCGCTCAGTTTGAATCTTGTTTTCGCTGCCTCTGTGTTCTCCCCAGACCATCAATCCCATTGCATTTTATCATCGTTTTAAGAGACAAACTGATTTACAATGATTAAATGGCACGCTATAGTTGAGGGACTTTAATATTAAACAAATATGATGGCAACATTATTTTGCTGACAGACAGGATACAACATTTTATTTCCTCCTGTGGTAACGAACTAGAACAGGGATATGACACGATATTAAAGATGGACAAAATTAATGATTCACTTCAATAATATTTTCCGAACACTATTCCCTGTGCTATACATCCACTCACAAAGTTGGGTCCATAAAATCAAGATGGGGAACTATTTCTTACCGCATTTTTGAAGTTTTGATGTCCTTTTCTTTCAGGTTTAAGCACAAGAAGATGGCAGGAACAAGCAACTAACAAATTTAAGGGCCTGGATATTTACAAACAGCATGGGATCTTATTATTGCCTTCGGGAAATCTGCGGAGTGAGTTTCTGCTGGATGCCGTCCCCATCAACAACACCACAGTCACATCTGTGGAGTCATTTACAGTAGGTTCCTGGGAACCATCATCTCCAGGGACCTTAAGTGGGGGGGCCACCATCGACTCCACAGTCAAAAAGGCACAACAGAGGATGTACTTCCTGCGGCAGCTGAGGAAGCACAATCTGCCACAGGCAATGATGGTCCAATTCTACACGGCCATCGTACAGTCTGTCCTCCCCTTCTCCATCATGGTCTGGTTTGGCTCAGCCACCAAGCACGACATCCGGAGTCTGCAGCGAATCGTCCGATCAGCCGGGAAGGTTGTTGGCTGCAACCTTCCCTCCATTGATGAACTGTACACTGCAAGGGCCAGGAAGCGAGCGGGAAAGATCATCTCTGACCCTGGCCACAAACTCTTTGAATCACTTCCCTCTGGAAGGCAACTCCGGACTGACCCCCACATATACACAGCTAAAAATAAAACCAAAAACATACACCTAACAGGACAAAAAAGAAAGAAAAAACAGACGGACAACAGTCAAGCCAGTGCCACAAGGCACCGCCACACTGAAATGCAGGGGAATGGGGGGATTTGGATCGCATGTAGGCCGAGGAGGTTAGTTTGAGCCTGGACATTGTGGGCCGAAGGGCCTGTTCCTGCACTGTGCCGTTCCGTGTTCAATGATCTTTCTTTCTTTTATTTGAAGGCATATTTTTATTTTATTTGAACATTTAAAATTCTTAGAGGACTGGACAGGCTAGATGCAGGAAAAATGTTCCCGATGTTGCGGGAGTCCAGAACCAGGGGTCACAGTTTAAGAATAAGGGGTCGGCCATTTAGGGCTGAGATGAGGAAACATTTTTTCACCCAGAGAGTCGTGAATCTGTGGAACCTCTGCCACAGAAGGCAGTGGAGGCTAATTCACTGGATGTTTTCAAGAGAGAGCTAGATTTAACTCTTAGGGCTAACGGAATCAAGGGATATGGGGAGAAAGCAGGAACGGGGTACTGATTTTGGATGATCAGCCATGATCGCATTGAATGGCAGTGCTGGCTCGAAGGACCGAATGGCCTACTCCTGCACCTATTTTTCTATTTTCCTATGTTGCTATGTCTATGTTTTGAGCATGGACATTGTGGGCTGAAGGGCCCGTTCCTGTACTGTACTATTCTATGTTCAATAACGACAGATGGCGCAATGGGACGACAGATGGCACAATGGGCTAAGTGTTCGGCTGGCGACCGGAAGGTAGCCGGTTCGAATCCCGCTTGGAGTGCATACTGTCGTTGTGTCCTTGGGCAAGACACTTCACCCACCTTTGCCTGTGTGTGAATGTGTGTGAGTGATTGGTGGTGGTCGGAGGGGCCGTAGGCGCAGATAGGCAGCCACGCTTCCGTCAGTCTGCCCCAGGGCAGCTGTGGCTACAGAAGTAGCTTACCACCACCGAGTGTGACTGAGGAGTGAATGAATAATGCAATGTAAAGCGCCTTGAGTATTAGAAAGGCGCTATATAAATCCCATCCATTATTATTATTATTAATAATCTTTCTTTTATCCTTATATTTGAAGGTTACACCTTCAAAGGGAAAACTCACGGGCACTTTTGTTTGTAGCTAGCAGAAGTAAAGTGAGAGCGGGAGGTTCCATCTTCTTTGCACTTGAACAGTGTGGAGCTCTTCGGAGCGCATTTTGGATGTGTGCGGAATGAAACACCTATCGTTTTAGGGACTCATCTGATCGTCAGTAGAATCCTGCAGTTTGCTCATCAACCTAATCATGTATATTATATGAGTGTCGGCAGGGAGTACCCACAGCTATTAGGTTTGCAATGAGCAGAAAACTGTTCTTATCGCCAATGTAAAGCCTACCTCAGTACTTGGACAATGACATGGCCTATTAGGTAGCTGGTTGGAAAAGGGATATGACATTCTAATTGGAATCAAAGCTGAATTCTCACTGACTTCATCATTGTTTCACAAAGATTCTTATTTTAGATTCGAAGAGTCTTACGTTCGAGCAAGTTGAGGCAGGGGTAACTTTATTTGGTGGGTGTTCAGTTTAGTTTAGAGACACAGCGCGGAAAAACAGGCCCGTTCAAGTTCAAGATCAAGTGAGTTTATTGTCATGTGTCCCTGATAGGACAATGAAATTCTTGCTTTGCTTCAGCACACAGAACATAGTAGGCATTTACTACAAAACAGATCAATGTGTCCATATACTATAATATAAATATATACACACATGAATAAATAAACTGATAAAGTGCAAATAACAGATAATGGGTTATTAATAATCAAAGTTTTGTCCGAGCCAGGTTTAATAGCCTGATGGCTGTGGGGAAGTAGCTATTCCTGAAACTGGTTGTTGCAGTCTTCAGGCTCCTGTACCTTCTACCTGAAGGTAGCAGGGAGATGAGTGTGTGGCCAGGATGATGTGGGTCTTTGATGATACTGCCAGCCTTTTTGAGGCAGCGATTGCGATAAATCCCCTCGATGGAAGGAAGGTCAGAGCCGATGATGGACTGGGCAGTGTTTACTACTTTTTGTAATCTTTTCCTCTCCAGGGCGCTCAAGTTGCCGAACCAAGCCACGATGCAACCGGTCAGCATGCTCTCGACTGTGCACCTGTAGAAGTTAGAGAGAGTCCTCCTTGACATTACCGACTCTCCGTAATCTTCTCAGGAAGTAGAGGCGCTGATGAGCTTTCTTGATGATTGCATTAGTGTTCTCGGACCAGGAAAGATCTTCAGAGATGTGCACTCCCATCGGCCCACCGGGTCCGCGTCGACCAGCGATCCCCGCACATTAAAGGGCCTGTCCATTTGGCGATTTTTTCGGTGACTGCCGGCATCATTGACTGACGTATCAGGTCACCGATAAAAAAAAATTTACATTCACCAAGCCAATTAACCTACAAACCTGTACGTCTTTGGAGTGTGGAAGGAAACCGAAGATCTCGAAAAAAAACCCACGCAGGTCACGGGGAGAACGTACAAACTCCGTACAGACAGCACCCGTAGTCGGCATCGAACCCGGGTCTCCGATGCTGCATTCGCTGTAAGGCAGCAACTCTACCGCTGCGCCACCGTATTGAACGAGCTGCCAAAGGAGGTAGTTGAGGCAGGGACTATCGCAACGTTTGAGAATCACTTAGACAAGTACATGGACAGGGTAGGTTTAGAGGGATGTGGGCCATACGCAGGCAGGTGGTACCAGTGTGGATGGGACATGTTGGTCGGCTTGGGCAAGTTAGACCGAAGGGCCTGTTGACTCCATTAGATGTTGTGTAGACTACACAGAGAGTTGTGTATACTTAACTGCTAAAATATTACGGCCATCGTACTGTCTGTCCTCACCTCCTCCATCATGGTCTGGTTTGGCTCGGCCACCAAGCACGACACCTGGAGGCTGCAGCGAATCATCCGATCAGCTGAGAAGGTTATTGGCTGCAACCTTCCCTCCATTGATGAACTGTACACTGCAAGGGCCAGGAAGCGAGCGGGCAAGATCATCTCTGACCCCGCTCACCCTGGCCACAAACTCTTTGAATCACTTCCCTCTGGAAGGCGACTCCGGACTGTCAAAGCTGCCACAGCCAGACATAAAAACAGCTTTTTTCCACGAGTAGTAGCTCCACTCAATAACCAAAAATCTGTAGCCTCCCTTTAATCTGGTATTTTATTTAATTCACATGTTTAATCGATAATGTTTTATTATTAATGTTTAATGTTTTATATGTCATTCCTAACTGTCACTGTATGTCATGTTGTCACTTGCGGGCGGAGCACCGAGGCAAATTCCTTGTATGTGAATACTTGGCCAATAAACTTATTCACCCATTCATTCATTAATGGATGCACCATTTGAATGGGTAACTTGAAAGATTCAGCATTGAGACAAACCCTTCGGCCCACCGAGTCCACACCATACACCAATCACCCACTCGGACTCGGCATCCACTGCCCCGTACACACTAGGGGCGGTTTCCAGAAGCCAATTAACCCATAGACCAACTTTGCCTTTGGGATGCGGGAGGAAACCAGAACCCCCCGGAGAAAACCCACGAGGTCACCAAGAGAACGTGCAAACTCCACACATCTTTCTTCCTCTCTCTCATTGCCGTGACCCAGCTCAGAAGTGAGAGTCAGGGGGTCTGGCATTAGACATACAACCAATGGGGTTTCACAAAGGGAGCGGGAAGAGTATAACTAGGAGCTTGATGCCGGGAAAGTTGGTCTGGGATAGGACGTGGATGTTGTTTCCTTAACCCACCAGACGTTAGAAGTACTGAATACTTCACTGTGTTGTTACAGTCACTGTGTTGTTACAGTCACAACACATGCCTTAACACTGAGCACTCAGGAGGTACAGTGCGCTCTGCGTAGGATCAATCCACGCAAGGCTGCAGGCCCGGATGGAGTACAGGGAAGGGTACTAAAGGACTGTGCTGGACAGCTGGCGGAGGTATTCACGAGAATCTTCAATCTATCTCTATCTCTGGCAACGGTCCCCAAGTGCCTGAAAACAGCCACCATAGTGCCGGTGCCGAAAATGTCCAAAGTCACCAACCTGAACGACTACCGCCCGGTTGCCCTAACTCCAATCCCAATGAAGTGCTTCGAAAGGCTGGTCCTCTCCCATATCAAATCCAGCATCCCTGCCTCACTGGACTCTCATCAATTTGCATACAGGGCAAATAGATCAACAGAGGATGCCATCTCTCTGGCTCTTCACACTGTCATGACTCACCTGGACAGACAGGGCACGTACGTGAGGATGCTCTTCATAGACTATAGCTCTGCATTCAATACGGTCATCCCCACCAAGCTCACCACCAAACTCCACCAGCTAGGCCTCAGCTCGCCGATATGCGATTGGATCCTGAACTTTCTGACGGAGCGACCGCAGGCAGTGAGACTGGGCCCGCACCTGTCCTCCACTATCACCCTGAGCACCGGCACACCACAGGGCTGTGTACTAAGCCCCATGCTCTACTCCCTCTTCACTCACGACTGTGTTCCTGCATTCGACACCAACACCATCGTGAAGTTTGCAGACGACACAACAGTGATTGGGCTGATCACCAACGGTGATGAAACAAAATACAGGGCGGAGGTGCAGAACCTGGCGGACTGGTGCGCACGTAACAACTTGTCACTAAACACCTCCAAGACCAAGTAGCAATGTTACAAAATTTTGAGATTTTAAAAATCAACTCTGTAATTTATCCCATCAGATAAAGCATAAAAAGAAGTTTAATTTGACACCTAATTCACTTTCATATCTCATGTATTAAAAAAGTTATGGCCATTTTCATACTCGGAAATTAGCATCTTGTTCCCTATTGATTTTCTATGGACGTAACAAAAAAGCTGTGATCGTGGACAGTCAAAAGCCCATAACTTTCTTAAAAATTAAGAGAACTGAATGAAATTTTCAGTTATCATAGATTGAACCATTCTGAAACAAATATAAAATAATCTTACTTGGATGACCTGAAATTAAAGCATATAATTAGTTAGTTACCCAAGTGTAGCTAATTTCAAACTTCAATTACTAGATCTAAACATCTATCCATTTCTTAATAAATGATTAACATTTTTAAAGACTAAGTGTGCAAATAATATTCATAAATAATTCACAATAAAACATGATTTTTAAATCTCATTTACATTAATTTATAGGCCAAATGGAAGGAATTTAGTGTTCAATTGCTGTAAATTAAAGTCCATTTTAAATCAGCTTTCTAGTGGGATCCTGTGAACGCGCTGGTTTAGAACGTTCACATTGCGGTAGATTTGTGCCCTCAAATGCCCAGAAAAATACTGCGGGATATAATGGGGCCAAAATGAGCTACTCCCAATATTAAACTTTGTATAAAGGGATCTTAAGAAGCCCTTTTTAATGTAAAAATAACCTTCTGTTATTTGCTTTATGAGACCCTGACGGCTGTCCGTGGTCGCGGGTTTAGAGATTGATTTTTAAACTACTATAACTATTATCCAAGGCCTTTAAAACTAATAATAGCTTTTGCGACGGGGTCTTCCAGCGATTTTTCGTTAATAATTAACAAGGCTGAACATCTTCGATTTGAACAGCCTAGAGAAAATCGCGTTTTAAACCCGCCCCCTCTAAACGGCGCCAAAATCGCGCACACCCGCAGCGACAGATTTTCAGCGACGCTTCAGGTAGGCTTTGCAACATACCTAGACCAAGGAGCTGATTATTGACTTCAGGAGGTCCCATAATGGAGAATACGCCCCAATCTCCATTTACGGGGAAAGTGTGGAGAGAGTGTCCAGCTTTAAGTTTCTGGGCACTCACATTTCAGAGGACCTCACACGGTCCACCAACACCGCTGCGCTGGTCAAGAAGGCACAGCAACGACTGTTCTTCCTGAGGATATTAAAAAATACTGGTCTGCCCCAACAGCTGCTGACAACCTTCTACCGCTGCACCACAGAGAGCATATTAACGTATGGCATCTCTGTGTGGTATCTCAGCTGCACGGAGGCGGAGAGGAGAGCTCTTCAGCGCGTCGTCCACAGAGCGCAGAGGATCATTGGGACACAGCTACCAGCCTTGGAGGGCATCTACCACACACGGTGCCTCAGGAAGGCCCTCAGCATCCATAAAGACTCCTCACACCCCTGTAACGGTCTGTTTGAACTACTTCCCTCCGGCAGACGTTACAAGGCCTTCTACGCCCGAACCTCCAGACTCAGGAACAGCTTTATTCCAAGAGCTATAGCGGCTCTGAACCGGCCCTGCTGAGTGCCCCCCCACCCCCATGAACTGTCTCCCTCGGATGGTCACGACACTCAGCTTATTTATTTATTTTACTTTTCTTTTTCATCGGTTGGAGCTGCATACTAAATCTCGTTGCAATGACGTGCAATGACAATAAAAGATATTATTATTATTATTATTATTATTATTATTATTATTATTATTATTATTATTATTATTATTATTATTATTATTATTATTATTATTAGACTCTTTGCTTGTGGGCCCAAGGTATTCAAATAGTCACCAGATAAAGGGCGTTGACAAAGTAACAAAGTATCCCAGGCCAAGTCCCCCATTCTTTCCCCCCACCCCCCCCCTCATGATGGCCACCCCACGCCGGCTCCTCCACTGTTACCTCCCACAGCAGCGGCGTCCTCACTTCCACGCGGTCCGTCCTCGTCCGTCAGTCGGCGCCCAGCGAGGAAACAGGCCCTTCGGCCCACCGAGTCCGCGCCGGCCAGTGATACCCCCGTATGCTAGCACCATCCCACACACGCTAGGGAAAGTTGACAATTTACAGAAACCAATTAACCCGACAAAGCTGAACGTCTTTGGAGCGTGGCAGGAGACCGGAGCACCCGGAGAAAACATCCCACGCCCTCACGGAGGGAGAAAGTGCAAACTGCGTACGGTTCAAGTTCAAGTTCAAGTTACATTTATTGTCACATGCACCGATTGGTGAAGTGAGATTTGAGTTGCAATACAGCCATACGAATAAATAGAACACAACACACGATAAAGTTTAACATAAACACCCCCCACACAGCGGAATCAACGTTTCCCACTGTGAGGGAAGGAATGTCTGAAGGGGCTGCTCCTCAAGTTTTGGCTCCACTTTAGTCCGACGTTATTGATTTTTGGGCACCGGGTACAGAGGGGGGAGGGTCGGGAGGGAGGAGGGGGTCTCCCTGTCGGTCTGCTCCTGGGCCTGGCCAAGATGGCCATTCGCGGGTCCAGGCAGCGGGCAGTGGACGGTCGCACAGCGGTCGGCTGCCTGCCCCTTTTCCGGGGTTACGTCCGTGCCCGCGTGTCCCTAGAGAGGGAACACGCGGTGTCCACGGGGTTGCTGGAGGCCTTCCGTGAACGCTGGCCACCGCGGGAGGTCGAATGTATTGTTGATAAAAATGTTAATATTTCAATATGATAACTTTGTAAAATGCCAATATAGGCATTCTTTGATCGTGTTACTACTTTGTATTTTTGTTTGTTCTGAATAAAAGCATTTTGTACGAAAAAAAAAACTGTGAGGGAAGGCACCAAAGTTCAGCCCTCTTACTCTTCCTACAGTAGTCAGGATCTCTGGCGCGGTGAGGCAGCAACTCTACCGCTACGCCACTGTTTGGCAGCATTGTGCTGGCCGTATCTCATCAGTACTTTGAGCTCTCTGTCACTGCGGCCCAAGACTCAGGAGTGTTCAGGAGGATGAATGTGTGGTCTCAGGTTTCGTGTCCTGATCTTTAAACACTCTTTATCTTCGACCAACAAAGCCTTGCGCTGACACAAGGAGGGGAATGATGGATTTTATTGTTGGAGTCTGCCTTCAATCACAGATGGTCTTCTAGATACGGGAAATGGTCCACTTCATCCAGAGTTTCACTCTAAATTCTTTCTTGTCAGGAGATAGTAATATGCAGCGTGGGCTGGGTGGTAGACCACCTTGGTTATGGTCATATGGGTCATAAGGAATAGGAGTAGAATTAGGCCATTCGGCCCATCAAGTCTACTCCGCCATTCAATCATGGCTGATCCATCTCTCCCTCGTTACCCCATTCTCCTGCCTTCTCCCCATAACCCCCGACACCCGCACTAATCAAGGTTCTGTCGATGTGGCGTTTAAGTCCTGCTACAAAGAAAAAGACATAAGGTGTCTTTTAAGAATTTTAAGAATAAGGAGGAAGCCATTTAGAACGGAGACGAGGAAAAACTTTTTCTCACAGAGAGTGGTGAGTCTGTGGAATTCTCTGCCTCAGAGGGCGGTGGAGGCAGGTTCTCTGGATGCTTTCAAGTGAGAGCTAGATAGCAAAGATCTTATATATAATATAAGATCTTTGCTAGATAGGGCTCTTAAAGATAGCGGAGTCCGGGGATATGGGGAGAAGGCAGGAATCGGTACTGATTGGGGATGATCAGCCATGATCACATTGAATGGCGGTGCTGGCTCGAAGGGCTGAATGGCCTACTCCTGCACCTATTGTCTATTGTCTATTGTCTATAAGTGCTGGAGTAGTTCAATGGGTCAGGCAGCATCCCTGAGAAGATAGTACGGCCAAGTTAGGAATCTTATTTGGAAAGATTAGGCAAAGGGAGAAGGGTAGGAAGCGGAATAAATTGGGATTGGCACAGATGCTGCCTCACCCGCTGAGTTTCTCCAGCATTTTTGTCTACCTTCTTCTGACTGATGACAGGGGAGGGGGCAGGACAGAGATAGAATGTAGTCGATAGTGAGACTGGTGGGAGAACTGGGAAGGGGGGATGCACAGAGGGGGAGCAGCGAGAGAGGATGTTGCTGAACCCTCGTCACAGAGAGAGGAGGAGAACCTCTTCAAGGTAGACCTAGCGTGAGGAGCTTTCGCAGTGGAGCGGACTAAATGTGTGGAGTTTGAACTCCGGGTCTCTACCCGAAACGTCACCCACTCCTTCTCTCCAGAGATGCTGCCTCCTGTCCCGCTGAGCTACTCCAGCATTTTGTGCCCATCTTCGGATCAAACCAGCACCTGCAGTTCCTTCCGGCACAAAACGATCCGACTGAAGAACGTGACTGCAGGATGATCAAACCTGGGAACAAAACATTCCCGGCAAGTTTGATGTCCAGGACGGTGAGGTGACAAGGGGAAGCGAGGAGGGTTGGTGCCGTGGTGAGAAATTATTTTTGGTGAAACAGAACATGAATCAATTAGAATCAATTTGGGTCGAGGCAGGGAATGGAAACGAGAGGGAAACGTTAATAGGAGTTATTTATAAGCCAGCGTATAGTGATTGTGTTATTGAGCAGGGTATCAATCAGGAAATTAGCCGTGCCCGTAATGGGTTAAAGGAATTTATGGGAGAGTTTAATCTTGTGATCTGTGGAGACGATCTGGCTTAATTAACCTTTATTGATCACAATATTGAGGAAGCGACTAGAGAAAAGGCAATTTGTTATCTCATTTAGTGCAATTACCGCAGGGAAGGTTGATGGATATTCTGGCTGTCACGGGGTCTTGGGGGAAACAGTAACAATGGCAGAAGTTCACATTTATCTGCAACTTAGTGATTCAATGCAAAACTAGGGTCTTCATTCTAACACATTGTTTTCACACAAAGGGTGGTGGGTGTGTGGGACGAGCTGCCAGAGGAGGTAGTTGAGGCTGGGACTATCACATTGTTTAAGACGCAGTTAGACAGGTACATGGATAGGACAGGTTTGGAGGGATATGGACCAAACGCAGGCAGGTGGGACTGGCGGAGCTGAGACATGCTGGCCGGTGTGGGCGAGTTGGGCCGAAGGGCCTGTTTCCACACTGTATCACCCTGTGACTCTGAATGAAACATTAAGAGAGGAGCTGGCTTTGGTTGATTAGGAAAACATTAAAAGGCTAGGCGTGTGGGAAGGAACTGCAGATGTTGGTTTACACCGAAGATAAACACAAAACGCTGGAGTAACTCAGCGGGACAGGCAGGCAGCATCTCTGGAGAGAAGGAATGGGTGACGGTTTGGGTCGTGACCCTTCTGATCTGTGTAGGAATGAACTGCAGATGCTGGTTTACTCCAAAGATAGACTAGGCTTACACAATCTCCCGGTTGTCAAACACTTCAACTCCCCCTCCCATTCCCACACTGACCTTTCTGTTCCTGGGCCTCCTCCACTGTCAGTGAGGCCCAGCGCAAATCGGAGAAACAGCACCTCATATTTTGCTTGGGCAGCTTACACCCCAGCGGTATAACGTTTCGGATCGAGACTGAAAAAGGGTCTCGATCCGAAGCGTCACCCATTCCTTCTCTCCAGAAATTCTGCCTGTCCCGCTGAGTTGCTCCAGCTTTTTGTGTCTATCTTCGGTGTAAACCAGCATCCTCCCCGCACACACGAAACAAACGTGCACATCTCTATTCATTGCACCCGAATGATTAGATGTCTACGGAGCCAGAATTAGATGTTTCGTTCGAGTAATGCCACCATCAGCTCCATCCCTTCCCCTTGTGTTGAAGTGCCCTCTTTAATTCCGTGCTCATGCTGTTGAAGAAAGCCTTCAAGATGGGCCCCACAATGGTGCCACAAGTGGGAGGGACATGCTTTGATGGTGAGAGATAGGTGGTGTGAAGGGCCAGCAGAGTGTGGAGTTAATCCTTCCAGGCATGAAGGGAACACACTGAATTTTTAGGTACACAAAAAAGCTGGAGAAACTCAGCGGGTGCAGCAGCATCTATGGAGCGAAGGAAATAGGCAACGTTTCGGGCCGAAACCCTTCCGGGTTTCGGCCCGAAACGTTGCCTATTTCCGTCAGGGTTTTGGCCCGAAACGTTGCCTATTTCCTTCGCTCCATAGATGCTGCTGCACCCGCTGAGTTTCTCCAGTTTTTTTGTCTACCTTCGATTTTCCAGCATCTGCAGTTCCTTCTTAAACACATTGAATTTTCAATTTGACAAGTTCACTTCCTAACAGCCACTCAATGATGGGCGTAGTTTGAATGTGTTTTACTTGAGTGCTTTCCTTTGTGTGGTAAATGAATTAATTACTTGCACTAATCCATCTGTCAGCGGGATTTAAATGAGCAACAGTCCTGTGGCCGGAGTCAGCTTCTGCAAGACAACACCTGCAGCAGAGCTCAATGAGAATTTAAATGAAGGACAAGGTGCTAACTCAACGGGACAGGGCAGGCAGCATCTGTGGGGAGAAGGAATGGGTCACGTTTCGTGTCAACACCCTACTTCAGACAGTCTCGACCCAAAGCGTCACCCATTCCTTCTCACCGGAGATGCTGCCTGTCCCGTTGAGTTACTCCAGCTTCTTGTGTCTATCTTCGGATTAAACCAGTTCCTTCCTACACAAGGTTGTAGGTAGGTTATTTCTTGGACTGGAATGCCTGTGGCTAGTGGTGTATCTCAGATGTCAATGCTGGGCCCATTAAGAGACCCATCTTTCAAGAGAGAGCTAGATAGGGCTCTTAAAGATAGCGGGGTCAGGGGATATGGGGAGAAGGCAGGAACAGGGTACTGATTGAGGATGATCAGCCATGATCACATTGAATGGCGGTGCTGGCTCGAAGGGCCGAATGGCCTACTCCTGCACCTATTGTCTATTGTCTATTACTGGTTGCGGTTTATATTAATGATTTGGATTGAGTCAGAGAGTGGTACAGTGTAGAAGCGGGCCCTTCGGCCAAACTTGCCCATGCCAACCAATGCAACCCATCTACACTAGTCCCACTTGCCTGAGTTTGGCCCATATCCCTTCTAAACCTGTCCTATCCATGTATCTATCTAAATGCTGCTTAAACAGTCGTAAGAAATCAATTGCCAAAATAAAGTTCTATAGTATCGTATCGCAATGTTGCAATAGTCGCACCTCAACTACCTCCTCCGGCAGCTCGTTCCATACACCCATCACCCTTTGTGTAAAGACAAAGTTACCCCTCAAGTTCCTTTTCCATCTCTCCCCCCTCACCTTAAACCTATGTCCTCTGCTCTGAACAAATAAACTCGATTGCGCCTACCTACTCTATTCCTCTCATGATTTTGTATCCCACTATAAGATCACACCTCATCCTCTTGGGCTCCAAGGAATAATGTCCTAGCCTGCTCAATCTCGCCCCATAGCTCAGGCCCTCGAGTCCTGGCAACACACTCATAAGTGTTCTCTGAACCCTTTCCAACTTGACAACATCTTTCCTATAACATGGTGACCAAAACAGGAGAATATAGAAGGCATTAGAAGAGTTTGCAGATGACACGAAAGTGTGTGGAATTGTAGACACTTGCCTGTCCCACCTGACCGTCATTTGCGCCTCATTTATGTGTCATATGTAAAATAGGTCGACGTGTCGTGATACGCGACGTCGCCCGCAAATCACACGTCAGCACAGCCGTCTGGTGCTCGTGACGTCATTAGAATACCCTGCGCCGCGCGGCAATACATGGTTACGGCCGTTGACCTAACCGTGCGTCACCACGCGATACACGTGCGACGTCGGGACGCCAGCGCTCAACGCCAATGTGTCAGCGTGCATAAGTGATACGTCACGCATGAGGTGGCGAGGATTTCGTTACACTACGAAATACTGGAGCGCCGCGCAGTACCGTGCGCCACCGCATGCGATTCCACGCCTCACCGTGCGCAATGCGTGCGTCACCCACGTGCACCCCACGCGTCACGACACATCGACCTATTTTACATATGATGCGTAAATGAGGCGCAAATGACGGCCAAGTTGGACAGGCCCTTTAGATAGATACGGCAAAGATAGTTATCAAAAATTCTAGCGGTCCAGATATCGCACCTTTATCTCAATGGTGGCGCAAGGAATTGCAGATGCTGGAATCTGGAACAAAACACAACGTGCTGGAGTAACTCAGTGGCTCAGGCAGCCAATTTGAAGAAATATCTCAACCTTAAACGTCACCCATTCCTTCTCTCCAGAGACGCTGCCTGACCCGCTGAGTTGCTCCAGCATTTTGTGTCTATTCTTTAGGCTTTGACCTCTCTCTTTAACAGCAATGGGAAACACTCACAAACAACGGCAGCCCTTATCAGTGCCATTTAAACAGATCATTATCTTTGTAATTCCGCTATTGATTATCACAAGGACATTGAATTTTAAGTTGCAAAGGCCTGCATGGAGTGGTGATGATATCACCAGTTGGAGAAGTCCACAGTCACCTTGAACTGCAGGTTGACTGAAATAATAAGGAGTGGTGTGAGTTGAGAGAGAAAGAAGGGGTGCACTCATGCGCTGTTTGTGTAAATTAACCCCAAATTCTTTGGGCAGCTAAAGAGGGTCAATAGAACAGTGTGGCACGATGGCGCAGAGGTAGAGTCGCTGCCTCACGTCACCAGTAGACCCGGTTCGACCCCGACCTTGGGTGCTGTCTGTACGGAGTTTGTACGTTCTCCCCGTGACCTGCGTGGGTTTTCTCCGAGATCTTCGGTTTCCTCCCACACTCCAAAGACGTACAGGTTTGTTGGTTAATTGGCTTGGTGTAAATGTGTAAATTGTCCCCAGTGTGTGTAGGGTAGTGTTAGTGTGCGGGGATCGCTGGTCGGCGCGGACTCGGTGGGCCGAAGGGCCTGTTTCCACGCCGTATCTCTAAACTAAACTAAAAAGAGGTTCAAAGTTGTAGACAGACACAAAATGCTGGAGTAACTCAGCGGGACAGGCAGCATCTCTGGAGAGAAGGAAATGGGTGACGTTCCAGGTCGAGACCCTTCTTGTGGTCTAGTGCTTAAAGAGCTTTTTGGTTGTTGGGAAAAAGTAATTCTTGACCCAGGTGAACATGGTTTTCAGATTCCTTTACCACCTGCTCTAAGGTAGCAGTGGAACGAGCGCGTGGCTAGGG
Source organism: Amblyraja radiata (assembly GCF_010909765.2). Taxonomy (NCBI): domain Eukaryota; kingdom Metazoa; phylum Chordata; class Chondrichthyes; order Rajiformes; family Rajidae; genus Amblyraja; species Amblyraja radiata. The sequence goes on along the minus strand of NC_045975.1, from coordinate 3,876,069 downwards.
GTGATGTGGGTCTTTGATAATTTTGACTGCCTATTTGATATTCCGAAGACGTGCGGATTTGTAGGTCAATAGGTTTCCGTAAATTAACCTTAGTGAGTAGGGAATGGGTGAGAAAACGGGCTGAATAGTAACTAGTGCGAGTGTGTGATCGATGGTCGGAGTGGACTCGGTGGGCCGAGTCTTGTTTCCACACTGTATCTCGAAACTCAACAGAATTATTACGTAGGAAGGAACTGCAGATGCTGGTTCACACCGAAGATAGACACAAAATGCTGGAGTAACTCAGCGGGCCATCTCTGGGGATAAAGTGACGTTTCAGGTCGAGACCCGTCTCCGGTTTGATCGATTGGTTGATGTTTCTGGTCTCGAGCCGAGACGCCACCCATTCCCTCTACCCCGGAGATGCTGCCTGCCCCACTGGAGATGTTGCTCCAGCGCTTTGTGGCTAACCAAAGGGGCTGTCCCACTTGGGCCACCTAATCCACGAGATAAGAAGAGTGTCTTCGACCTTCAAGCTCGAGGGCACTCGCCTGGAAAGCCTCGAGCTGGTTCGACCGTCCGCGTTGAAACCGCGAGCTGGATCGGCCGACCGCGCGCGCGCACACACACACACACACACACACACACACACACACACACACACACACACACACACACTCACACACACACACACACACACACACACACACACACACACACACACTCACACACACACACTCACACACACACACACACGCACGCACGCACGCACGCACACACAGATTAGGTCGCCCAAGTGGGACAGCCCCTTAAGAATTGTTACCCTAGTTACAATCCACCTCCATTCTATCAGGCATCACCTCGCAGTGTGCAGTGCTGCCTACCTTGAATTGAGGTAAGCCTTTCTCGATATGAGCCGAACACTGGTGCAGCCGACCAAAGAACAAAGCAATTAATGCCGGCTGGATACTGAAATCATTCTTGATCAACGAAACAGCACAGAGGCAAGCAGCACACTCCGTGCATTCCAATCAAAAATGGGCTCAGGTTAAACACAGACACAGACACAGAGGCAGACACAGAGACAGACAGAGATAGAGACAGACAGAGACAGACAGACAGAGACACAGACACGACACAGACACGACACAGAGACAGACAGAGACAGACAGAGACAGACAGACAGAGACAGACAGACAGAGACAGACACACACACACATACACACGCACACACACACACACACACACACACACACACACGCACACACACACACACAGACACATACACACGCACACACACACACACACACAGACACACACACACGCACACACAGACACATACAGAGACACACACACACACACACACACACACACACACACACACACACACACACACACACACACACACACACACACACACACACACACACACGATTCCTGTGCCTACTTTCAAGCATAATAAAATGGAGCTCCTAAATTAATTGCTGCACATTAATTAGGGCATTTTATGTCTTGCTGGTGGGCGCGGGGGCCAAGCAATCTGAACGTGCCCTCAAAGGAGACCGTGAAAGGATAATGATTCGCTTGTGACGGTACAATCATGGTGCAATTAGCAAAGTAAAAACAAGATAACATTGAATGCGTTTAGAGGTGTCAGATGGACAAGTGGTGGGAATTTTTAATAAATTGAGACAGCTTAGAATTAATAACCACTGACAGTGTGTGGGAGGGGGGTGGGGTGGGGAGAGGAACAAGTCTCTTCAGCAAATTAACCAATAGACAATAGACAATAGGTGCAGGAGTAGGCCATTCGGCCCTTCGATGTGATCATGGCTGATCATCCCCAATCAGTACCCCGTTCCTGCCTTCTCCACATATCCCCTGACTCCGCTAATCTTTAAGAGCCCCATCTAGCTCTCTCTTGCGGGAATTTGTTGAAGATAGACCCTAAATGCTGGAGTTAAGGGCCAGTCCGACTTGCCGATTTTGTTCGGCAACTGCCGGCATCACTGACTGACGGATCAGGTCACCGGAAAATTTGCGGCGTGACGCGGCGTGGTGACGTATCGACGCACGGTGTCTTTCTAGTGTCGCAGCATTTTTTTGTTACCACTGGATTTTGAAATGTTCTAAATCCTTTGGCGACACTGATATGACGCCGGCAGTCACCGAAAAAAAATTGCCAAGTGGGACAGGCCCTTAACTCTGTGGTACACAAAATTGCCGGGGAAACTCAGCGGGTGCAGCAGCATCTATGGAGCGAAGGAAATAGGCGACGTTTCGGGCCCTGCCCGAAACGTCGCCTATTTCCTTCTCTCCATAGATGCTGCTGCACCCGCTGAGTTTCCCCGGCAATTTTGTGTACCTTCGATATTCCAGCATCTGCAGTTCCCTTTTGAACACCTTAACTCTGTGGGTCAGCAGGCCCTCTCATGGATGAACTGAGGACAAGGCCAATTTCAATTTTAGAGGCCCCTCCCCCCAAACCAAGATCAAGCAGAGGCCCCTCAATTGTAATGCCCCCCAAATCAAGATCCCTCTGAAGCAGACGGGCATGAGGCCCAGGCCAAATGGCACTCGTTCCTCCCCCCCCCCCCCCCCCCCCCCACCCCCTCTGATAGGATAGTGCTAATGTACGGGGTGATCGCTGGTCGGCACTGAATTGATGGGCCGAAGGGCGTGTTCCTGAGCTGTATCTACTTTTCAGAATCAGGAATGATTCACATTTAACTAGGGGCGGCACGGTGATGCCCGAACTGATCAAAGTCGGACTCAGGGAACATGCAAACTCCACACAGACATCCGCCAAGGTCGGGACCAGAACCTGGGTCGCTGGCAGTATGAGGCCACAGCTCTACTGCTGCGCAGCCACTGTCAACAGGATACTATGTGGGGTCATTTTAAACCCTCCAAAGCACGGGGAACGGGACGTTATGGAGGTCCATTGTGGGTTACGAACATAGAAGAGTACAGCACAGGAACGGGCCCTTCGGCCCACAATGTTTGTGTTGAATATAATGCCAAGTTAAACTCATCTCACCTCCCTGTACATGATCCATATCCCCTCTATTCCCTGCACTTCCATGTGCCTGTCTGAATGTGCCTATCATATCTGCCCCCACCACCAGCCCGGCCCCACCGCTCCTTGTGTAAGAAACGGGCGTCAGCGGTAGAGTTGCTGCCTTACGGCGCCAGAGACGCGGGTTCGATCCCGACTCCGGGTGCTGTCAGCACGGAGTTTGCACCTTCTCCCCGTGGCCTATGTGGGTTTCCTCCGAGATCTCCCGATTCCTACCACAATCCAAAGACATACAGGTTTGCAGGTTAATTGGCTTGGTATGAATGTAAAAACTGTCCCGAGTGTAGGGTAGTGTTAGTGTGCGGGGATCGCTGGCCGGTTCGGGCTCGGTGGGACGATGGGCCTGTTTCCCCGCTGTATTTCTAAATTAAACTAAACTCAACCTATCCCTACGATCTCCAGTAGACGTTCCCCTTCTCACATAACTATGCCCTCTAGTGTTAGACATGGGGATAAGGTCCTGACAGTGTAATGTCCCATAATTTTTATGAAGCTGAAATTTATAGGAACCATTGAATTGACTTAATATCTTTGAATTACCCAAACACATCGGTTCAGCAGGCGATGTGCTGCCACCTGCAACACAATATCATGTCCGCTATTAAAGGCCTATTGCAAGCATAAAAGTTAATAGAATTTCACTAAATTTAGGAGGACAATAACTACTGCTGCCCACACTATGAAAGTAATTCTTGATATTGAGGGAGTGCAGCGTAGGTTCACAAGGTTAATTCCCGGGATGGCGGGACTGTCATATGCTGAGGAAATGGAGCGTCTGGGCTTGTACACTCTGGAGTTTAGAAGGATGAGAGGGTATCTTTTTGAAACATATAAGATTATTAAGGCGTCTGAAGAAACGTTGCCTATTTCCTTCGCTCCATAGATGCTGCTGCACCCGCTGAGTTTCTCCAGCATTTTTGTGTACCTAAGATTATTAAGGGTTTGGACACGCTAGAGGCAGGAAACATGTTCCCGATGTTGGGGGAGTCCAGAACCAGGGGCCACAGTTTAAGAATAAGGGGTAAGCCATTTAGAACGGAGATGAGGAAACACTTTTTTCTCACAGAGAGTTGTGAGTCTGTGGAATTCTCAGCCTCAGAGGGCGGTGGAGGCAGGTTCTCTGGATACTTTCAATAGAGAGCTAGATAGGGCTCTTAAAGATCGCGGAGTCAGGGGATATGGGGAGAAGGCAGGAACGGGGTACTGATTGGGGATGATCAGCCATGATCACATCGAAGGGCCGAATGGCCTACTCCTGCACCTATTGTCTATTGTCTGTATATTATATTTATTATAGTGTCATGTCAGGCCAAATGACCATCTTTGTTTTAACTGGTTTAAACTGTTTTAAAACCTGAGAACTGCACTCTGTTTCTTCCTCTTTGCTCTTACTTTTCCTGGACCACTCATATTTAAGCAACGACCAAGAAAGCACACCAACGCCTCTACTCACTTAGAAGGTTTAGGAAGTTCGGCATGTCCCCTGCAACTCTCACCAACTTCTACAGATGCACCACAGAAAGCATTTTATCGGGATGCATCACGGCTTGGTTTGGGAACAGCTCCATCCAAGACCGCAGCGAATTGTGGACGCAGCCCAGACCATCACACAAACCAGCCTCCCTTCCATTGACTCCATCTACACCTCGCGCTGCCTCGGCAAGGCCAGCAGCATCATCAAGGACCAGTCGCCCCCCGGCCTCTTCCTCTTCTCCTCTCACCCATCGGGCAAAAGGTACAGAAGTGTGAAAACGCTCACCTCCAGATTCAGGGACAGTTTCTTCCCAGCTTTTATCAGGCAACTGAACCATCCTACCTCAACCAGAGAGCAGTGCTGAACTACTATCTACCTCATTGGTGGCCCTCGGACTATCTTTGATTGGCCTTTACTAGCTTTACCTGGCACTAAACGTTATTCCTTTATCATGTATCTATTCAGTGTAAATGCATCAATTGTAATCATGTATTGCTTTTCTACTGACAGGATAGCATGCCACAAAAGTTGTATTCATTTGGTCTGGTTGTATTTATATATAGTATATCTGATCTGTTTGGATAGCATGCAAAACAAAGAGACAGTCAATGCTGGAGTAACTCAGCGGGACAGGCAGCATCTCTGGAGAGAAGGAATGGGTGACGTTTCGGGTCAAGACCCTTCTTCAAATCCAAAAACGTCACCTATTCCTTCTCTCCAGAGATGCTGTCTGTCCCGCTGAGTTACTCCAGCATTTTGTCTCTATCTTCGGTTTAAGCCTGCATCAGCAGTTCCTTCCTACACAAGAATGTCGTCCGCCTGAAAAATATCCATATTGGAACATATTTATTGTCAATTGCAAAGGAAATTGCAAAGGGAGACGAGGAGGCTGGTTTAACACTATCCTACACCCACTGGGGTCAAATTTAACTTTTCGTTTACCAAGCTAATGAACCAACAAACCTGCACGTCTTTGGAGTGTGGGAGGAAACCGAAGATCTCGGAGAAAACCCACGCAGGTCACGAGGAGAACGTACAAACTCCGTACAGACAGCGCCCGTGGTCGGGATCGAACCCGGGTCTCCGGCGCCGCATTCGCTGTAAGGCAGCAACTCTACCGCTGCGCCACCCGCGGTATTATTTGTAACATGACAAAACATGAAGTGATATGAAAGCGCTTTTCTTGCAGGTGTGACTCTTCAAAGTGCAAGCAACTTAGTGTCATCTACAGCAGAGTCTGGTATCGTGTGATGAAAACAAAAAGCAACGTTGCCAACATTTTCCTGTATTTGTGACTAATCGACAAAGTAATGGTTGTAAATTATTATTATTATGCTGCGATTAATTTTAGTGTACTTATCAATTAGTTGCTTAACATAACAACATATGTTGCGCCGTTTATATATACGGTGAATTTTCTTTCTAATGTATGGTTGGTTGGAATCTTTCCAAAGCCACTTTGCAGTTTCAATTTGCTCTTGGCATTTGTATCTAAATGAGAGCAATGAATCTTCGTATCCCAACCATTATTCTGTAACTGCTTGGTCATGTATATCCAAAGCCACTGTTCTCAATATCTAAGTAAGTAAGTAAGTAAGTTTATTGGCCAAGAATTCACATACAAGGAATTTGCCTTGGTGCTCCGCCCACAAGTAGAAACATAGAAACATAGAATTTAGGTGCAGGAGTAGGTCATTTGGTCCTTCGAGCCTGCACCGCCATTCAATATGATCATGGTTGATCATCCAACTCAGTAACAACATGACATACAGTGACAGTTACGAATGACTCAGAAAACACTAAACATTAATAATAATGAAACATTAATGATAAAACACCATTGATCAAGCATGTGAACCAACAAAATACTAGATCAAAGGAGGCTACAGATTTTTGGCTGTTGAGTAGAGCAACTACTCGTGGATAAAAACTGTTATTATGTCTGGCTGTGGCAGCTTTGACAGTCCGGAGTCGCCTTCCAGAGGGAAGTGATTCAAAGAGCGATATAGGCCATGGACAATCTAATTCGATTGACTATACATATAGTTGCATAAGAGGAAGGTAGACACAAAAAGCTGGAGTAACTCAGCGGGGCAGGAGGCATCTCTGGAGAGAAGGAATGGGTGACGTTTCAGGTCTAGATCCTTCTCCAGACTGACCTCCGCCACATTGACGACTGCATCGGTGCTGCCTCCTGCACCCGTGCAGAACTCACTGACTTCATCAACTTCACCACTAATTTCCATCCTGCACTGAAATTCACTTGGGCCATCTCCGACATCTCCATACCGTTTCTAGATCTCACCATCTCCATCACAGGAGACAGACTATCGACTGTTGTCTACTACAAACCTACTGACCCCCATAGCTATCTTGACTACACTTCTTCCCACCCTGGTTCCTGTAAAGACTCTATCCCCTGCTCCCAATTCCTCCGTCTACGCCGCATTTGAGTATAGGAGCAGGGAGGTTCTACTGCAGTTGTACATGGTATTGGTGAGACAACACCTGGAGTATTGCGTACAGTTTTGGTCTCCTTATCTGAGGAAAGACATTGTTGCCATAGAGGGAGTACAGAGAAGGTTCACCAGACTGATTCCTGGGATGTCAGGACTTTCATATGAAGAAAGACTGGATAGACTCGGCTTGTACACGCTAGAATTTAGAAGATTGAGGGGGGATCTTATAGAAACTTACAAAATTCTTAAGGGGTTAGACAGGCTAGATGCAGGAAGATTGTTCCCGATGTTGGGGAAGTCCAGGACAAGGGGTCACAGTTTAAGGATAAAGGGGAAATCCTTTCGGACCGAGATGAGAAAAACATTTTTCACACAGGGAGTGGTGAATCTCTGCAAATCTCTGCCACAGAAGGTAGTTGAGGCCAGTTCGTTGGCTATATTTAAGAGGGAGTTAGATGTGGCCTTTGTGGCTAAAGGGATCAGGGGGCATGGAGAGAAGGCAGGTACAGGATACTGAGTTGGATGATCAGCCATGATCATATTGAATGGCGGTGCAGGCTCGAAGGTCCGAATGGCCTCCTCCTGCACCTATTTTCTATGTTTCTATGTTTCTATCTGTGCCCAGGATGAGATTTTCCATGCAAGGTCATCACAGATGTCCTCAGTCTTTAGGGAACCGGAGTTCCTCTCTTCCATTATAGATGAGGCTTTCACTAGGGTCTCCTCGATATCGCGCAGCTCCCCTATTGCTCCCTATCCCCCTTTTGTAACAAGGACAGAGTCCCCCTTGTCCGCACATTCCACCCGATCAGCTGTGGCATACAGCAAATAATCCTCCGACATTTTCGCCACCTCCAACGGGACCCCACTACTGGCCACATCTTCCCATCTCCAACCCTTTCTGCTTTCCGCAGAGACCGTTCCCTCCGCAACTCCCTGGTCAACTCGTCCCTTCCCATCCAAACCATCCCCTCCCCAGGTACTTTCCCCAGCAACCGCAGGAGATGCAACACCTGTCCCTTTACCTCCCCCCTCGACTCCATCCAAGGACCCAGACAGTCTTTCCAGGTGAGGCAGAGGTTCACTTGCACCTCCTCCAACCTCATCTACTGTATCCGCTGTTCCAGGTGTGGATTCCTGTACATCGGCGAGACCAAGCGCAGGCTCGGCGATCGTTTCGCTGAACACCTCCGCTCAGTCCGTCTTAACCTACCTGATCTCCCGGTTGCTCAGCACTTCAACTCCCCCTCCCATTCCCAATCTGACCTTTCTGTCCTCGGCCTCCTCCAGTGTCAGAGTGAGACCCAGCACAGATTGGAGGAACAGCACCTCATATTTCACTTGGGCAGCTTACACCCCAGCAGTATGAACATTGACTTCTCTAACTTCAAATAGCCCTTGCTTTTCCTCTCTCCCCACCCCCTCCCCCTTCCCAGTTCTCCCACCAGTCTTAAGCCCCTGTCCCACTTAGGAAACCTGAACGGAAACCTCTGGAGACTCTGCGCCCCACCCAAGGTTTCCGTGCGGTTCCCGGAGGTTGCAGGTGGTTGCCAGAGATTGCAGGTAGTGGAAGCCGGTAGGGAGACTGATAAAAACCTCCGGGAACCTCCGGGAACTGCACGGAAACCTTGGGTGGGGCGCAAAGTCACCAGAGGTTTCCGTTCAGGTTTCCTAAGTGGGACAGGGGCATTACTGTCTCTGACAACATTTGATCTCTGCACCGCCCACTCCGCTGACATCAGTCTGAAGAAGGGTCTCGACCCGAAACGTCACCCTCCATTCTTTCCCTCCACAGATGCTGCCTGTCCCACTGAGTTACTCCAGCATTTTGTGTCCACATTCATTTATCTGAAATATATATTGTGGGACAGGCCACGTGAAATGAATACAATTTCCTCTCCTCCGAAATGTGGTAGCGCATGGTCGAAGTAAATGCACTTTAGGGATGACAGGCTCTAACTCTATGAAGTTGATGCACATGGCAGAGAAGAAATTAATTGTTAAAATGGATTAGGGTGGATTTCTGACAAAACTAATCAGTCAAGATATCCTCTTAGCCATTTGTCTCACATTTCCCGCTCTCTCGGTTTCATTCGATGAAGCTCTTTTGAGACTAATGAGACTATTTGCAGGCTTTCTTAGCTTTTATAGAACCTCATTAGGAAGGTCATGGATGCGAGCTTTAAGAATAAGCCATTTAGAACGGAGACGAGGAAACACTTTTTCTCACAGAGAATGGTGAGTCTGTGGAATTCACTGCCTCAAGAGGGCGGTGGAGGCAGGTTCTCTGGATGCTTTCAAGAGAGAGGTAGGTAGGGCTTTCTAAAATAGCGGAGTCAGGGGATATGGGGGGAAGGCAAGAACGGGGTACTGATTGGGGATGATCAGCCATGATCACATTGAATGATGGTGCTGGCTCGAAGGGCCGAATGGCCTACTCCTGCACCTATTGTCTATTGTCTGTTGAACCATAATTCTCCTTCTGTTTCAGCAGTTGGAACTCTACGCTCAATATGTAGGAAGGAACTGCAGATGCTGGTTTCAACCGAAGGTAGACACAAAATGTTGGAGTGGCCTGGAGTCTGAAGAAGGGCCTCGACCCAAAACGTCACCCATTCCTTCTCTCCAGAGATGCTGCCTGTCCCGCTGAGTTACTCCAGCAGTATGCTGAGGTATCATCAACATGGGATACATCGCTGGAGACTGTCTCACTTTGCTTTACTGACTCTACCTTGCACTAAACATTATTCCCTTATCATGTATCTATACACTGTAAATGTCTTGATTGTAATAGAGTCATAGAGTGATACAGTGTGGAAACAGGCCCTTCGGCCAAACTTGCCCACGCCGGCAGGTGGGACTAGTGTCCCAGCTACACTAGCGTTTGCCACAGACGGCTGTGGAGGCCAAGTCAATGGATATTTTTAAGGCAGAGATAGATAGATTCTTGATTAGTACGGGTGTCAGAGGTTGTGGGGAGAAGGCCAGAGAATGGGGTTAGGAGGAGAGATAGATCAGCCATGATTGAATGGTGGAGTAGACTTCAAGATTCAATATTCAAGAGTGTCCCTATGTGTCCCAGATAGGACAATTACATTTTTGCTTTGCTTCAGCACAACAGAATATAGTATGCATGAATACAGAACAGATTAGTGTGTCCATATACCATTATATATACAGATGAATAAATAAACAGATAAAGTGCAAATAAACAGATAATGGTCTATTAATGTCCACAGTTTCGTTTGAGTTGAGTTTAATAGCCTGGTGGCTGAGGGGAAGCAGCTATTCCTGAACCTGGACGTTGCAATCTTCAGGCTCCTGTACCTTCTACCTGGAGGTAACAGGGAGATGAGTGTGTGGCCAGGATGGTGTGGGTCCTTGATGATGCTGCCAGCCTTTTTGAGGCAGCGACTGCGATAGATCCCCTCGATGGTAGGGAGGTCAGAGCCGATGGTGGACTGGGCAGTGTTTTCTACTTTTCGTAGTCTTCTCCGCTCCTGGGGGCTCAAGTTGCCGAACCCAAGCCACGATGCAACAGGTCAGCATGCTCTCTACTGTGCACCTTGATGGGCCGAATGGTCCGATTCTGCTCCCATCATTTATGACCCATGACCTCACCAACTAGGGAGCTCCACTTGAGGATGTGTTGAGAAAAGCTCATGTTACAATTTGGCAAAAACACATTAAAAAAGTTGAAAAATTGATGTCCTTGTAAACTCATTCAGTACCAGACCAGTCGTTAAACATTGCTCTGCATATAATACAAGTGGCTGCAAGTTACAGCACTTACAATTTTAACATATAAATTCTTAACTCTTAAAATTCCTTTCATTACACTTTTAAAAGAAAATTTTACAAGAGTCGCATATCAGCCAGCCCGTAAAAAGACAGTACAGTTTATTCTTTAAATGACATTAACGAACCAACGTGGCTTTTATGACAACTGAGCAGTTTCTGTCACATTTATATATAGCCGCTTTTAATTTCCAATTATGTTATATTGAGTTCAAATGGTTGAAACGAGGCACATGATCTCAAGATCATTAGTCAAGTACAGTGGCTGGTGCTCAACGGACAAGCAGGTCCTGAATGCTGATGTGCCTTTTAGCTTAAGAATGAACTGCAGATGCTGGAAAAATCGAAGGTAGACAAAAATGCTGGAGGAACTCAGCGGGTGAGGCAGCATCTATGGAGAGAACGATAGGCGATGTTTCAGGTCGAGACCCTTCATCAGTCTGACCCGAAACGTCGCCTATTCCTTCTCTCCAAAGATGCTGCCTCACCCGCTGAGTTTCTCCAGCATTTTTGTCTACTTTTCTTTTTAGTTTAGTTTAGTTTTGAAATACAGAAATTTCGAAATTTGGGAAACAGGCCCTTCGGCCCACCAAGTGCGTGCCGACCAGCGATTCCCTGCACATCAACACTATCCTACACACACGAGGGATGATTTACATTCATACCAACCAATTAACCTACAAACCTGCACGTCGTTGGAGTGTGGGAGGAAACCGAAGCACTCGGAGAAAACCCACGCAGGTCACGGGGAGAACGTGCAAACTCCGTACAGACAGCGCCCGTAGTCGGGATCTGTACAGTCCGGAAATAAATCAAAACTAAACCCGCCACCAGAATACAAGTCAAACAAATATACTAAATAAACCCGGAAACCTCCCAGGGCGCCCGTGGTCAGCGTGTTGCCCCTCTCTAACACCACATGGGCGCGGATGTAACCCCGGAAAAGGGGCAGGCAGCTGGTTCGGGCAGAGCCCTCCACCGCCTGCGCCGTGACTCGCAGATGGCCAGCTTGGTCAGGCCCAGGAGCAACCCAACCAGGACATCTTCAGCCCTGCCCTCTCCCCTCCTCTGCCTGTTTGACTGCAGGCTAGTCTTCATTCCCTCGTTCCTCATGGGGAGATCTATCATCCAACACATCGCCGCCCTTTTCAGTTCTCTGCCACGTATTTCCCAATCCTGGGAGAGGTCGGTTAAAGCTCTAAATGCCTTCGGACACCGCGGAAAGGCCGACCCGGAGCTTTTGATGGAACTCCTTCATGCAACTGGTTAAATGGGCTCAACTTCAGGAGTAAAGTCATCGACTCATCGAGTCATAGAGTGATACAGTGTGGAAACAGGCCCTTCTGCCCAACTTGCCCACACCGACCAACATGCCCCACCTACACTGGTCCCACCTGCCAGCGTCTGGTCCATATCCCACCAAACCTGTGCAATCCATGTACCTGTCCAACTGCTTCTTAAACGTTGGGATAGTCCCAGCATCAACGACCTCCTCTGGCAGCTCGTTCCACACACCTGCCACCCTCTGTGTGTGGAAAGGTTACCGCTCAGATTCCAATTAAATCTCTCTCTCGCATGACATCAGTCTCGACTCGAAACGTCACCCATTCCGACTCTCCAGAGATGCTGCCTGTCCCACTGAGTTACTCCAGCATTTTGTGTCGATCTTCCGTGTAAACCAGCACCTGCAGTTCCTTCATACGCCTATTAGATATTATCTCCTTCACCTTCAACCTCTGTCCTCTGGTCCTCGATTCACCTGCTCTGGGCAAGAGACTCTGTGCAAAGATGTATTGTTTAAATGATGATTCGGGTCCCGATAACCACAGAGCTGTAGTGAACCTCTGTCCTCTCCAAGTGCAAGTAGCTCAGATGTTAAATGCCAACTTAACGCAAGAGCCAATTTCTGCACTCGTCAAGGCAAGTCAGATTTATTCGCCACATACACAATAAGGTGCAGTGAAATGAATTTGCCAGCAGCGGTACAATAAAAAAATAAACACACAACACACAATAAAAATTTAACACAAACATCCACCACAGCATTCATCACTCTGGTGGAAGGCACAAAAATTGGCCAGTCCTCCTCCATTTTCCCCCGTGGTCGGGACTTCAACCCTCCACAGTCACCGCTGCGGGCGGCCAGATGTGCAGACAAGGTAAGTCCCGAATCGGTGCTTCCCCTACCGGAGATCGCGGCTTCAAGATGGTGTATGGCCACAGGCCGGCTGTCGAAGATCTAAAGTCCCCGCAGTTAGAAGCACCGGCGGTCGGAGCTCTTCTCCAGGGATCCCCAGCGTGGGATCCCGCTCCGGATGGTAAGTCCCCGCCGCGCCCGCGGTTAGAGGCAGGCCGCGCGCCGGCAGTCGGAGCTCTTCTCCTCCGGGGTCCCCAATGAGGGATCCCAGGCTCCAACCGTTCTTTCTCTATCGCTCTTCTGACGGAGAATATAGACGACCGATCCACTCTCTGCTCGAACCGCCAGCTTCTTTAAGACGTATTAATTCCATCGCTCTCTTTCCCCGGAGTTAGCAGCGTTGGTTGGAGATTTGCGACGCTAACTAGTCAGTGTAAACTACATAGAACAAAATGCAACTGAGTTTCAAAAACATGCCTTTGATCACAATTGAGCAATCTAATTTTCACTTCAAAGGAACAGATCGCGCTTTGTAAAGCTGACAAAATAGACGTGTCTTAAGTACAAATTGCAAGCACTCCTCCTGGAAGATGAAAAGTCTTTGAGTGCGGAAATAGGCCCTTTGGTCCAACTCGTCCATGTTATCCCATCTAAGCTAGTCCCATTCACTACATTTGGGATGCTGTCTGGTTCTCTTCATCCTAGCATCTGTCGATAGCCCTGGAAGTCCATCACGCCCAGTAGTGTTGATTCCTTCAGTTGCTGATTCCGTAACATATGTGTTTTACGAGACAGGGTTGTTAGCCCTGTGCTCCACCTCCAACCTGGAGGACCAGTGGATCGCTCTTCGTCTCGCCTCTACCCTACCACCTGTCCAGCATGGGAGACCCTAACAGGAGACGAATCTCCCGCTGGCATAGCTCTAGGGGTCACTGAGACACACAAGCTCCCCGACCACGACAAGGTTGCAATCCAACGGGGAGAGTTTCATTCACCTCAAAATAATCTAATTCAGCCTTGGGTGAACCATTCACCAGTTTAAGAATGGCTGGGATTCACCATCCCAAATAATGCAAACTAGCTACTTGCTCACACCTCTAGTGGCAAGAAAGACAAGGAGGGCCACCTGTCCATTCCTCTATGGATCGTCACAAGTTGGAAATATTCATTGGCAGTGGGTCTTTTAGTTTAGTTTAGAGATACAGCACGGAAACAGGCCCTTCGGCCCACCGAGTCGGCGCCGACCAGCAATTCCCGCACACTAGCACTATCCTACACACACACACACACACACACACACACACACACACACACACACACACACACACACACACACACACACACACACACACACACACACACACACACACACGAGGGGCAATTGACAATTTTAGCAAAGCCAACTAACCTACAAACCTGTACGTCTTGGGAGTGCGGGAAGAAACCGGAGCACCCGGAGAAAACCCACGCAGGTCACGGGGAGAATGTGCAGACTCCACACAGATGGCACCCGTAGTCAGGATCGAACCCGTGTCTCTGGCGCTGTGAGGCTGCAACTCTACCGCTGCGCCACCGTGACGCTTGAGGAAGAGTAAAATAGTTCAATAAGTTATCTGTGTGGGAAGGAACTGCAGATGCTGGTTTAAACCAAAGATAAACACAAAAAGCTGGAGTAACTCAATGGGTTAGTCCGCATCTCTGGAGAAAAGGAATAGCTGGCGTTTCAGGTCTCGACAAGCCTTCTCATCTGTGTGTTCTGACGATTCTTCCCAAAAAATGAATGAATAAATAACTGCATTAAATTTTCCAGTGAGAAAAGAATGCTCACTTTAATTTAGGCAGTCCTACCACAAGAGAATATTTTTAGGTATTAGTACCATATTTTAGCACTTCCAATTAGTTCCAGGCACTAAGCCTTGCAGCCAATGTAACCTCCAATTAAAACAATAATTAAGCAACTGAATGGATTAATTAAATCCATGATCCATATCAAATAACTTTTTTGATTACTAAGTACGTGTAATTAAGATTCATACAAAGTAAAGTTTAATTATCCCTTTGTGTAGGGAGTTGTTTTGTAACAAACCAGCTATGAAAGTCTTTACAGATGAAAAAGTAGTCGTATGCTTGCGGTATTGTTCTTGATTGGCACTGGTAGCAATCCCATCTCAGTGTAGTTCTTGATTTTACACTGGTACACCCGGAGAAAACCCACAAGATCCCAAGGGGAGAACATTATTTTTTTATTTTTTTTTAAATTTATTAGAAGCAGTGGACGAAAATATAAACAGCTGCATATGACATAGTACAATTATTGTACAGCAATTTGAATGTTTAGCTAAAGATGAGAGAGAAGAAGAGAGAAAAAGCAAGAGAGAGAGAAAGTGAGTGTGCAAGAATAGAACCCCTAGACTACCAAATTGGGGTAGCCAAAGAGTAAATAAAAGAAATAAGACGTAGAAAAATAATAAGACAAAAAACAGAAAGAAAAACAAAAAGTGCTGATATACCTGCCTCGCATCCCTCCCCACCCATCACCCAACCCGTAATTAGATTTAATTCCAAAGTTGTGTTGCACCATACTATGCTTGCAATGAATCAATGAATGGTGTCCCTGTCTTTGAATATTGCTCTGGTTTTTCTGCTTAGACATGTTTCATATTTTCAAGATGTAGCGCCTGTCCTGAAGTAATTTGAACATTATCATCGTGCCTGCCTCCATCACTATCCCCGGCAAGGTGTTCCAGGCACTCACCACCCTCTGTGTAAAATAAAACTTATCTCTGCACATCTGTGAACTTGGCCCCTCTCACCGTCAAGATATGCCCTCTCCCATTTGAAAAGGGGAAAAAGGTTCTTACTGGAGATTCTGAATTAAGGGATAAGGAGGTGGTGCAGGGAAGTGATGCTAAGCCCGAAGATCTTCCATGATATTACTCCCTACTTCGGGCTTCTTCCCCACCACCATCAGACTGCTAACACTACAACCTCCATTAAGCTATGAACTACATAGACTACCATTGTTATTATTGCACTATATTGTTGTATATATTATTATGTGTACATAAGTTTGCGTGTGTATGTATGTGTATATCTATATTACTAAAAATCTCATCTTGACCACTTCCTCATGTTCTGTATATTGATTTTAGAAAAACCGCTGCCACTTACGGCTGTGAGTTTTGGCCATCTTACTCAGAGTCCCCCTCCGCTGTGCAGGACAAGAGGATTTTTCCCATCGATAAAAAATAAAAGAGTTATTAGTGTTTAAAAATGTTGAGATTCTCTCTCCTGACGGCCACACTCCTTCCGATAGAATGTAGGCGGAGACAGTAAGATGAGTGGGAGAACTGGGAAGGGGAAGGGGATGGAGAGAGAAAGCGAGGGCTACCTGAAGTTAGAGAACTCAATCTTCATACCGCTGGGGTGTAAACTACCCAAGCGAAATATGAAGAAGGGTCTTGACCCAAAACGGCGGCCATTCCTTCTCTCCAGAGATGCTGCCTCACCCGCTGAGTTACTGCAGCATTTTGTGTCTACCTATGTGTGTATATGTATATATATATATACAATACAATACAAATTTATTGTCATTTGAGCCCCAGTGAGACTCAAACGAAATTTTGTTTCCACAGCCATACAAACAAAGACAATGTCCTACAGACATACACACAATTAAGTTCACACAAACATCCATCACAGTGAACCCACTGTGATGGAAGGCAAAGTCTTTTCTCTCCCCTGCTCTCCATGTCTCTCCCAATATCCAAGCTCCAGGTGGGTGATGATAAGTCCCACGGCCATTTTAGGCCGCGCGGGGCTATTTACGGCCCCGCTCCCGGTTTGAAAGTACAAGGTCGGAGCCCCAGCGTGCGATGGTGAGTCCCACGGCCATGAAGCCGTGCCGGGTGATGTATGACCCCGCTCCGGGTCGTTCCAACCCCGCGACACGGGCTGGAGAAGTCGCGTTGCGGGAGCTCCGGGAAGCGGTATATATATATATACTGTATATGTATATATGCTCTTAAAGATTGCAGTCAGGGGATATGAGGAGAAGGCGGGAACGGGGTACTGATTGGTGATGATCAGCCATTATCACATTGAATGGTGGTGCTGGCTCGAAGGGCCCAATGGCCTCCTCCTTCACCTATTGTCTATTGTATGTGTGTATAAGTATGTGTTTATATTGTGTATAGATGCCCTGAACTTTTCTCATTTAGTATATTATTTACAGTGTACTATGTTTACACATTCTGTTGTGCTGCTGCAAGTAAGAATGTCATTGTTCTAACTGGGACACATGACAACAAAACACTCTTGACTCTTTGACTCGGTGAGAGAGGGCGAACAGTCTACTTATGTTAAGGGAACTTGCAGGTGGCTTCACGCCCTTGTTGTCCTTGACCTTCTGAGTCAAACGCTGACACGTTGATGCCATTAAATAAACCTTGGTGAGTTCCTGCAGCACTTCTCTTAAATGTCAAACACGGCTGTCATAGTGGGCGGAGACGGGGAGAAGGCGTGTTTAAGATGCTGATCAAGTTGACTGCTTGACCTTGGGTAGCACTGAGCTGCTTGATTGTTGATCAAACTGCACTCATTCAGTCAAGGAGAAAATGGCTCATCACACTGTGCAGGAAGGAGCCGCAGATGCTGGTTTACGCCAAAGATAGGCACAAAATGCTGGAGTAACTCAGCGAGACAGGCAGCATCTCTGGAAAGAAGGAATGGGTGACGTTTCGAAGGCTCTCGACCCCAAACATCACCCAGTTAAGAATAGAAACATAGAAACATAGAAAATAGGTGCAGGAGTAGGCTATTCGGCACTTCGAGCCTGCACCGCCATTCAATATGATCATGGCTGATCATCCAACTCAGTATCCTGTACCTGCCTTCTCTCCATACCCCCTGATCCCTCTAGCCACAAGGGCCACATCTAACTCCCTCTTAAATATAGCCAATGAACTGGCCTCAACTACCTATGAACCGGCCTCAGGGGTAAGCCATTTAGAACGGAGACGAGGAAACACTTTTTCTCACAGAGGGTTGTGAGTCTGTGGAATTCTCTGCCTCAGAGGGCGGTGGAGGCCAGTTCTCTGGATACTTTCAAGAGACAGCTAGATAGGGCTCTTCAAGATAGCGGAGTCAGGGGATATGGGGAGAAGGCAGGAACGGGGTACTGATTGGGGATGATCAGACATGATCACATTACAATACATTATTTTATTACATGTCATTTGAACCTCAGTGAGGCTCAAACGAAACTCCGTTTCCACAGCCATACAAACAAAGACAATTCCTACAAGACATACACACAATTCAATTTACACAAACATCCATCACAGTGAATCTCCTCCTCACTGCGATGGAAGGCAAAGTCTTGTCTCTCATTAAATGACGGTGCTGGCTTGAAGGGCCGAATGGTCTACTCCTGCACCTATTGTCTATTGTTTATTGTCTATCCAGACATGCTGCCCGTCCTGTTGAGTTACTCCAGCATTTTGTGTCTGTCTTCGGTTCTTCTCAGACCTTGTTTGCGCAAATGTTTCTGGGATTAACAAGGTAATTTGCTCCACATTATTGCTGCTTCTGTGGGCAGAGTGTTCTTCTAGCTGATAAATTTGTACTTAAACTCAAATAAAAGGTACAGAAGTCTGAAGACGCACCCTTCTAGATTAAGATACACTTACTTCCCTGCTATTATCAGGCAACTGAACCATCGTACCAACAACCAGAGAGCAGTGCTGAACTACTATCCACCTCTTTAATCGGACCTTACTGGCCTTACCTTGCACTACACGTTATTCCCTTATCATGTATCTGTACACTGTAAACGGCCCGATTATAATCGTGTATTGTCTTTATGCTGACTAGTTAACAAAAACGTTTCATTTACCTCCGTACACGTGACAATAAACTAAACTAAAACTCAAACCAACAATCTTACATCCAAAAGAAAACTATTGGCTTAGAAAAGATTATACAAAAACCTACGTATGGTTCATAATTATCTCCAGGCCAGGTATTTGCCATCCAATTTTATATGTTCTATTTTTTAATATATTTTAAATGTGTTTTACATGTGACTCTAGTAGAAGCAAGAAACTGCAGATGCTGGTTTACACAAAGGGACACAAAATGTGAGTGGCACGGTGGCGCAGCGGTAGAGACGCTGCCTGCCTTACAGCGCCCGAGACCCGGGTTCGATCCTGACTACGGGTGCAGTCTGTACGGAGGTTTGTACGTTCTCCCCGTGACCTGTGTGTGGATTTTCTCCGGGTGCTCCGATTTCCTCCCACACTCCAAAGAAATACAGGTTTGTAGGCTAATTGGCTTGGTATAAATTGACTACATAGAAACATAGAAACATAGAAATTAAGTGCAGGAGTAGGCCATTCGGCCCTTCGAGCCTGCACCGCCATTCAATATGATCATGGCTGATCATCCAACTCAGTATCCCGTACCTGCCTTCTCTCCATACCCCCTGATCCCCTTAGCCACAAGGGCCACATCTAACTCCCTCTTAAATATAGCCAATGAACTGGCCTCGACTACCCTCTGTGACAGAGAGTTCCAGAGATTCACCACTCTCTGTGTGAAAAAAGTTCTTCTCATCTCAGTTTTAAAGGATTTCCCCCTTATCCTTAAGCTGTGACCCCTTGTCCTGGACTTCCCCAACATCGGGAGCAATCTTCCTGCATCTAGCCTGTCCAACCCCTTAAGAATTTTATAAGTTTCTATAAGATCCCCTCTCAATCTCCTAAATTCTAGAGAGTATAAACCAAGTCTATCCAGTCTTTCTTCATAAGACAGTCCTGACATCCCAGGAATCAGTCTGGTGAACCTTCTCTGCACTCCCTCTATGGCAATAATGTCCTTCCTCAGATTTGGAGACCAAAACTGTACGCAATACTCCAGGTGTGGTCTCACCAAGACCCTGTACAACTGCAGTAGAACCTCCCTGCTCCTATACTCAAATCCTTTTGCTATGAAAGCTAACATACCATTCGCTTTCTTCACTGCCTGCGGGTGCTGTCTGTGCGGAGTTTGCACGTTCTCCCCGTGACCGGCGTGGGTTTTCTCCGAGATCTTCGGTTTCCACCCACACTCCAAAGACGCACAGGTTTGCAGGTTAATTGGCTTGGTGTAAATGTAAAATTATCCCCAGTGTGTGTGTAGGATAGTGTTAGTGTGCGGGGATCGCTGGTCGGTGTGGACTCAGTGGGCTGAAGGGCCTGTTTCCGTGCTGTATCTCGAAACTAAACTAAAAACATGCGGGCTGGTGGGTCAATCGGCCCCTGCAAATTGTATCCAGCATATAGGTGAATTGTAGAATCTGTGTGGAAGTGCTCAGAATGAGTGCAAACGGTTGCTTGTGGCGGTGGTGCAGCGGTAGAGTTGCTGCCTTTCAGCAAAAAGCAGCGCCAGAGACCCGGGTTCGAATCCGACTACGGGTGCTGTCTGTATGGAGTTTTTGTACGTTCTCCCCGTCATCTGCGTGGGTTTTCTCAGAGATCTTCGGATTCCTCCCACACTCCAAAGACATAGAAACATAGAAAATAGGTGCAGGAGGAGGCCATTCGGCCCTTCGAGCCTGCACCGCCATTCAATATCGTCATGGATGATCATCCAACTCAATATCCTGTACCTCCCTTCTCTCCATACCCCCTGATCCCTTTAGCCACAAGGGCCACATCTAACTCCCTCTTAAATATAGCCAATGAACTGGCCTCAACTTCCTTCTGTGGCAGAGAATTCCAGAGATTCACCACTCTCTGTGTGAAAAATGTTTTTCTCATCTCGGTCCCAAAAGACTTCCCCCTTATCCTTTAACTGTGACCCCTTGTTCTGGACTTCCCCAACATCGGGAACAATCTTCCTACATCTAGCCTGTCCAACCCCTTAAGAATTTTGTAAGTTTCTATAAGATCCCCCCTCAATCTTCTAAATTCTAACGAGTACAAGACGTGCAGGTTGGTAGGTTAATTGGCGATTAATTGGCGATTAATTGGTTTGATTAAAAAAAAGTTGTCCAAATTGTCCAATGCTGTGTTTTCAGCGTACTACATCCAGATCAAGATCCCGATCCAGCTTGCTGATCGATGTTGGCTTGGATGCTCGAAAGCTGTTGTACAGCTCTGTACTGTCTTCTGAACTCTTCCAAACAGTTGAATGTCTGCTGCTGTTGAGATTGAGGTAAAGTTTCAAAATCTGCTGCTCATGAATTTTAAAACCATCTGGATGTGCAACTTTTTCTTAAAAGATAGTGTGTATAAAATTCAGCTCATGTTAATGCAGCAGTGATGGCAATGGATTATATTGTGACATTTTACAGTGTCCTTGCCTTTCAATATGTAGGTCACATAAGACAGATATACTTGGGAAAGTTTCTTTGAGGATGGCACATTGTCTTCATTAATTCAGGCAACTGAATCTCAATTCCATGCATTGCGTGAGGTTTAGTTTAGTTTCTTGGTACAGCACGGAAACAGGCCCTTCGGCCCACCGTGACCACTCCGCACACCAACACTATCCTACACGCACTAGGGACAGTTCGTACATTTACCAAGCCAATTTACCTACATACCTGTACGCCTTTGGAGTGTGGGAGGAAGCCGAAGATCTCGGAGAAAACCCACGCGGGTCACGGGGAGAACGTACAAACTCCGTACAGACAGCACCCGTTGTCGGGATCGAACCCAGGTCTCCGGCGCTGCAAGCACTGTAAGGCAGCAACTCTACCGCTGCACCACCGTGTCACCAAGTTAGATAGACCAGAATATGGACTATCTATCTATAAGTTGGTAATGATGACAAATGGAAGCTGCATAAGATATGTTTTATATGTCATTCCTCTGAGCAAAAAGAGTTACGCTCAGAGCAACACAAGCTGTTAAAGACAAAATGAATCAGACTAATGATTCTGCAGTTATGTACACACACTAATTCATTCCTCATTGATCACCCGGCATTTATTATTTAAGTGTTATGCAGATGAATAATATTTCTTATTTACTGTGGCATTCATTGCAGGTTCTCCGGATTTCCCTGCCATTTTTAAAAATTTGGCCGTAATGTACAAGAGTAAATCCGAGCGTGATTTGTCATTTTAATTTGGTCAGCCATTTTGAGGTTTATTTGAAGGATCGAGTGTTTTTATTGTCATGTGTCCCAGATAGAACAATGGCATTCTTACTTGCAGCAGCACAACAGAATATGTAAACATAGTACACTGTAAACAATATAATAAACGAGAAAAAAATGTTCAGTGTGTATATATACAAATACACACACACACACATATATACACATGCATGCGCGCACATGCATACTGACACACACACTCACACACATACGCACACGCACACGCACACACACACGCACACATATATATACACACACGCACACACACACACACATATATATATACATCTGCACGCGCACACATGCATACTGACACACACACTCACGCACACATATATATTCACACACGCACACACATATATATACACACGCACGTGCGCACATGCTCACTGACACAAACACCCACACACACTCACACACACATATACACACGCACACGCGCACATGCACACTGACACACACACGCACACGCACACACACACACGCACACACACACACACACACACAAACATATATGCACACAAATATATACACACACGCACACGCGCGCATGCACACACTCATGCAGAGTTTCAGGTAGGTGCAGTAGTAGGCCATTTGGCCCTTCAAGCCAGCACTGCCATTCACGGTGATCATGGCTGATCATCCATTCAGTTCCCCGTTCCTGCCTTCTCCCCATATCCCCTGACTCCACTATCTTTAAGAGCCCTATCTTGAAAGTATCCAGAGAACCGGCCTCCACCGCCCTCTGAGGCAGAGAATTCCACACACTCACAACTCTCTGGTTGAAAATGTGTTTCCTCATCTCCGTTCTAAATGGCTTACCCCTTATTCTTAAACTGTGGCCCCAGGTTCTGGACTCCCCCAACATCGGGAAGCAGATCAGCAGATACCCAGCATGTAACCTGATTTTGGAGCCATTCTGATGAAAATAAATCAACCTGAAATGCTTTTGTTTATGTGGCTCATCCCAGTAAAGTGTCCGATCTTCAGTGAACCATCGGGTAATGTAATGTTTGTTTCAAAACATTACCGCACACTCGTTTATATTGGCAAGCACGCACCACTACTCAACGACTGCCTCACATCGCTTTCCTCTCGACCTGATTTCCACAGAAGCCAAACACTTCATGCAAGAGTATTTCAATATTTAAAAAAAGATTTGAAATCATCAGACCTTAATAATAATAATAAATAATAATAATAATAATAATAATAATAATAATAATAATAAATAACATGCATTATTTATTGCATATATACAAATACACACACACACACATATATACACATGCATGCGCGCACATGCATACTGACACACACACTCACACACATACGCACACGCACACGCACACACACACGCACACATATATATACACACACGCACACACACACATATATATATACATCAGCACGCGCACACACATAATAATAATAATAATAAATAATAATAAATAATAATAATAATATTAATTTAAAATAATAATAAATAATAATAAATAATAATAATAATAATAATAATAATAATAATATTAATAATTTAGACTTTATTTATCCCCACAGGGAAATTCAGATGTCCAGAAGCCCCCAACCAACAAACCCACACGTTCAAAACGAGCGCAGACATAAAATACATAGAATACAATGTGGACACTACCTGAGATCAATAAATACTTAAAAAGACCAATAATTAACAGTTAAAAATGAAAAAATGCAAAAATACATCCCCCTACAGCCCAGCGGTCCGTATTATAAAATCTAATGGCTGCAGGGGTGAAGGATCTCCTGAACCGCTCCGTGCTACAGGGCAGGGAGAGGAGCCGGTTGTTGTTCCGAGTGCTCATTTGACTCTCCAAAATTACGAATTTGTGAAATTAATGGCACTACATTCAATTTACGAGGATTGATCTGGGCATATTGTTGACAATGCAAACACAAGAAACTGTAAAACAAATGGTGCAAAGTGCTGGAGTAATTCAGAGTGTCAGGCAGAATCTCTGGAGAATATGGATAGGCAATAGAGTTGGTGCCTTACAGCGCTGGAGCCCAGGGTTCAATGCTGACAAGGGGTGCTTGCTGCCTGTTACAGAATTTGTACGTTCTCCCTGTGACCGCATGGTTTTCTCCGGGTGCTCCTGTTTCCTCCCACACTCCAAACACGCGCAGGTCTGCAGGCCAATTGGCTTTGATAAAATTGTAAATGATCCCTAGTGTGTAGGACAGTGTTAGTGTACGGGGTGATCGCTGGTTGGCACGGACTAATTGGGCTGAAGGGCCTGTTTATTTGACTGTATCTCTAAAGTCTAGCCTCAAAGAGGAAAGAAGGGGCAATGCTTTTCTAAATAAGGATGTTGTGTCGTTAGGAAAGAAAACTTCAGAGTCGTTTAGTTGAGTTTTGAGATACAGCGCGGAAACAGGCCCTTCGACTCACTGAGCCCGCACATTAACACTATCCTACACACACTAGGGGCAATTGTTACATTTATACCAAGCAGATTAACCTACAAACCTGTACTTCCATGGAGTGTGGGAGGAAACCGAAGATCTCGGAAAAAAACCCACGTAGGTCACGGGGAGAACGTACAAACTCCGTACAGACAGCACCCGCAGTCGGGATCGAACCCGGGCCTCTGGCGCTGTGAGGCAGCAACTCTACCGCTGCGCCACCGTGCCGCCCAAAACGAGAGTGATTTTCTGTTTGTTTGGTGAATTTATTGAGAATGGGACAATGCAGGTAAATAGAGTTAAGCTACAGGCCAGTCCTTATCTAATGATGCAAGGAACACATCAGCAGTGATAGGTTTATAACTGTTCCTGCATTTTCTGAATTTAATGGTCCAGTTATACTAATATTTTGCTCTGGTCCTGTGCATTGAAGCCATCCATTCTAATCTTGATTCTGAAATGAACTATCAAAGGCAGATGCTTGATATAATACCCACAGCAATACAGGCACAGTGGCACAGCGGGTAGGGCTGCTGCCTCCCAGCGCCAGAGACCCCGGTTCGATCCTGACCTCGGATGCTGTCTGTGTGGAGTTTGCACGTTCTCCCTGTGACCGCGCGGGTTTTCTTCGGGGCGCTCCGGTTTCCTTTCACATCCCAAAGACGTGCCGGTTTGCAGGTGAATCTGCCCCCTGTAAATTGTCCCCCTAGTGTGGAGGGAGTGGATGAGAAAGCGGGATAGCATAGGACTAGTGTGAAGGGGTAATCGACGGGTTGGCGTGGGCTGGGTGGGCCGAAGGGCCTGTTTCCATGCCGTATCTGCACTAAATTTTCTCACACCAAAAGCAAATATCACTTGTATATACAAGGAACTGCAGATGCTGGTTCACCAAAAAAGACACAGAGTGCTGGAGTAACTCGGCGGGTCAGGCAGCGTCTCTGGAAAACATGGACAGGTGACGTTTCGGGTTGGAAAATATCACTTGGTAGATCATTGCTCGATTATTCCGTTTTGCAATGCCATTTTTGCAACATCGCCTCATTGCACTTTTCATCAAAATCGCTATTTTGGTTCCTAATAAACATTCCCATTTTAGTAACAAGCTCCGAGCACATAGAAAGATTCTTGCCTACAAACGTCACTCACCAAAGACCAGCGTCATGAACTCGTAAACAATATTGAGAATTGTTTAAAACAGGCGATTCAGACAATTTCCTTGTTTAAGAAGGAACTGCAGATGCTGGAAAATTGAAGGTAGACAAAAGTGCTGGAGAAACTCAGCGGGTGCAACAGCATCTATGGAGCGAAGGAAACAGGGAACGTTGGAAATAGGCAACGTTTCGGGCCAAAACCCGGAAGGGTTTCGGCCCGAAACGTTGCCTATTTCCTTCGCTCCATAGCGAAACCCAAGGGTTTCGGCCCGAAACGTTGCCTATTTCCTTCGCTCCATAGATGCAGTTGCACCCGCTGAGTTTCTCCAGCACGTTTGTCTACCTCAGACAATTTCCTCTCGACCCTCGTGTGGCGCGACGCGCTGGCGCAGCGGTAGAGTCGCTGCCTCACAGCGCCAGAGGCCCGGGTTCGATCCTGACCGTGGGCCGCTGTCTGTACGGAGTTTGTACGATCCCCCCGTGACCCACGTGGGTTTTCTCCCGTTCTCTCCCGCTATCCAAAGACGTGCAGGTTTCTATGTTAATTGGCTTCTGCGAATTGTATGTTGACCCCTAGTATGTGTGGAATAGTGCCAGTGCATGGGGTGATCGCTGGTCGGCGCAGACTCGATGGGCTGAAGGGCCTGTTTCCCCACTGTGTCTCTAGGCTAAACCAAACTAAAAATAACAATCAAGGACATATTTAGACTAAATCAGGAGACAGGCATGTAGAAAGATTTTTGCCAACAAACGTCACTTACTGAAGACCAGTGTCATCAATTTTAGACAATAATGAGAACTGTTTATAATAGGTGGTTCAGTCTTGACTGTCAGCAAGTGACAGATGCGCACCTCAGCCTTAATTCCTTTTGACAATGAGCTGAAGAAGTCCGACCAAAACTGAATGTCAAAGTAATCTTTCATAGTTTTCTTGTTGAAATATTGTCTCACCTATCATGTCAAACAATTGAAGTAGGTACGATTCTTCTAAAGTAAAATGACACCAGGTCAAAGCTTTCAATTGACAATTGTTGTTTCTCTGGGGAAGAGTACATCAACATTTCAACTTGAAAATCCCAAAAGTCAATTTAATTGTGCAGAAGAACAAGCAGGAATGAGGCAAGTTATCAACGGTGGACATGGACACATTTCCTGCCTTGTACCAGCTGAATGGAGATGGTTCTGTGAGTGACCTGCAGATGAGAATAGAAGCCGTCTCTCTCTCAGATAGATCCCAGACAAGTCCTTCATTAATACAGAAACATTTCTCTAATGAAGACAGAAAATGTTGGAAACACTCAGGAAACATGTTCCCGATGTTGGGGGAGTCCAGAACCAAGGGCCACAGTTCAAGAATAGGGGTAGGCCATTTAGAACGGAGTATATAACAGGTATATGGTTTGTTAGAAGTGAACATTTTGCCGTTTAAAAAAAATACTCTCTGAAATTTGGAGCGCAGAATGTTAAGGGGGGACTTAATAGAGGTCTTTAAAATGATGAGAGGGATAGACAGAGTTGATGTGGATAAGCTTTTCCCATTGAGAGTAGGGAAGATTCAAACAAGAGGACATGACTTGAGAATTAAGGGACAGAAGTTTAGGGGTAACTTCTTTACTCAGAGAGTGGTAGCTGTGTGGAATGAGCTTCCAGTGGAAGTGGTGGAGGCAGGTTCGATTTTATCATTTAAAAATAAATTGGATAGGTACATGGACGGGAAAGGAATGGAGGGTTATGGTCTGAGTGCAGGTAGATGGGACTAGGGGAGAATAAGTGTTCGGCATAGACTTGAAGGGCCGAGATGGCCTGTTTCCGTGCTGTAATTGTTATATGGTTATATGGTTATATGAAATGAATGCAGAGTTTACATTTGAGTTAAACATTTAAAAATAATACTGGCAGTAACTGAGAGTTTAACTTTCAGGATACACATTGGGACCCATTAAAGGGCCAGTCTCACTTGGCGATTTTTTTCACAGACTGGCGGTGTCATATCACTGTCGCCAAAAGGTTTTGAACATTTCAAAAATCCAGCGGCGACAAAGAAAAAACTTGCGACACTTGAAAAAGCGTCACCGCGCGTCCATATGTCATCACGTCGCGTCTTCCCGCAAATTTATCGGTGATCAGATATGTCCAGTCAATAATAATAATAATAATGGATGGGATTTATATAGCGCCTTTCTAATACTCAAGGCGCTTTACATCGCATTATTCATTCACTCCTCAGTCACACTCGGTGGTGGTAAGCTACTTCTGTAGCCACAGCTGCCCTGGGGCAGACTGGCGGAAGCGTGGCTGCCAATCTGCGCCTACGGCCCCTCCGACCACCACCAATCACTCACACACATTCACACACATTCACACACAGGCAAAGGTGGGTGAAGTGTCTTGCCCAAGAACACAACGACAGTATGCACTTCAAGCGGGATTCGAACCGGCCACCTTCCGGTCGCAAGCCGAACACTTAGCCCATTGTGCCATCTGTCGTCCCGATAAATGATGCCGAAAAAAATCGGCAAGTGGGACAGCCCCTTAAATCTCTTCTCATTGCAGTCCGCTGCAAGGCCTGTTTAGTGAACTGTTTTATTTGTGACTAACAAATGAAGATCAAAGGCCACGCTTTCCTGCGCCAATATTGTATTGTATTCGTGGAAATGTCCAGCTGAGATTGATGATACAATTAGCTCTGCCACTGGCTTTGTGACAACGCCCTTTGCCACCTCTCCTTGTGACTCAAAATGACCTGAAAGTAATCACTAACACAATGTATTTTACAGAAAACCACATCTATGGATGAGCACAAAGTGCTGGAGTAACTCAGCGGGCCAGGCAGCATCTCTGGGGAGAAGGAATAGGTGACGTTTTGGGTTGGAATCCCTTCTTCAGATGGCAGCCTGAACCGCAGTTACTCCAGAATTTTTTTTTTAGTTTATTATAATTTTGATTTTTAATTTAGTTTAATTTTTAATTTAGTTTGATACAGCGCGGAAACAGACTCTTCGGCCCACCTTGCCCGCACCGACCAGCGATCCCCGCACACTAACGCTGTCCTACACACACTGGGGACAATTTACATTCATACCAAAGCCAATTAACCTACAAACCCGCACGTCTTTGTAGTGTGGGAGGAAACCGGGACATACCCGGGGAAAGCAGGTACAGGTCACAGTGAGAACGTGCAAACTCCGTACAGACAGCACCCGAGGTCAGGATCGAACCCGGGTCTCTGGCGCTGTGAGGCAGCAACTCTACCGCTGCACCAGTTTGTGTCTATCTCCGGTATAAACCAGTATCTGCAGTTCCTCCCACCACATCGAATGGGTGATTTGCAAATAGAGAGCATGTACAAATGGATACTGTGGTCCTCGGCAACTGCATGCTAACACACAATGTGTTTAAATCTACGACAAGCAATGTGGTTTAAATGGCCCATGTTATCACCTCACTTCAGAAACTCGAATGAGCTGTTTGATAAATGCAACTTGCTACCACAGCAGGGATGTAAACAGCAGGGAATTTTAATTGACTTTGAATTAGAGGCATTACCAGCAAGCGGGAGAACAGACGCAGAGAACTATTTTGTAACCTGCAGCTAACCTGACGTTTCCTTTGCAAAGGAAGAATCTGTTTGCAATGCTGAATACGGCATTATGTACTGAAGAGGCAGATCAAACAGAGTACTGCTGATTTGGGTAGATGGCATCAACACCTTCGCTTTGCACGCCCCGCTGTGCCATAGATGTCCACACTGATAACATCGCTGGGCCGATACCTAATTGCTATAGGCTCTAACGTCTAAGGCAATGTTTTAGCTAGATTTGTGGAGATGCAGCACGAAAAAGCAGGCCCTTCGGCCCACCGGGTCCGCGCCGACCAGCGATCCCCGCACATCGACACCCACCAGGGACAATTTTTACATTTACCTAGCCAATTAAACCTGCAAACCTGTACGTCTTTGGAATTTGGGAATTTCGGAGAAAACCCACGCAGGTCACGGGGAGAACGTACAAACTCCGTACAGACAGCACCCGTAATTGGGATCGAACCCGGGTCTCCGGCGCTGCATTCGCTGTAAGGCAATAACTCTACCGCTGCGCCACCATGATGTTTTAAATGTTTTAAAAACTTCACCTTAAAGTGTTAGCCCAAAGGATGACAATCCTATAGCTCTATATAATTCTGAAGAAGGGTCTCGACCCAAAACGTCACCTATTCCTTATTCTCCGGACATGCTGTCTAACCTGCTGAGTTCGTTTATTTCAGTTTAGTTTTTGGTCAGGTGTACCGAGGTACAGTGAAAAGCTTTTGTTGCGTGCTATCCAGTCAGCGGGAAAGACTATACATGATTACAATCGAGCCGTTCACAGTGTACTGATACATGATAAGAGACTAAAGGGCAGCACGGTGGCGCAGCGGTAGAGTTGCTGCCTTACAGCGCTCTTACAGCGCCAGAGACCCAGGTTCGATCCTGCTACGGGTGCTGTCTGTGCGGAGTTTGTACGTGACCTGCGTGGGTTTTCACCGAGATCTTCGGTTTCCTCCCACGCTCCAAAGACGTACAGGTTCGTAGGTTAGTTGGTTTGTTATAGATGTAAAAATTGTCCCTAGTGTGTGTAGGATAGTGTTAGTGTCTGCGGACCACTGGTCGGTGTGGACTCGGTGGGCCGAAGGGCCTGTTTCTGCACTGTATCTCGATACTAAACTAAGCTAGAGCAAGGTTAAACCAGCAACGTCTGATCAAGGATAGTCCGAGAGTCACCAACGAGGTAGATAGTAGTTCGGCACTGGTTGAGAACAGTCCAGCTTTTGTGCATATCTTTCATTCATTGTTCTTTAGTTTTTTACATCACCGTCCATATCCCACGTTTCCCTTATCCCTAACCATTCTGAAGAAGGGTCTCGACCCGAAACATCTCACATTCCTTCTCTCCAGGGATGCTGCCTGTCCCGCTGACTCAAGCTTTTTGAGTCTATCTTCAGTTTAAACCAGAAGTTGCAGTTACTTCCTACATATTGTAAACCGTATTTCCCAGCAATGAAGACGCTATTTTTTACCCAAAAATAAGGCTCGAAGATTTACCTGTGTCTTGGAGGCTGAAGGTTAGGTTGTTAGCCAAGAAAGATGGACTTGGCTATCCCTCAGTACAGCAACATCAAGAAGGACAAATAATACTTTTCTGTGTTTGTAGGTGTGTATTTCTGGGAGTGATGAAATTCAATTCTTCTTGAACAGATTTCTATCGGCTAACATTCTTTTTGCCTTTGAAATCATGAGAGGAATAGATCGGGTAGACGCACAGAGTCTCTTGCCCAGTGTAGGTGAATCAAGGACCAGAGGATGTAGGTTTAAGGTGAAGGGGGAAAGATTTAATAGGAATCTGAGGGGTAACTTTTTCACACCATGGGTGGTGGGTGTATGGAACGAGCTGCCAGAGGAGGTAGTTGAGGCAGGGACTATCCCATCGTTTAAGAAACAGTTAGACAGGTACATGGATAGGACAGGTTTGGAGGGGTATGGGCCAAACGTAGGCAGGTGGGACCGGTGCAGCTGAGACATTGTTGGCCAGTGTGGACAAGTTGGGCCGAAGGGCCTGTTTCCACATGGTATCACTCTATGAAATGACTATGGCTCTAAATTGATAGCATTAAGTTGACTTGTCTTTGAAAAAGCTTGAACAGGTAACTTTGAATGCAATTGCAGTACAAAAGACAATTGTTCAGGTCATTGAAGTTATGTTAAAGAGCCATAAGATTACAAGGTAGACAAAAGTGCTGGAGAAACTCAGCGGGTGCAGCAGCATCTATGGGGCGAAGGAAATAGGCAACGTTTTGGGCCAAAACACTTCTTCAGACTGATGGAGGGTGGGGGGGGCGGGCGGGGAGAAGAAAGGAAAAAGGAGGCGGAGGAGCCCGAGGGCTGAGGGAGAGTTAGGAAGGGGAGGAGACAGCAAGGGCTAATGGAATTGGGAGAATTCAATGTTTATGCCACTAGGGTGCAGACTGCCCAAGCGGAATATGAGGTGGTGTTCCTCCAATTTACGGTGGGACTCACTCTGGCCATGGAGAAGACCCAGGACAGAGAGGTCGGATAGGGAATGGGAGGGGGAGTTAAAGTGCTGAGACACCGGGAGATCAGGTTGGTTATTGCGGACCGAGCGGAGGTGTTGGGCGAAACGATCGCCCAGCCTACGCTTGGTCTCACCAATGTAGATCAGCTGACATCTAGAACAGCGGATGCAATAGATGAGGTTGGAGGAGATGCAGGTGAACCTCTGTCGCACCTGGAACGACTGCTTGAGTCCTTGAATGGAGTCGAGGGGGGAGGTAAAGCGACAAGTGTAGCATCTCTTGCGGTTGCAAGGGAAAGTGCCCGGGGAAGGGATGGTGCGGGTGGGAAGGGAAGAAATGACAAGGGAGTTACGGAGGGAGCAGTCATTGCGGGGGGAGATGGGAAGATGTGGCGAGTGGTGGGGTCACGTTAGAGGTGGCAAAACTGACGGAGGACTATTTGTTGTATGTGACGGCTAGTGGGGTGAAAGTTGAGGACTAGGGGGACTCTGCCCTAGTTGCGAGTGGGAGGGATGGGGAGAGAGAGCAGTGATACGGGGTATGGAAGATACCCTGGTGCGAGCCTCGTCTATAGTAGGGGAGGGTTCCCTGAAGAATGAGGACATTTCTGATGCCCTTACAACTTGTAAGGAGACAGAGGCAGAACATTATTCCCTTATCATGTACAGTATCTATACACTGCAAATGGCTTAAATATAATCATGTATGGCCCTTCTGCCGACTGGTTAGCACACAACAAAACCTTTTCACTGACAATAAACTAAACTGAGAATTATGGGCCTGTCCCAACATTTTCGGCGACATGTTGAAAACTCAGCGGCGACCAGAAATACGCTAGGACTCTAGATGACGACTCACGACCATACAGGCGACACCCTGGCGACATGTCGCGGGGTGAAGCCTGTATGGTCGTGAGTAGTCGCCCAAACATTCGTACCTTTGTTCTGGTCGCCGCTGGATTTTCAACACGTTGAACATATTCGTTGACCTGCAGCGACTATGACGGGTGCCGGAAAGTCACCGAAAAAAATGGCTTATTAGGCCATTCATCCCATCGAGTCTCCATCACCATTCGATCATGGCTGATCTATCTTTTCCTCTCAACCCCATTATCCTGCCTTCTCCCCCTAACGTTTGACGCCCTTACTAATCAAGAACCTGTCAATAGACAATAGACAATAGGTGCAGGAGTAGGCCATTCGGCCCTTCGAGCCAGCACCGCCATTCAATGTGATCATGGCTGATCATCCCCAATCAGTACCCCGTTCCTGCTTTCTCCCCATAACCCCTGACTCCGCTGTCAACCTCTGCTTTGAAAATGCCCAATGACTTGGCCTCCACCGCCATCAGTGGCAATTAATTCCACAGATTCACCACCCTACCCTCTGGCTAGAGAAATTCCTCCTCATCTCCATTTGAGTTGGTTCCAACCTGCGACCTTTCTATAAGAGTGCCTTGACTTTGAATCATGTCTTTGGTGCAGTAAGGATTCTTCTCAATTTAATGATCCCAGTTAAGCTATTTGGTTTGTGATTTATGGAGCTGTTTTCCTGCACAATAGGATGACAATGTACTAATAAGAGGTTATATAGTGGAACACTAAAAAAAAATCATGTCCGTGCCCCGGAGCGTACAGCGAGAGAAACTCGCGCTTTGTCATTCTATTTCTTGAAGCAGAAAGCATCGTCTCTCTATAAAATACATGGGTACATCATACATTCTGTATTCCACCAAATAAATAGTCTCAGTGCGCTCATAATTCCAGGGCAATGGTGTAGAACATTGGATGCCATGCCAGTAATTTCACCATTATGATTCACCTGCCCCTAAAACTGAGAGCGAATAATGTTTGATACAGAAATGTTTTACGAGAACGAGAATCAAAGCTAGTGGATGGAGCTAAAATAGAAATCGGTTCTAACCTTGCTGAAGATTGTGCAGCAAGGTAGCGCAGCGGTAGAGCCGATGCCTCAAAGCGCCGGAGACCCGGGTTCGATCCTGACCTCGGGTGCTGCCTGTACGGAGTTTGTTTGTACGTTCCCTCCGTGGCCCGCGTGTGTTTTCTCCGGGTGCTCCGGTTTGCTTCCACTCTCCAACGACGTGCATGTTTGTAGGTTAATTGGCTTCTGTATATTGTGTGTCGGATAGAACTAGTGTGAACGGGTGATCACTGGTCGGCACAGACTCAGCGGGCCAAAGGGCCTGTTTCCACGCTGTGTCTCCAATGTCTAAAGTGGATAAAATCATGAGGGAATAGATAGGGTGAGTGCACAGAGACTTTTACCCAGGGTGGGTGGATCATAAACATTAGGACATAGCTTTATGGTGAGAGGGGAAAGATTTAATAGGAACATAGAAACATAGAAAATAGGTGCAGGAGGGGCCATTCGGCCCTTCGAGCCAGCACCACCATTCATTGTGATCATGGCTGATCGTCCCCAATCAATAACCCGTGCCTGCCTTCTCCCCATATCCCTTGATTCCACTAGCCCCTTGAGCTCTATCTAACTCTCTCTTAAATCCATCCAGTGATTTGGCCTCCACTGCCCTCAGCGACAGGGAATTCCACAAATGCACAACTCTCTGGGTGAAAACGTTTTTTCTTACCGCAGTCTTAAATGGCCTCCCCTTTAGTCTAAGAGGTGAGGTTCAACTTTCCAGATCAGAGGGTGATGGAATGAGGCGAATATATGTCAAGCAGCATGTAAAGGACCCTTGGACAGGTGCATGGATAGGACAGGTTAAGAGGGATATTGGCCAAATGCGGGCAGGTGGGACTAGTGAAGGTGAGACATGTTGATCGGAGTGGGCAAGTTGGGCCGAAGGGCTTGGTTCCATGCTATATGACTCAAGACCAGTGGTGGTGCACCTCTCAAGTACCTGGGAGCGAGGATGCAGAGCTCGGGGAATGGCAACAGCCCGCATGGAAAGCCCCCAATAACGTGGTGGAAAATCTGGACCTCTCGGATGTCTAAGGGTCTCAAACTGAAACTCTTCCGTGCAACTGTAGAGACCATATTATTGTACGGGTGTGAGGCATGGACTCTCTCTCTCGAGCACTGTCCAAGTCCCTCGATGGTACTTACAATCGAATGGTGAGAAAAGTTCAAAATGTCGCTCGGGGGTACCAACATCTGCAGTTCTTTCTTATACGTGTTCACAGAAGGTGCGTGGCTGTGCCGGCGGCTTTGCGCAGGATGCGGTACAGCTCAGCGCTCGGCGGGCCGGATGATTACGGGGAAAGAAATCCGCCTGTGGGCCAGATGATTTCGGGTCACGAGCCGCATTCGGCCCGGGGGCCACAGGTTTCCGATCCCTGCAATAAACTAAACTGAATGGAACTGATGGTTGCTTTAATACATTCTCATTCAAGAGCCAGGTTTGCAGCGGAGAGAACTGAATCAAAAGACTGGCCGATAAGACGATCATTCAATGTTTATCCCCCCATGTCGTGTGGTCTCTCGTTGCACCCTGCCTTGCAGTCATTCTTTTATTTATACATTGCATGTTTCATCTCCTCTGACTTGTTCTTTTTAGATGAATATCATGCTTTTTGATGTTTGCAGTGCTTTCAGATAAATAATTTAAAAAATATAGTTAAATATTAATAAATGCAGAGTAATGTCATCTCAAAATATTACTGGGAAATATTATTTTGGTTGCACAGTGTTGCTACGCCAGAGACCCGGGTTTGATCCTGACCTCGGGTGCTGTCTGTGTGTGGAGTTGGCACATCCTCCCTGGGACTGTGTGGGCTTCTTCTGGGTGCTCCGGTTTCCTCCCACAACCCAAAGACCCACAGTGCAGGTTGGTGGGTTAAATGTCGCTAGTGTGTAGGGAGTGGATGGGAAAGTGGGATCACATAGAACTAGTGTGAAGGGGTTATCGGTGGTCGGCATGGACTCGATGGGCTGAAGGGCCTGTTTCCACGCTGTACTTCTGAACTAACCTAAACCATGAAAGTAAATTAAGATTTCTAATTTAATCTATGGACCATTGTGATCATTTTTTGTGATTAATTTTTAAGCTTTGTGGGATCTTGGAATTGTTTTTGTTTCAGCTCAGCGTTGTTTAGTTTAGAGACATAACAGGCCCTTCGACCCACCGGGTCCGTGCTGTCCAGACATCACACATACACCAGTTCTATCCCACACACTAGGGACAATTTACAGGCCAATTAACCAACAAACCTGCACGTCTTTGGAATGTGGGAGGAAACAGGAGCACCCGGAGAAAACCCACGTGGTCACAGGGAGAGCGTGCAAACTCCGTACAGACAGCACCAGTAGTCAGGGTCAAACCAGGGACACTGGCGCTGTAAGGCAGCAATTCTACCAGCTTCTCCACTGTGCTGCCAGCTCATTAAAAAATCCTCGCTAAAAAAATAAAACAGTAAAGCCCCTGTCCCACTTTCACGACCTAATTGGCCGAGTTTGCCCTTGACTCATACTCCCAGCATGGCCGCCACGAGGTCGTAGGAGGTCTTCGTAACTCTTCCTCACGCTTGTGAGTGGTCTCCGCGTACTCGTGGCCTCAAGTAGGTCGCGGCGTTTACTCCAGCCTGATAAAAAATGTCCACGAGTAAAAAAAAAGTCGGCATGGAAAACATTGATACTTTTTACTCGTAGGTAGGTCGTAGATAGTCGTAGGTAGGTCGTAGGTCGGTAACTGGCCCGAGAAACAAAATGCAAACATCACATCATTTTATCATGTGATCATTTTCCACTCGTAGCTAGTCGTAGTTGGTCTTAGGTGTGGAAGACTGAGGTCGAGGGGGGTCGTAGGAGGTCGTAGACATGATCGTAGGAGGTCATTTACTTCAGTGAGTCAACATGACCTTGACATTTTTTTCAACTCGTCTGGGGTCTTCTAAACTCATGGATTAGGTTGCCCAAGTGGGACAGCCCCTTTATTAGGAAGAGACTTCACTACAAAATAATTCTTCCCCAGTGCAACTCTACCGCTGCGCCATAGTGCCGTCCCAACTGGTGGAATTATAAATTGTGCTCAGTTTTGGGCACCATGTTATATCGAAAGGTGTTGTCAAATTGGAAACTGGAAAGGGTGCAGAGTAGATTTATGAGGATGTTGCCAGGACATGATGGTCTGAGCCACAGGGAGAGGGTGGGCAGGCTGGGTCTCAGGAGGATAAGAGGTGATCTTATAGAGGTGTACAAAATTATGCGAGGAAGTAGATCAGGTAGACGCACAGAGTCTCTTGCCCAGAGTAGGGGAATCGAGAACCAGAGGACATAGGTTCAAGGTGAGGGGTAAAAGATTTAATAGGATCCTGAGGGGTAACTTTTTCATGCAAAGGGTGGTGGGTGTATGGAGGAGGTAACTGAGAAATATTTGGACAGGTTCAAGGATAGGATTGGGTTTAGGGGGATATGGGCCAAACGCAGTCAAGTGGGACTAGTGTAGATGGGACATGTTGGCCAGTGTGGGCAAGTTGGGCTGAAACATGTTCCCGATGTTGGGGGAGTCCAGAACCAGGGGCCACAGTTTAAGAATAAGGGGTAAGCCATTTAGAACGGAGATAGAAAAAAAGAAAATAGGTGCAGGAGTAGGCCAATCGGCCTTTCGAGCCTGCACCGCCATTCAATATGATCATGGCTGATGAGGAAACACTTTTACACACAGAGAGTTGTGAGTGTGGAATTCTCTGCCTCAGACGGTGGTGGAGGCCGTTTCTCTGGATACTTTCAAGAGAGAGCTAGATAGGGCTCTTAAAGATAGCGGAGTCAGTGAGATATGGGGAGAAGGCAGGAACGGGGTACTGATTGGGGATGATCAGCCCTGATCACATTGAATGGTGGTGCAGGCTCGAAGGGCCGAATGGCCTACTCCTGCACCTATTGCCGATTGTCTATTGAAGGGCCTGTTTCCGAGCTGTATCACTCTTTGACTAAAGCTTTGGGTGTCAGTCTATAATAGCACAGAACAAGCTGCTGAAGGATCTCACTGGGCCAGGCAACATCTATGGTGCGAAATTGCGAAATTGCGAAATCTACGCAGCTTATCCATGTGTGAAGGCTTCATCCCTTTGTGACAAGAGTTTTTGAGCAATTGCAACAGCGCAAATAAATTGCAACAATACCTCCGCTCGGTCCGCAATAACCAACCTGATCTCCCGGTGGCTCAGCACTTCAACTCCCCCTCCCATTCCGAATCCGACCTTTCTGTCCTGGGCCTCCTCCATGGCCGGAGTGAGACCCACCGTAAATTGGAGGAGCAGCACCTCATATTTCGCTTGGGCAGTTTACACCCCAGCGGTATGAACATTGACTTCTCCAATTTCAGGTAGTCCCTGATTTCTCCCTCTTTCCCCTCCCCTTCCCAGCTCTCCCACAGCCCACTGTCTCTGCCTCTTCCTTTCTTCTTCCCACCTCCCCCCCCCCTCCTCCACCCCCACATCAGTCCAAAGAAGAGTCTCGACCCGAAACGTAACATTTTTCCTTTGCTCCATAGAGGCTCCCTCACCCGTTGAGTTTCTCCAGCATTTTTGTCTACCTTCGAATTTTCAGCATCTGCAGTTCCTTCTTAAGCACAAATAAAAGTAACTGGATTAAAATTTAAATTCATCCCATCTCCTGCGGATGTGTGGCTGAATATCTTAGTGCCTGCTCCAGTGTCTTGCTTGCCTTTGGTTTTACTGTCAGTTCTGTTTCAGTTCTAAAGTCCTCATACTGGTCAATAATTTATAACGAAAGGCAATATAAAATAAAGATGCTTTTACAAGACATGCCGCTGCCCTGTATCTGGTACTGAATACTGAATCAGCCAAGCGAATTTAAAAGCGAGTATGATATATTTATAATTGAATCCTACATATCTGCTGATCCACTGCATCACCATTGAATCACCTCCTCCGCACCGTCCGCCTAATTTTAACCTAATCTCCTGGTTGCTAAACACTTTAACTCCCCCTCCCATTCCCAATCTGACCTTTCTGTCCTGGGCCTCCTCCACTGCCAGAGTGGGGCCCAACGCAAATTGGAGGAACAGCACCTCATTTTTCACCTGGGATAGTTTTCAACGCAACGGTATAAATATTGGCTTCTCTAACTTCAAGTAACACTTGCTTTCCCTCTCTCTCCATCCTTCCCCCATCCTAGTTATTCAACCAATCTGACTGACCCCCTGATTTAATTTTATCTCTGTAAATTCGTTGTCAACTTCCCTGTCATCTTCTTTGGACTTTGTCCCCTTTGATATCTCGTTTTCACACCATGCACTTCCTCATCTCTGTGTCTCCCTCTACCCTATAATGGGCCTGTCCCACTTAAGCAACCTTTTCAGCGACTGCTGGCGCCCGTCATAGCTCGCCAAAATTTTTCAACATGTTGAAAATCCAGCGGCGGCCAGAAAGACGCTACGACTCTTTGGGCGACTGAGGAGACGACTCATGACCATACAGGCGACACCCTGGCGACCATGTCGCGGGGTGATGCCCGTATGGTCGTGAGTAGTCGCCCAAAGAGTCGTACCTTGTTCTAGTCACCGTTGGATTTTCAACATGTCGAACATTTTCTGAGACCTGCTGCGACTATGACAAGTGCTGGCAGTCGCCGAAAAAGTTGCGTAAGTGGGACAGGCCCTTGACTCTCAGTTGGAAGAAGGGTCTCCACCCAAAACATCACCCATTCCTTCTCTCCAGTGCCGCTGCCTGTCCCGCTGAGTTACTCCCGCATTTTGTATTTATATCTTCGGTGTAAACCAGCATCTGCAGTTCATTACTACACATAAAATAAAAAAAGCATTTTCACGGCAGGCTACAGCTCTATATCTGAATATCACTGAATACTGAATCATTCAAGTGAATTTAAAAACATGTATAATATATTTATAATTTCATCCTAGATTTCTGCTGATGCACTACATAACTATTGAATTACTACCTTGTTTTCTCTCATTCCTTCATGCAATTCAATATTCAATTCATTTGGGAGATGCTTATTGTTTAAAAAAAATCTAATTACATTTTTTAAATGTCTCCTTAAAACTTCCAGGTCCATATACAGATTGAGGGGAAATGATGCATAGAAATATAAATAAGGCTATTACAAAGTTAATGTTCGTCACTATAGGTGGTCCCTCACTGTAAGCAACACATTCATTTCTTTGCTCAGAGACTCAGGATTTTAAAGGGCCTGTCCCACTTTCACGAGGTAATCCGCAAACTCTCCCGAGTTTTCCCCTTGTTTCAAACTCGCAGAATGTTCGTAACGAGTCCGTAGGAGTCCGTAGATATATCGTAGCGGCTCGTTCTGCCAACCGTGGGTACTCGTGGCATCAGGTAAGTCGGGACGTTTTTTCCAGCCGGTTAAAAAATGACCACGAGTAAAAATAATGGTCGGGATGGAAGAAATTGCAACTTTGTACTCGTAAGGAGGGCATCAAA
This sequence comes from Amblyraja radiata, assembly GCF_010909765.2. Taxonomy (NCBI): domain Eukaryota; kingdom Metazoa; phylum Chordata; class Chondrichthyes; order Rajiformes; family Rajidae; genus Amblyraja; species Amblyraja radiata. Next base: position 3,835,930 of record NC_045975.1, on the reverse strand, counting down.
ATAGTCGTGGGAATTCGTAGACAGACTCGTAGGAGTTCGTGAACATAGTCGTGGAAGGTCGTAGGAGTTCGACAGGCTCTTCACTCTTTGAGATGATGAGAAGAATCCTTAAATCCATTAAATGATTGTTTTTGCAGCTATATAAATTGGGCTTAGTTTAGTTTAGTCTAGTTTAGAGGAAACAGGCCCTTTGGCCCACCGAGTCTGCACCGCCCAGCGATCCCCGCACACTAACACTATTCTACCCACACTCGGGACAATTTAGACTTGTACCAAGCTGATTAACCCACAAATCCGCACGTCTTTGGAATGTGGGCGGAAACCGGAGCACCCGGAGAGAACCCACGCTGGTCGCAGGGAGAACGTACAAACTCCGTACAGACAGCACCCATAGCTGGGATTGAACCTGGGTCTCCGGCGCTGCTAGCACCACTGTAAGGCAGCAACTCTATCGCTGAGCCACCTTGCCGTTGTTGTCACGTGTATCAGCATAACGTCATATAGTGTCATAGAGTGATTCAGCGTAGAAACAGGATAGGGGTTGGACATAGGGTAGAGATGAACAGACAGTAAGTGTGGGATTTGGTGAAGTTTGGAAGAGAGGTCTACGCATCTCCTAATCCCAGGGAAAAAGAAGGGTCCTCACCTGCCTATGTTCTCACCTGCCCATGTTCTCCAGAGATGTCGTGTGACCCGCTGAGTTATTTTGACTGAAGACGGGTCTCGACCTGAAACGTCACCCATTCGTTCTCTCCAGAGACGCTGCCCGTCCCGTTGAGTTAAGGGCCTGTCCCACTTACGCGACCTTTACAGGCGACTGCCAGCACCCGTGATAGGTTGGCAAAATTTTCACCATGTTGAAAATTCAGCGGCAACCAGAAAGACGCTACGACTCTCTGGAGACCTCTCACAGCCATAGGAGGCCTCTCACGAACCACGGTCTCCTATGGACGTGAGAGGTCACCCGCGACGTGTCACCAGGGGTCGCCTGTATGGTCGCGAGAGGTCTCCAAAGAGTCGTAGCGGCTTTCTGGTTGCCGCTAAATTTTCAGCACGTCGAAAATTTTGGCGACCTATCACGGGTGCCGGCAGTCGCCTGTAACGGTCGCGTAAGTGGGACAGGCCCTTAACTCAACGGGACGGGCGGCAATGGGATTGTCAAACGGGCCCATCAGCGACTGCACTACCTACTCAAACAGGCCTCACTCCCCACCAACATCCACAGGGCTTTCTACAGGGGCACGGTGGAGTCTGTACTCACGTACTGCATGAACACGTGGTACTCCAACTGTAACTGCTCAGACAGGAAGTCTCTGCAGAGGGTAGTGAAGGGAGCAGAGAGGATCATTAGCGTCTCCCTACCCTCGGTACAAGAACTGTTCCAGAGCCGCCGCCTGAAAAAAGCACTGAGCATAGCAAAGGACAGACTGCACCCCCTCCACACACATCTGGATCTCCTGCCATCAGGCAAGAGATACCGTAGCATCAAAGCCCGGACTACCAGACTGCTAAACAGCTTCCTGCCACAGGCTGTGAGGCTGCTAAACAGTCACACCACCTGATTCTGCTGCTTTTGCACTGACAATTTAATAACAACTCTGGCACTGAGTAATAACTCTGGCACTGGCTCAGGCCACTTAAATCAGCTGCCCTGGACATTTTATGACTGTTTTTTTAACTTGTATTTTAATGTTGCTTTTTTTACCTACACTTTTTTAACTATTCGTACTGTTTTTTATCAGGAACTGGATTGTTTTTTTTAATCGTTTTTATTTAGGCGTGAAATGTTTAAGTTTTTATGTGCGATGCTCCGGCATTCCCTGGGAAACGTCTTCCCTTTTTGCACTGTACAATTGTTGCTTTGCATGATGACAATTAAAGGATGATGATCATAATAATGGTAGGTGGTTCAGGCCCTTTACACCAGCTTTTTGTGTCTATCTTCGACTCAAGATTAAATCGGGAACAAAAGCAAAGCCTCCCTGGACTAACCCTGAGATGAAGCCATGGGAAGAAGCAACATCCGTGACAGGGCTTATTTGAGCAATATTGCAGAGATTTCAAAACCAAAAATACAATATTGGAAGTCAGCCCATAACATTGGAGGTCAAGGAACCCAGTCGTCAGAGTAGCAGAGTTCTTAATAAATATCAATCAACCGAAGAGATGAGAAAATGTTAGCATCAAAGGGAAAGGGAGTTGATTCCATTGACCGATACATTGAGACAAAACTGAAGTCAATTGGCCTGCAAGGAACGTTTGTGACGGAGAGAGATGGGAAATTGAATTGAGTTTTTGCTGAGATAATAATAGTAAATGTCATTTGTTCTTTTCTTTGCCTTATTGGAGAAATGGGTTAGCAAAAAAAATATTCTGTTCCTCAGCCTTCCAGTGTGGCTGTAGATCAGATATGGTTTGGCATTCTGACTTGATTGCTGGAATTGGCTGTGGTGAGCTTCGATGTTATTGAAAAAGAACAGCTAATACCAGGCTGCTGAATCTCTGGTTAAGTTTCGCACCGTGAATTTAAATCAGCTTTGCCTCCTTCGACACATATGTTCATCTCTCTCACTCTGCACAACAAAAGAAAAAAATGACAAGCATCTCCGTTTATTTTTGCTGTTCTATTTGTTTACATTTTTTTCCGTTAACATCGTGACGGGTATTAACGAAAAGCAGCGGAGATAGAAACGGAAAATGAATCTTGAAAATTCACCGCTACGGCGGGCGACGCGATCTTGCAGCGCTTTCAGCGCCAGAGACCCGGGTTCGATCCCGACTATGGGTGCTTGTCTGTACGGAGTTTGTACGTTCTCCCCATGGGTTTTCTCCGAAATAGACAATAGACATTAGACAATGGGTGCAGGAGTAGGCCATTCGGCCCTTCGAGCCAGCACCGGCATTCAATGTGATCATGGCTGATCATCCACAATCAGCACCCCATTCCTGCTTTCTCTCCATATCCCCTGACTCCGCTATCTTTAAGAGCCCTATCTAGCTCTCTCTTTAAAGCATCCAAAGAACCGGCCTCCACCGCCCTCTGAGACAGAGAATTCCACAGACTCACAACTCCGTGTGAATTTTTTTTTCCTCATCTGCGTTCTAAATGGCTTATCACTTATTCTTAAACAATGGCCCCTGGTTCTGGGCTCCCCCAACATCGGGAACATGTTTCCTGCCTCTAGCGTGTCCAAACCCTTAATAATCTTATATGTTTCAATAAGATTACCTCTCATCCTTCCAAATTCCAGAGTGTACAAGTCCAGCCGCTCTATCAACATATGACAGTTCCGCTATTCCGGGAATTAACCTCGTGATATTCTGTTTCCTCCCACACTCCAAAGACGTACATGTTTGTAGGTTAATTGGCTTGGTATAAAGGTAAAATTGTCCCCAGTGTGTGTAGGATGGTGTTAGTGTGGTAGGATGGGGGTCGCTGGTCGGCGCGGACTCGGTGGGCCGAATGCTTGTTTCCGCGCTGTATCTCTAAACCAAACTAAAACTAAACTCCAGCGATCCCTGAGAAGCAGCTGAGTTGTCGATGCCTTCAGCTGAATGACACCCGGACCAAACGCTGCCTAATCCGTTCTGTCGTTTCCATCAAGCCGTGCTCTCAACAGCGCAGGCAGTAGAGAGGCTGTCACGAGGAAATCAATAAGGAGAATTCATGGACCAGTCAGCGACGCAAACTCTATTTAGTCAAAGCCTCGCAGAAAACCTGCCGATCCCAGCTAACAGAGGCAGGTGGTTCTTGCGAAGGAACTGCATGGTGGTCCCAAGTCTGCCCAGCATCCACCGTGGTTGGCAGCTGTGAAGAGGCACTTTTGGCTTCTCTCCCACAAAATACCAGAGCATCGTCAGCGACCCACACCACCCTGGCTACACTCCCATTTCACCATTGCCATCGGGACAAAGGTTATAGGAGACTGAAAACTGTAACGTTCAGGTTCGGGAACAGCTTCTTCCCTACAGCCATTAAACACTACACCCTCCAAATATGCTCTGAACTACATAGACTTGGGAGCATTATATTTGACTTTGTATTATTACTATTGTCTGTTTGTGTGTGTGTGTGTGTGTGTGTGTGTGTGTGTGTGTGTGTGTGTGTGTGTGTATATTGTTTTTAATTATTTTAATTTTTTAAATATTTAGTATTTAATATTCGGACACATATGATTTCATTTATTTATAGATATTGTTTATGACACTTTATAAATATTTTTGTTTTGTTTTTTGTATGCTGTTTCACACTTGCTTTTTATTCTTTTATTTGGTTCAAAATAAATAATTTAAAAAACTTTAAAAAAAATATATATATAGTGAAAGTGTATATATAATAATAATAATAATAATAATAATAATAATAATAATAATAATAATAATAATAATAATAATAATAATACATTTATTTGTATAGCACATTTAAAAACAACTCACGTTGACCAAAGTGCTGTATATCAGCGCTGGTACTAATGTGCTACTTACAATGGTACACAGAGCTAACAATACATACATACACTGTTTACAGCGCCCCCTCAGAGGGACTCAAAAACGCTATGGCATAGAAATAGGTTTTGAGCCTCGACTTAAAGGAGTCGAAGGAGGGGGAAGTTCTGATGAGGAGAGGGATGCTGTTCCACAGTCTAGGTGCTGCAACCGCAAAAGCATGGTCGCCCCTGAGCTTAAACCTGGACCGCGGGATGGTCAGTAGCCCCAAGTCGGCTGACCTGAAGGACCTGGAGGTAGAATGGTGGGTTAGAATATTTTTGATATGGGGGGGGGGGGGGGGCAAGCCCGTTAAGGGGTTTGTAAACAAATAAGAGGAGCTTGAAGTTGGTTAAATATACACACATATATATATATATATGTTTATATACATATACACACACACATATTTATTGATATATTATTTCATGCCTTCTTGTACTCAAGGCAACAGGTCAAGCAAATTATTTGAGTATTGGCAATTGGGCACAGCTGGCCGAGTTGCTGCCTCACAGTGCCAGAGACCCGGTTTCAATCCTGACCTCCGGCGCTGTCCGTGTGGAGTTTGCACGTTCTCCCTGTGACTTGGGTTTCCTCCGGATGCTGTGGATTCCTTCCACGTCCCAAAACATGTGGGTTTGTAGGTTAATTGGCCCTCTGTAAATTGCCCCCTAGTGTGTAGGGGAGGGTAGTGGGATAGGGAAAAACAATTTTCACACAGAGAGTGGTGAATCTGTGGAATTCTCTGCCACAGAAGGTAGTTGAGGCCACAGTTCATTGGCTATGTTTAAGAGGGAGTTAGATGTGGCCCTTGTGGCTAAAGGGATCGGGGGTATGGATAGAAGGCAGGTACAGGATACTGAGTTGGATGATCAGCCATGATCATATTGAATGGTGGTGCAGGCTTGAAGGGCCGAATGGCCTACTCCTGCACCTATTTTCTATGTTTCTATGATATACCTCCGGGGTTTTTCTCTCACTTCTTTGTTAGTTCAGGGGTTTTTTCTTCTTTCTTTTCATTCTTTCCTTTTTACTTTTTTCCGATTCACTTATCAGTTCATAAAATGTTAAAAACTGAAGCTGTACGAAAATTGTGTAATTGTTGTGGCGATTACTTTTTCCTTGTACAATTGCTTCTAATAAAATAAATAATTAAAAAAATATTTTTTTTAAATTATTATAATAAATAAAAAATAAAATGGAATAAACTGGGGTCTCGTGTGTGTACGGGTGATCGCTGGTCGGCGTGGACTCAGTGGTCCAAGGGGCCTGTTTCCGCACTGTATCTCTAATCGAAACTGCACTAAAATTGATTACTTGTCTGAAGCTGGACACAAAGGGTTAGCGGTTAGGGGAAGCTGGAGCAACTCAGTGGGTTAGGCAGCATCTCTGGAGAAAAGAGATAGGTGACGTTTCGGGTCGGAAACCTTCTCCAAACTGAAGAATGTTTAAGAAGGAACTGCAGATGCTGGAAAATCGAAGGTCGACAAAAATGTTGGAGAAACTCAGAGGGCGAGGCAGCATCTATGGAGCGGAGGAAATAGGCGACGTTTCGGGCCGAACCCCAAAGAGAAAGAAATAGGCAACGTTTCGGGCCGAAACCCTTTGGGTTTCAGCCCGAAACGTTGCCTATTTCCTCCGCTCCAAAGATGTTGCCTCACCCGCTGAGTTTCTTCAGCATTTTTGTCTATCTCCAAACTGAAGAACTTAGTCCTGATTTAAATTCTAACCATTCTAAACATTTTCCAGATTTACATTCAAACCAATGTCAATGTTTCGGGTGCCGTGGGGAGGATGTTTCTACTAGTGGGAGAGTCTAGGACCAGAGGTCATAGCAGTATTAAAGGACGTTCCTTTAAGGAGTTAATGAGGAGGAATTTCTTTAGCCAGAGGGTGGTGAATCTGTGGAATTCATTGCCACAGATGGCTGTGGAGGCCAAGTCAGTGGATATTTTTTAGGTGGAGATTGACAGATTCTAGATTAGTACGGGTGTCAGGGGTTATGGGGAGAAGGCAGGAGAATGGGGTTAGGAGGGAGAGATAGATCAGCCTTGATTGAATGGCGGAGTAGACTTGATGGGCCGAATGGTCTAATTCCGCAGGACAATGGGGTTGAGAGTGAAAGATAGATCAGCCATGTGCAGGAAGGAACTGCAGATGCTGCTTTAAACCAAAGATAGACACTAAATTTCTGGAATTCTCTGCCACAGAAGGTAGTTGAGGCCAGTTCATTGGCTATTTTTAAGAGGGAGTTAGATGTGGCCCTTTTGGCTAAAGGGATCAGGGGGTATGGAGAGAAGGCAGGTACAGGATACTGAGTTGGATGATCAGCCATGATCATATTGAATGGCGGTGCAGGCTCGAAGGGCCTACTCCTGCACCTATTTTCTATGTTTCTATGTTTCTATAAAAGCTGGAGTAACTCAGCGGGTCAGGCAGCATCTCTGGAGGGAAAGAATGGGTGACATTTTGGATTGGGACCCTTCTTCAGTCATGATTGAATGTCAGAGCAGACTTGATGGGCCGAATGTCCTAATTCTGTTCGAATCACTTATGAACTGATGAACAATGGTATTTGCACGCTCAGAAATGTATTGCATACAATATGATCATTCCTTTTATATTTTAATACTGCTTCTTTGCGAATCAGCTTAAAACCAACACCTGCCAATAAAAATATTTTGCTGCGATATTAATCCATTTTCTTCTTTAAAATAGTGATTTTAAACACATACGTTTCCCAAGGCAAAGTAATCCATACTTCAAATAATATTTTTTCCCAATCTCATTGACCACAATGTGTTCCTTTTTTCCCTTCAGGGGAAAAAGATCTAGTTTTCTGAATGACTTTAAAAGTTTTTTTTCATATCATCAACATTGCTTATTATGATTATAACGTTACTGAAAGGTTCTTCACAGGAAGAGAAGATTCTCGTTGATACGTTGCCCTTAACCTTGGAGTGTCCCAGAACAACTTACTACCCATTAAAATACTTCTCAATACTCAAGGGCGGCACGGTGGCGCAGCGGTAGAGTCGCTGCCGCACAGCGCCAGGGACCCGGGTTCGATCCCGACTGCGGCTGCTGTCTGTACGGAGTTTGCACCTTCTCCCCGTGACCCGTGTGGGTTTTCCCCGGGTGCTCGGGTCTCCTCCCACATTCCAAAGAGGTGTAGGTTTGTAGGTTCATTGGCTTCTGTGAGTTGGGACCCCGACAGTCCTTTCCGGTTAGGCAGAGGTTCACTTGCACCTCCTCCAACCTCATTTACTGTATTCCTGGTTCAAGATGTGGACTCTTACACATCGGTGAGACCAAACGCAGACTGGGCGATCGTTTCGCTGAATACCTTCACTCAGTCCGCCTGAACCTACCTGATCTCCCAGTTGTTAAACACTTTAATTCTCCTTCCCATTCCCACACTGACCTTTCTGTCCAAGGCCTCCTCCATTGTCAGAGGGAGGCTAAACACAAATTGGAGGAACAGCATCTCATATTTCGCTTTGGCAGCTTACTGGTATGAATATCGATTTCTCCAACTTCAAGTAACCCCTGCATTTCCTCTCTCTCTATCCCTGTCCCCATTCAAGTCGCACCAGCTTCTCGTTCTCACCCAACAAACAGTTAACAATGGCATGTTTCCTTTATCATTGTCACTTTGTGGATACATATGTTCTACAGTAAATCTCTCTACATCACCGTCTATATCTCTCGTTTCTCTTTCCCCTGACTCTCAGTCTGAAGAAGGGTCCCGACCCAAATCGTCACCCCTTCCTTCTCTCCTGAGATGCTGCCTGTCCCGCTGAATTACTCCAGCACTCCAATATTTGTCCATAGATGCTGCTGCACCCGCTGAGTTTCTCCAGCATTTTTGTGTACCTTCGATCTTCCAGCATCTGCAGTTCCTTCTTGAAAACTAGGTCCTCTAGTTCCTTTGCATGCTATCCTGGCAGATGATAAATATTATCAGGGCGGCGTGGTGGCGCAGCGGGTATGAATGAATAAGTTTATTGGCCAAGTATTCACATACAAGGAATTTGTCTTGGTGCTCCGCCCGCAAGTGACAGCATGACATACAGTAGGCCAAACAGTTAGGAATGACACATAAAACATTAAACATTAATAATAAAACATTATTGATTAAACGTGCGTAGAGTTGCTGCCTTACAGCGCCAGAGACCCAGGTTCGATCCATACTAAGGGTGCTGTCTGTACGGAGTTTGCACGCTCTCCCCGTGACCGCGTGGATGTCCAATTTCCTCCCACACTCCAAAAACGTTCAGGTTTGCAGGTTAATTGACTGGGTATATTTGTAAATTGTCCCTTGTGTGTGTAGGATGGTGTAAGTGTATAGGGATCGCTAGTCGGTGCGGTTTCTGTTTCTGCGCTGTATCTCTAAACTCAACTAATTATACATAAACACAATCAAGTCAAGCTCAAGTACGCGGGAGAACAAAGAACGGAAGAGATGGAACGTTTATTTCGCCTTCCATCACAGTGAGGAACGTGGAGGAGTCACTGTGGTGGATGTTTATGTTAAAATGTGTTTTGTGAGTCTTGTTGCTTTTTATTGGTATGACTGTACAGCAAATGTAATTCCTCGTATGTTACAAAACATACTTGGCTAATAAAATATCATTATGATTATGATTATGATTTTAATCCCAGATTAATTGAATTAACTGAATCCAAACTCTGAATTCAACCTGCTAGTCCACGTACATAATTGTTAGGTTACCTCAAGATTTATGACCCACAAGATTAAGTGTGTGATGCACGAGGTCACATATTCTTTGGTATTAAGTTTAGTTTAATTTAGTTCAGAGATACAGAGTGGAAACAGGCCCTTCGGCCCACTGAGTCCGAACCGGCCAGCGATCCCCGCACACTAACACTACCCTACACACACTAGGGACAATATTTACATTCATACCAAGCTAATTAACCAACAAACCTGTACGCCTTTGGAGTGTGGGTATAAATAGCTCTTTCTAAACTTCCCCCCAGTCTAGAGCAGTCAATAAAATACTGATTCAAGCACTTTATTTTTGGATTAACATAACACAAATTCCTCTATACGATACCTAATCACCGCGGGTTCGATCCTTGTATCTGCCTGGCCAAGCCCGTCTAGCCTCATGCAAGCAGAGACACTCCAAAAGGTCACGCAGTCCCAAGTGCTCTTCCAGAAGATCGACAAAGGACCTCGTGGGGGCTGCCTTTTATAGGTCCCTCAACCTTGAGGGGCCGAACTATATGGAGGTAGTCTCTGTACAGGCCAATAACACATATTGATTACAACAGTACATGACTGACAGTTCCCCAACCCAATAACATAGTAACTAATGCATGTATCTGGTAAGGCTTCCAGAAGGAAGCTAACATAGATGAATAATGCAACATGTGCCCTGGGATTCAGTTCCTCCAAGGCACAACATTTCAACCAATCAACAACTACAGAGTACACAAAAATGCTGGAGAAACTCAGCGGGTGCAGCAGCATCTATGGAGCGAAGGAAATAGGTAACGTTTCGGGCCGAAACCCTTCTTCAGACTGATAGGGGGTGGCAGGGAGAAGGAAGGAAAAAAATAGGAGGAGGAGCCCAAGGGCTGGGGGATGGGAGGAGAGCTCGAGGGCTAAGGAAGGGGAGGAGACAGCAAGGGCAAACAAAATTGGGAGAATTCAATGTTCATGCCCTCCGGATGCAGGCTCCCCAAGCGGAATATGAGGTGCTGTTCCTCCAATTTCCGGTGTTGCTCACTCTGGCAATGGAGGAGACCCAGGACAGGGAGGTCGGATTGGGAATGGGAGGGGGAGTTGAAGTGCTGAGCCACCGGGAGGTCAGGTAGGTTCTTGCGGACCGAGCGGAGGTGTTCGGCGAAACGATCGCCCAACCTCCGCTTAGTTTCACCGATGTAGATCAGCTGACATCTAGAGCAGCGGATGCAGTAGATGAGGTTGGAGGAGATACAGGTGAACCTCTGTCGCACCTGGAACGACTGCTTGGGTCCTTGAATGGAGTCGAGGGGGGAGGTAAAGGGACAGGTGTTGCATTTCTTGCGGTTGCAACGGAAAGTGCCCGGGGAGGGGGTGGTACGGGAGGGAAGGGAAGAATTGACAAGGGAGTTGCGGAGGGAGCGGTCTTTGCGGAAGGCAGACATTGGGGGAGATGGGAAGATGTGGCGAGTGGTGGGGTCACGTTGGAGGTGGCGAAAATGACGTAGGATTATCTGTTGTTCTTCTTGAACAACTACAGAGTAACTGTCTTGCAACATTATTTACCGCTGCACCACCGTGCCTCCCTTATATTGATCTAAGTAATTTCTGATGAATAAGGAAACAAAATGAAAAATAACTGGATGTTTTTTGAGGATTTAAGGTATTGGGTTATTTTGTGTTGGCGAACAGCAACAGAACAATATTGGATTTTAAGGATGTGATTCTGATTTCCTGTGATGAGATAGAATACTTTGTGCCCTCATGCAGAGGGCATGGTTGTAGATTTCTCCCGGGGTCTATAACAGAAAACAGTACAAATACTGCAATTTATGTGTTTATTTGAAAATAAATAGAAAATTCCTCTGAATTGGTTTGCAATGGAATCGAGGGAGGTATTTGCCGACCGGTCAAAGGCTGAACAGTTACTGTTATTCCTCATGTTTGTGAACAACTGGTTAGGTTCTGAAAATAGGCAATTCTTGTAAATTCCTGCAGTTATCCCAGCAGAGAGAAATGATTCGGTGGCAAGGTGGAAACACAGGCACCAGGTCTGTTCTCCCCGCTCATTACAAAGTAGCTGTGTGTCACGGCACTTTGATTCCACAATAACAGCTGCACCTAACCAGTCGCCAGTTAACATGCGATGGAAATGCAGCGTTCAATTTGCATGGTAATGGGGGGCAGCACGCTGGCGCAGCGGTAGAGTTGCTGCCTTGCCGTGCCTGAGACCCAGGTTCGATCCCGACAACGGGTGCTGTCTGTACAGACCTTGTACGTTCTCCCCGTGACCCGCGTGGGTTTTCTCCAGGTGCTCCAGTATCCTCCCACACCTCAAAGACGTACAGGCTTGTAGGTTTAAGAAAGAACTGCAGATGTACTAATTTACTGTTGTGTTGTGTCTTTTTAAAATAGCTGTTTTTTTCTAATATGTAAATGCACAATTCTGTTCTATATTGTTCTGTAGTTTTTGCACAATCCGCAGGCATTGCCACTTTCATTTCACTGCACATCATGTATGTGTATGTGACAAATGAAGTTGACTTGACTTGACTTGACTTGACTTGACTTGACTTGATGCAGGTAAAATCGAAGGTAGACACAAAACGCTAGAGAAACTCAGCGGGTGCGGCAAGGGTCTCGACCCGAAACGTCGCCAATTCCTTCTCTCCATAGATGCTGCCTCACCCGCTGAGTTTCTCCTGCATTTTGTGTCTACATTCCAGGTTTGTAGGTTAATTGACGTTGAAAAAAAATTGTAAATTGTCCCTGGTGTGTAGGACAGTGCTAGTGTATGGGGCAATCGCTGGTCAGCGTGGACTTGGTGGGCCAAAGGGCCAGTTTCTGTGCTGTATCTCTTAACTAAATTAAACTAAACAAGAGGTCTCTGCGATGTCAAGAGTATTTCATTGTCATATGTATCGATAAGGGAACAATTAAAATCTTGTGGGTAAAAAGGCACAAAGTGCTGGAGTCAGGCAGCATCTTTGGAAAACATGCAGAGGTGATGTTTGGGGTCAGAACCCTTCTGCAGACTGATTTTTTTTGGGGGGGGGGAGAAGCTGGAACAGGGGAGAGGAAGGACAAAGTGTGGTAGGTCATAGTTTAGTTTAGTTTAGAAATACAGCACGGAAACAGGCCCTTCGGCCCACCGGGTCCGCGCCGACCAGCGATCTCCGCACATTAACACCATCCTACACTCACTAGGGACAATTTTTACATTTACACCAAGCTAATTAACCTACAAACCTGTACGTCTTTGGAGTGTGGGAGAAAACCGAAAATATCGGAGAAAACCCACGCAGGTCGCGGGGAGAACGAACAAACTCCAAACAGACAGCGCCCGTAATCAGGATCGAACACAGGTTTCTGGCGCTGTGAGGCAGCAACTCTACCGCTGCACCACCGTGCCGCCCTTATACTGACCAAGGATACACAGGCCATCTCTGCAGGAAATGTGTTGGGTTACTTAGGTCTGTTTTATTCCATCAGTAGTCAACCCAGAAATATACTTACTTTTTCAAAACATTACTGTAAATGAACCAGCTTTGACTAATGTGGCATATGCCACAAAATGTTATCAATGTCAATGCATGAATTGTACAATATCTGAATATGTTTGAAAATAATTTGAATGCCTAACAATCTTTGCCATTCAATCTTAGAAAAATAAATACTGAAAAAATACAAAAATGGGAAACAATAGACAATAGGCAATAGACAATAGGTGCAGTAGTAGGCCATTTAGCCCTTCGAATCCATTCAATGTGATCATGGCTGATCATCCCCAATCAGTATCCCGTTCCTGCCTTCTCCCCATATCCCTTGACTCTGCTATCTTTAAGAGCTCTATCTAGCTCTCTCTTGAAAGTATCCAGAGAACCGGCCTCCACCGCCCTCTGAGGTAGAGAATTCCACAGACTCGCCACTCTCTGTGAGAAAAAGTGTTTCCTTGTCTCCGTTCTGATAACAAAGATATGTGGATTAAATGCAAACTGAAGCAAAATGATGCTATGTTCCCTGTCACATCTTATGCCTTGATTGCCGGACTTTAGTTATAAGTTGGGGTCAAGGAAAGAGCGTTCACGTCGCGGCCCTGCTTCCACCAATCTTTCCACAACCACGCTCAAGCACAAGAAGCACAAGATGCCATTGGATGCAGATGCCGAGAAGTGTGTCCAGCTCTGGCTGAACAACTTCTAATCTTGTAATGTGGACTCGATAAGAAGATATGTTCTTCTTAGGTTCCAGGAGCAGAATTAGGCCATTCGGCTCAACAAGTCTACTCCGCCATTCAATCATGGCTGATCCATCTCTCCCTCCCAACCCCATTCTCCTGCCTTCTCCCCGTAACTCCTGACTCCCGTACTAAGGAAGAATCTGTTAATCTCCGCCTTAAAAATATCCAGTGGCTTGGCCTCCACAGGACAGGTTGAGACCAAAGGCAGACAAAAGTGCTGGAGAAACTCAGCGGGTGCAGCAGCATCTATGGAGCAAAGGAAATAGGCAACGTTTCAAGCCGAAACCCTTCTACAGACTGAAGAAGGGTTTCGGCCCAAAACGTTGCCTATATCCTTCGCTCCATAGATTCTGCTGCACCCGCTGAGTTACTCCAGCACTTTTGTCTACCTTCGATTTTCCAGCATCTGCAGTTCCTTCTTAAACAGGTTGAGACCAAACGCAGGCAGGTGGGACTAGTACAGATGGGACATGTTGGTCAGTGTGGGCAAGTTGGGCCGAAGGGCCTGTTTCCAGACTGCAATGTCTATGACTCCACGACTCCACAAATGTACACTGATCTTACATTGATCCCATTTGTGTTCTTCCTTTGTTGCATCTGCTAAGCACTAAAGTGATACAATTATGTCTTGCACTTTGTGCCATAAATTTGTTTCCATTGCGATCCATCGAAATCAATAGTTTCCTTTATCATCGTTACGATTTTTAATAATAATAATAATAAATTTTATTTATGGGCGCCTTTCAAGAGTCTCAAGGACACCTTACAAAAATTTAGCAAGTAGAGGAAAAACATGTAAGCGGAATGAAATAAATAGTAGAGACTTGACTAGTACACAAATTAAAGACAGAATTCAATTCAAAACACAATATGAGGCAATTCAAGCACAGATGAAAAGGGAGGGGGACGTGGGGCTAAGGATAGGCAGAGGTGAAGAGATGGGTCTTGAGGCGGGACTGGAAGATGGTGAGGGACTCAGAATTGCGGATCAGTTGGGGGAGGGAGTTCCAGAGCCTGGGAGCTGCCCTGGAGAAGGCTCTGTCCCCAAAACTGCGGAGGTTGGACTTGTGGACGGAGAGGAGACCGGCTGATGTGGATCTGAGGGACCGTGAGGGTTGGTAGGGGGAGAGGAGGTCAGTGAGATATGGGGGGGGGGGCCAGATGGTGGAGGGCTTTGTAGGTGAGGATCAGGATTTTGTAAGTGATCCGGTGGGAGATGGGAAGCCAGTGAAGTTGTTTCAGGACTGGATTGATGTGATGCCAGGATTTGGTGTGGGTGATGAGTCGGGCGGATGCGTTCTGGACCAGTTGGAGTCGGTTGATGTAGGTGGAGCTGATGCCAAGGAGAAGTGAGTTGCAATAGTCCAGTCGGGAGGAGATGAAGGCATGGATGAGTCTTTCAGCAGCAGGCGGTGTGAGAGAGGGTCTGATTTTGGTGATGTTGAGGAGGTGAAAGAAGGAGGTTTTAATGACATGGCGGATGTGAGGCTCAAGGGAGAGGGTGGAATCAAAGATCACGCCAAGGTTGCGGGCCTTTTTGCACATCTTTCATTCATTGTTCTTTATCTCTCCACATCATCGTCTATATCGATCAATTCCCTTATCCCTAACCAGTCTGAAGAAGGGTCTGGACCTGAAACGTCACCCATTCCTTCTCTCCAGAAATGCTGCCTGTCCGGCTGAGTTACCCCAGCTTTTGGTGTGTCTATCTAAGGAGTGTACTGAGAAACGTCGCAATATTAAGTTTAGTTTAGGTTAGAGATACAGCGCGGGGAACAGGCCCTTCGGCCCACTGGGTCCGTGCCGACCAGCGATCCCCGCACATTAACACTATCCTACACACACTAGGGACAATTTTACATTTGCCAGAGCCAATTAACCTACAAACCTGTACGTCTTTGGAGTGCGGGAGGAAACTGAAGATCTCGGAGAGCACCCGCAGTCGGGATCGAACCCGGGCCTCCGGCGCTGCATTCGCTGTAAGTCGGCAACTCTACCGCTGCGCCACCGTGACTGCCCTGGTGTTAGGTGTTCAGCGAGCAGCATATGATGTGTTTCTTCTACACAAGCTAAAGCCAATATCAATATATCCATCTCAGCGGGCCTGACGGGATGTGAAGTACAGAAGATGGAATAAATCTGTACAGCGCTGCGGTCAAATGACACTTTGAGAAGTGTGGCCGGGAGAAGAGCAGTCATGAGCTTCGAGCAAGGCTGACAAGAGACACAAATTGTTATGTATCTGTGCATTGAATACCTGGGTGGAAGACCACGCAAAAATGTTATGATGGTGTAAACCTGGAATATCATAAGGAATAGGAGCAGAATCAGGCCATTCGGCCCATCAAGTCTACTGCATCATTCAATCCTGGCTGATCTATCTATCTCTCTCCTAACACCATTCTCCTGCCTTCTCCCCATAATCCCTGACACCGGTATATTATCCGAATATTACCTTGAGTATATAATTTAGTTTAGTTTAGAGGCGCAGCCATTTGGCTTTGAGATACAGCATGCAAACAGGCCCTTTGGCCCATCCCGTCTGCGCCGACCAACGAATGTCTGTGATAAACTTCCAGATAGAGTCGGAGAGACAAACACACCAAAATCATTTGAGAAACAATCGGATATTGTACTGGAGAGGTACTTATTGCTTTCTGGAAAGATAAATCAATCAGGATTTCTCATCTGCAAGAGACACAAGTAAATTGCAGTTAGACAAAAAATGCTGGAGGAACTCAGCAGGTGAAGCAGCATTTATGGAGCGAAGGAATAGGTGACGTTTCGGGTCGAGACCCTTCTTCAGACTGATGTGGGGGTGGTAGGGGGTGGTGGGGGTGGGGGCGGGAAGAAGAAAGGAAGATGTGGAGACAGTGGGCTGTGGGAGAGCTGGGAAGTGGAGGGGAAAGAGGGAGAAGGTAAGGACTGCTGGTTTACAAAAAAAGACACAAAGTGCTGGAGTAACTCAGATGGTCAGACAGCATCTCTGGAGAACATGGATAGTTGACGTTCCACAGAGTGCTGGAGTAACTCAACAGGTCAGGCAGCATCTCTGGAGAACATGGATAGGTGACCTATTGGGGAGGGGGGTTGGGACTCTTCTTCAGCCCCATAGGAAGATCCTGACCTGAAATGACACCTATCCATGTTCTCCAGAGATGCTGCCTGACCCGCTGAGTTACTCCAGCACTCTGTGAAACGTCACCTATCCATGTTCTCCACAGATGCTGCCTGACCCACTGAGTTACTCCAGCACTTTCCTGAATTTGCAATTCTAAAGGGCCTGTCCCACTTTCACGACCTAATTCACGACCTCTGCCGAGTTTGCCCTTGACTCATACTCGCAGCATGGTCGTCACGAGGTCGTGGGAGGTCGTAGGAGGTCGTAGCAGGCGGTGATGCTAGTTGTAGGTACTCGTGGCATCAAGTAGGTCGGGGCGTTTTTTCAACATGATGAAAAATGTCCACGAGTAAAAACGGTCGTGAAAGTGGGACAGACCCTTTACACTTTCACCAACAAAGTCCATATGATCTTATCATTAACTTGGGAACCATTGAACTTGTCTGAAAAAATTTCCTCTAAATATTAGTCAATTTCATTACTTGTGTGATAAACCATGCTGTCAGAATTGTGTAGGAACATCCAGCCTTTAATGACATTGATAAATGTATCCAAATATCACACACTCCCATTATGTTGGCACTTTGTTACACAATTATCTCTGAATGGGTTTTCAGAGTTGATGCAGTTCGCTACAGTAACGCATTCTGCTCATAGACTGTTCTTGCAATTGTAGAGTGATGGTACGAGATCGTGCTCGGGATTGATGAGGATGTCAACTGGCAACTACTGCCTGAGCTAATCTCAGAACGCCGCAGTAAAGGGCCTGTCCCACTTGGGCGTCATTTGCGCGTAATTTACGCTACATCGTTTACGGGTCACGACGCAGGACGCGCGCATGTTGCATGATGATGTAGGCAGTGACGCGAGGTCGCGCGCGGCGCCCCCAGAATTTTGGGATGTACAAAATCTTCGTGCGCCATCTGCGTGACGCGCAAATGACGCCCGAGTGGGACAGGCCCTTAAGCCGCCCCGAGCTGGCCCACAACAACGGAGCACCTTGCAGCTCAGCTCAGTCTGTTGTCACGTGCTCATTGTCATGCGCTAGCACCGTGAAGCTTCCCGTCGCCGGTGAGAAGTGACCGATTCGGGAGCTCCATGATTCCTGGTGGCGGCGCGACTCATTGCAGCGGCTCCTACAGCCTGTCTGTCTTTTTTTATTTTTTGTCTAGTTAAATGTAGTGTTTGGTGTTTTTTAAATACTGGTTTTTAAATGTGTATATGTGGGGGGCGGGGGAAACCGTTTAAAATCTCTTCCCTGTCCGGGAGACCCAACCTTTTCCCTGTCGGGTCTCCGTTGTCGTTGGGGCCTAGCACCGTGGAGCGGCCTCCAACCTGAACGACCCGGGGGCTCGGGAGACTGCGCTGCGGACTACTCACCATCGTGGGGCTGGCCGGCCTCGGAACGTGGGGAGCGGTGGTGACTCGCTGCTGCGACTCGACTCCTGGGGCTCGGAGGCTCCAGCAACGCAGCCGCAGGTCCGGTGGACTGGGACATCGGGAGCTCGCGGGTCCGGGGGGTTAGAGAGACCGCTTCCCGGAGCTCCCGCAACGCGACTTCTCCAGCCCGTGTCGCGGGGTTTGGAACGACCCGGAGCGGGGAAGTACATCGCCCGGCACGGCTTCATGGCCGTGGGACATTACAGCGCCCGCTGGGGGCTCCAACTTCGAGACTTCTAGACCGGGAGCGGGGCCGTAAATCGCCCGGCACGGCCTAAAATGGCCGTGGGACTTATCATCGCCCGCCTGGGGCTTGGACATCGGGAGAGACATGGAGAACAGGGGAGAGAAAAGACTTTTGCCTTCCATCACAGTGGGTTCACTGTGATGGATGTTTGTGTGAATTTAATTGTGTGTATGTCTGTAGGACATTGTTTTTGTTTGTATGGCTGTGGAAACAAAATTTCGTTTGAGTCTCACTGGGGCTCAAATGACAATAAATTTGTATTGTAAATTTGTATTGTAAACTCGTCCCGGCGTCGGCATCCGATCATCCCGACCAGAGGGCCTGGACATCGGACCGTCCGTCGACAGCGGCGAACTGCGGAGGGTTCAAGGCCGCGACCACGGTGAACAAAGAGAAAGGTGACTGGACTTTATTGCCTTCCATCACAGTGAGGAATGTTGATCCCACTGCGCTGGGTGTTTATGTTAAACTCTATTTCATGTGTATTGTGTTCTGTCCATTTACTACGGCTGTATGGGAACTCAAATGTCACTGTACCTTAGTTGGTTAAGTGACAATACACGTGAAACATATAAAAACTCTTAAAGGATTGGACAGGCTAGATGCAGGAAAAATGGTCCCCATGTTGGGGGAGTCCAGAACCAGGGGTCACAGTTTAAGAATAAGGGGTCGGCCATTTAGGACCGAGATGAGGAAAAACGCTTCCTCACAGCGCCAGAGACCCGGGTTCGATCCTGACTACAGGTGCTGTGTGTACGGAGTTTGGGTTTTCTCCGGGTGGTCCGGTTTCCTCCCCACCCACTCCAAAGATGTGCAGGTTTGTAGAATTAAGTGCCTCTGTAAATTGTCCCTAGTGTGTGTAGGATAGAACTGGTGCACCGGTGGCGCATGGCTCGGTGGACTGAAGGGCCTGTTTCCAGTCGAAACAGTGAGGAAGTGCAGCATAGGTTCACCAGGTTAATTCCCGGGATGGCGGGACTGTCATATGCTGAGAGAATGGAGCAGCTGGGCTTGTACACTCTGGAATTTAGAAGGATGAGAGAGGATCTTATTGAAACATATAAGATTATTAAGGGTTTGGACACCCTAGAGGCAGGAAACATGTTCCCGATGTTGGGGGAGTCCAGAACCAGGGGCCACAGTAGAATAAGGGGTAAGCCATTTAGAACAGAGACAAGGAAACACTTTTTCACCCAGAGAGTTGTGAGTCTGTGGAATTCTCCGCCTCAGAGGGTGGTGGAGGCCGGTTCTCTGGATGCTTTCAAGAGAGAGCTAGATAGGGTTCTTAAAGATAGTGGAGTCGGGGGATATGGGGAGAAGACAGGAACGGGGTACTGATTGTGGATGATCAGCCATGATCATATTGAATGGCGGTGCTGGCTCGAAGGGCCGAATGGCCTACTCCTGCACATATAGTCCATTGAAAACTAAAACAAAAGTGTAGAGTTTTTACCCATTGAAAATCTATCAGAGAACATGAATGAAGATGAATGGGCCAGATATTCAGTATCGCGCACGTACAGACCAATCACGTCACCCATGTTGAATGGTTCCATCTGATTTTCCGCTGAGTTTCTGCACCGTTCTCGGCTAATCTTCTGCCCTCATTGGATTTTCGTTTCCAATCTCAACACCACTGAAGCGTGGGCCACCGCGTTCTTTGTCATCATGAGCTCTCAGGATATGTCCAGCATCAAAAATAATCCAATACCTAAATCCCAAACAGAAAAACCATCCAGCTATTTGTGATCAAGAAGGAACTGCAGATGCTGGAAGATCGAAGGTACACAAAATTGCTGGAGAAACTCAGCGGGTGCAGCAGCATCTATGGAGCGAAGGAAATAGGCGACGTTTCGGGCCGAAACCCTTCTTCAGCTATTTGTGATTCTGTTTCCTTATTCATCAGAAATTACCCAGATCAATATAAGGACAGCACGGTAGTGGTGCAGCGGGTAGAGCCGCTGTCTCACAGCGCCAGGGACCCGGGTTCGATCCCGACAACGGGTGCTGTCTGTACGGAGTTTGCACGTTCTCCCCGTGACCTACGTGGGTTTTCTCTGAGATCTTTGGTTTCCTCCCACACTCCAAGCACATACAGTTTTGTATGTTAATTGGCTTGGTATATATGTAAAATCGTTCCTAGTGTGTGTAGGATAGTGTTAATGTGCGGGGATCGCTGGTCGGCGCGGACTCGATGGGCTGAAGGGCCTGTTTCCGTGCTGTATCTCTAAACTAAACTAACTAAACTAAAGTATCGTATAAAACACCTGTAACGTCAAACTAAGTGAGAGGATAGGAGGAGTGGGCTGAATCACCTTACCCGATGCTGTAATTATTTTTTTTCATTCACTGTGTCCATGGACACCTGGTAGTTCGCCTGTCCTAACATTTCCAGCAATTGTAACATAGCCATGAAAAGAAAATGTATCCTTCACTGCCTTTTGTCACTCACTGTTTTAGATACTGGATGGCAGCCAGTTATTTAATCTAACCAAACACTTTATTGAACAAAAGAACTTCCAGACACTTTGTTTAGTTTAGTTTACATTAGTTTGCTTTAGAGATACAATAGACAATAGGTGCAGGAGGAGGCCATTCAGCCCTTCGAGCCAGCACCGCCATTCAATGTGATCATGGCTGATCATCCCCAATCAGTACCCCGTTCCTGCCTTCTCCCCATATCCCCTGACTCCGCTATCTTTAAGAGCCCTATTTAGCTCTCTCTTGAAAGTATCCAGAGAACCGGCCTCCACCGATACAGCCTGGAAACAGGCCCTTCGGCCCATCAGGTCTGCGTTGACCAGCGATCCCTGTACACAATCGACACACACGAGGGGCAACTTACTATCTTACCGAGGCCAATTAACGTCCAAACCTGTACGTCTCATAAGGTCATAAGGAATAGGAGTAGAATTAGGCCATTCGGCCCATCAAGTCTACCCTATCTCTCCTTCCTAACCCCATTCTCCAGCCTTCTTCCCATAACCCCTAACACCCGTACTAATCAAGAATCTATCTATCTCTGCCTTAAAAAATATCCTGTGACGAGGCCTCCACAGCCGTCTGTGGCAAAGAAAGTAAACCGGAGCAGCCGTAGAAAGTCCACGCCATCACATGGGGAGAACGTACAAACTCCACACAACCAGCACCAGTAGTCGGGTTCGAACCCGGGTCTCTGGCGCTGTGAGGCAGCAACTCTACCGCTGAGCCACCCCACCAGCACAGCATTGTTTCCTAGTGTGTGGGCCTTATACTGAGTCAGGAGGCTTCTTACAATCTCTGCATCAGAAGGACGTAGGAACTCTACATTCCTCATTGTGAGCACTCACAGTATTGTATAAGCACCGAAAATATCATCAAGGACTCTGCAATCTATGTCAGAGGCATGAATAATCGGAACGTTCAGATCTCTGCTCTTAATAGCTGCAATTTGGCCAATCTCTGTGTTCTTCACCCAAGCATATTTCAAATTAAATTTGAGGCTCAATTCATTTTGTGGAAACACATTACTGGTGCCCAAATTGTAGCAAAAACCGATAAAATTATAAACATGCATTTAACGAACTGGAATGCACAAAGGATAAATGTAATTGTTTATTCCAGATGGCTACAAGCAAAGAATATGTTGTTCACAAACAGGTAAGTGTTTATCATCAACTCCCCCCCCCCTCACAGTCATTACCAAAGTACAGACAGGAATATTAGTATTTCCAGTATCGGGTATTGAAGACTGCCATCTTGTGGCCATAGTTTGAGTGGAAATACATAGGAAGGAACTGCAGATGCTGGTTTACACCGAAGATAGACACAAAATGCTGGAGTAACTCGGAGAGTCAGGAGAGAAGGAACGGGCGACGTTTCGGGTGGAGACCAGAAGATGTCTGAAGATGGGTGTTGCCAGGACTAGAGTGTGTGAGCTGCAGGGAGAGGTTGAGTAGGCTGGGTCTCTATTCCATGGAGCGCAGGAGGGTGAGCGGAGATCTTATAGTGTACAAAATCATGAGAGGAATAGATTGGGTAGATGCACAGAGTCTTTTACCCAGAGTAGGGGAATCGAGGACCAGAGGACATGGGTTCAAGGTGAAAGGGAAAAGATTTAATAGGAATCCGAGGGGTAACTTTTTCACACAGATGGTGGTGGGTGTATGGAACGAGCTGCCAGAGGAGGTAGTTGAGGCTGGGACTATCCCATCGTTTAAGAAACAGTTGGACAGGTACATGGATAAGACAGGTTTGGAGGGTTATGAACCAAGCGCAGGCAAGTGGGACTAGGGTAGCTGGGACATTGGGCTAGTTGGGCTGAAGGGCCTGTTTCCACACTGTATCACTCCATGACTCTATGAATCTATGGGTCCCGACCCAAAACATCACCTATTCCTTCTCTCCAGAGATGCTGCCTGTCCCGCTGAGTTACTCCAACATTTTTGTCTACCAGTGATCAGATCATGACCAGACTGATTGGTCCTTAATAGAAAGCATAGAAACATAAAAAATAGGCGCAGGAATAGGCCATTCGGCCCTTCGAACCAGCACGGCCATTCAATGTGATCATGGCTAATATACAATACAATACAATACAATACAATTTATTGTCGTTTGGACCCCTTGAGGTCCAAACGAAATGACGTTTCTGCAGCCATACATTACAAAACAAAAAGACCCGAGACACAACACAGTTTACACAAACATCCATCACATCGTTGTGATGGAAGGCAAAAAAAACTTATCAGAGTCAGAGTCAAAGTCAAAGTCAAAGCTCCCGGCTGGCGATGGCGATTGTCCCGCGGCCATTAAAGCCACGCCGGGTGATGCAAGGTCGCGCACCGGGTCTTGGTGTTAGAGCCCCCGGCGTGCGCTCGCAGAGTCCCGCGGCCATTCCAAGCCGCGCGGGGCGATGGTGTAAGGCCCCGCTCAGGTGCTCTTCAACCCCGCAACTCGGGCGGGTGAAGTCGCCGTTGCGGAAGCCCCAAAAAGCGGTCTCCCAGCAGGGACCCGCGGGCTCCCGGTGCCGCCGTCCGCCAAACCCGCAGTTGCAGCCTCTGAAACTCCGGGGGTCGGGTGGCAGCAGCGCTCCACCACCGCTCCATCCGCTCCGGACTCGGCCAGCTCCGTGACGGTGAGTAGTCGGCAGCTCGGCAGCTGGAACCCCAGGTCGTTCCTGTGTGGAGGCCGCTCCACGTTGCAGCCCCAACGACAACGGAGACCCGACAAAGAAAAGGTCGGGTCTCCCGTGCAGGGGAAAGATTTTAAAGTTACCCCCTCCCCCCCACACCACCCCCACCCCCCCCCCCACACACACATACCCCAACAAAAAAAATAACAAAAACTACATAAAAACGAGACAAAAAATAATAAAACACAGACGGACTGCAGAGGCCGCTGCTGACGAGAGTCGCGCCGCCCACCGAATCATCCAGAATCAGTATCCCATTCCTGCTTTTTCTCCATATCCCTTGATTCCATTAGCCCAAAGAGCTAAATCTAACTCTCTCTTGAAAACATCCTGTGAATTGGCCTCCACTGCTTTCTGTGGCAGAGAATTCCACAGATGGGAAATAGGATAGGAATGGTTTCGAGGGACATGAGCCAAAAGCAGGGATGTGGGACTGACTTAGATGGGGCATGTTCATGAATTCATGTGTTAAGAACAGAATAAGGCCATTCGGCCCATCAAGTCTACTCCGCCGTTCAAATCCTGGATGATCTATATTTCCCTCTTCACCCCATTTTCCTGCCTTCTCCCCGTAACTCCTGACACCCGCACTAAACAATAATCTATCTACCTCTGCCTAATCTACAATCTTGTTCGGCATGGATGGATTGGGCTGAAGGACCTGTTTCCATGTTGAAATAAGGAACAGGAGATGCTGGCTTACCAAGAAAATACACAAAGTGCTGGAGGAACTCAGCGGGTCAGGCAGCATCCATGGAGAAGGGATAGGTGAAATTTTGGGTCAGGACCTTTCCTCAGACTGATTGTAGGTGAGGGAAACCCCCTCTGCAATCAGTCCATAGAAGGATCCTGACCCGAAACGTCACCTATCCATGTTCTCCACAGATGCTGCCTGACCTGCTGAGTTACTCCAGCACTCTGTGAAACGTCACCTATCCATGTTCTCCACAGATGCTGCCTGACCCGCTGAGTTACTCCAGCACTCTGTGTCTTTTCTTGGTAAACCAGCATCAGCAGTTTCAGTGATCACCCCGTACACCAGCACCATCCTACACACACTGGGGACAATGTACGTTTTACAGAAGCCATTTAACCGACCAACCTGCACGTCTTTGGAGTGTGGGAAGAAACCGGAGCACCCGGGCAAAACCCACGCAGCCACAGGGGGAACGTACAAACTCCGTGCAGACAGCACCCATAGTCGGGATCGAACCCGGGTCTCTGGCGCTGTGAGGCAACAACTCTACCGCTGTCCCACATGGATTTAGACCAACACATGCTATTCCTCAATACACTGTTTCTTCCAAACAATAATCAATCAATCAATCAACTTTATTTATCCGTTAGGGACTTTGGTTTCTGCAGCCATACAACAAAAAGAAACGATTTTACAAGACACACAACCAACTCAATTCACACAGACATCCATCACAGTGAATCTCCTCCTCACTGTGATGGAAGGCAAAGTCTTGTCTCTCCCCTGCTCTCCATTCCTCACCCAATGTTAAAGACCACGGCGGGCGATGTAAGGCCCCGCTCCGGGTCATTTTCAACCCGCTACTCGGGCGGGAGAAGCTGCCGCCGCGGGAGCTCCGAAAAGCGGTCTCCCACCAGGGACCCGCGAGCTCCCGATGTTACCGTCCACCGGGCCTGCGGCTGGAGCCTCCGAAGCTCCGGAGTCGGGCCGCAGCCGAGCGCCACCACAGCTCTCCACGCTCCGAAGCCGGCCAGCCCCACGATGGTGAGTCCGCAGCTCCGCAAGCTCCGCGACTGGAGCCCCCAGGTCGTTCCAGTTGGAGGCCGCTCCACGTTGCTAGGCCCCAACGACAACGGAGACCCGACAGGGAAAATGTCGGGTCACCCGTACAGGGAAGAGATCTAAAGTTCCCCCGCCCCCCCACATATACACAGTTAAAAACAATATAAAAACCACAGCAAACTACACATTGAACATTTTTTTTTAAAGGACAGACAGACTGCAGGGGCCGCTGCCGCGAGGGGCCGCCATCTTTGTTTTGTGCATCAAGCATTCTTGCTTCTAAACATCACCAAGCGGTCGTTTGTTTTGGTCCAATTGCTGAACTTTGTCCCTTGACTGAGAAATGGTCAGAATCTCGACGTGTAACGCACCAGAAGCCTCGGGCGATGTCGGTATCTTCTGTGTAGCCATGACATTTCTTCTGTGTTTGTGGTCTGTTGCAAGGAGGCGCGGACATTTCTTTTGGGTTTCATTAACCTCCCCGACATCAAATTTGCCGAGACAATTCTGTATCTTGCTGAAAGCAAACTTTCCTTATAAATCATGTTCTGTTACTAGCAGCCTCGTTGCATTAAAAAAATATTTCCAAACACTATGCTGCCCTTCCAAGTTGTCAACATACGAGTTCAGCAGAGTCAACATGGTTCGACTAATTAATGAGGATTATTTTCCTAGACCTGAAGGCAGCATTTGGCAGACTATGAGATGGAGTCATAGATGATACAGTGTGGAAACAGGCCCTTCGGCCCAACTTGCCCATACCGGCCAACATGCCCCAGCTACACTAGTCCCACCTGCCTGCGTTTGGCCCATATCCCTCCCAGTCTGTCCTATCCATGTACCTGTCTTACTGTTTCGTAAACGTTGGGATAGTCCCAGCCTCAACTACCTCCTCTGGCAGCTCGTTCCATACACCCACCACCCTTGGTGTGAAAGAGTCACCCCTCAGATTCCTATTAAATCTTTTCCCCTTCACCTTGAACCTCTGTCCTCTGGTCCCCGATTCCTCTACTCTGGGCAAGAAACTCTGTGCATCTACCCGATCTATTCCTCTCGTGGTTTTATACATATTGTGGGTGGTTTTGAAGCCGTCACTGCTAATTGACTGGTGGGATGAGATAAGTTGTTAAAATAGAAATGGGTCAGCTGTCTTTTTTCCAAAATAGTTACTGAAATGGAATTGCAGTCGGAGGCCAAATATTGTAATGGACAAATGTACCCATGCAACTGTTTACAGGTACTGTTCACCTGTCCTCCTGTTCAGTCTGAAGAAGGGTCTCAACCCGAAACGTCACCCATTGCTTCTCTGCAGAGATGCTGCCGGTCCCGCTGAGTTACTCCTGCTTTTTGTGTCTATCTCCAATCATCTTGGGAGTTGGAGTGGGGGCGGATCTGGATCCGCAATGGCCGTGAGCCCCAGGCCGAGCTCGGCGATCGCTTGCCTGCTTCTGCTGCAGTTGGAGTTGAGACGTTGCACCGTCAAGGGTGTCCCACTTGGCCGACAGTTACACGACAGGCCTGTGGCGCACGAAGATATCGTGCAGAACGAAATCCTGGAGCGCTGCTCGATGCCGCGCGCAACTCCACACTCATCCACGCCACTCCATGCGCCCGTCCCGCGCTACCCACACGCTACCCACACGCTACCAGGTCGCGTAAATGGCCCGCAAATGACGGCCAAGTGTGACAGGCCCTTATGTCCTCTGGTTCTCGATTCACCTCCTCTAGTCAAGAGACTCTGTGCACGTACCCGATCTATTCTTACAACCAAGCAGACCGAGTGACTTTGAAGTCATTGAGAGTTAAGGGGGAAATTGATCTGGCAGCTCCACTCACAGGAGGAGAGTCAAGGTTTCTGGCGACCAATTACCTCAGCTTTGACGAGATCTTCACAGGAGTTCCTCCCTAGTAATAGTAGACACAAAAAAAGCTGGAGTAACTCAGCGGGTCAGGCAGCATGTGTTGTGATCAGTGGAAGATGACACAGATGCTCCACATGGATTTCCTCCGCTTTTCATCTTTTCATATTACTGCTTTCAATGCAGAATAAATGAATTTCTTCACCGACCGACCGACCGACGAGCTTTCAGACGGACTACCAGTCGCGATGACCACAGAGCCTTGCGGCAGATTCCCATACACGCCAACCGCTCAGCCATTTCACTGCCCGTTAGCCGATACAATAGAGGACACATTTTCAAAAGGTTCTCCTCGAGAATCCTTTGAACGTACTTTATGTTTTAGGCATGATAATAACAAGTAATCCTTTTATCTGTATTTTAGCAGAATCTTTTCCAAAACTGTGACAGATGCACCACTGTCTCTCACATTTACTAGATCTGTTAGAATAATAAGGAGTTAATCCTTTTCTGAATAAAAGCATGTCGTTTTCATTGGAGTTGAAAAGCATAAAAAGAACTGCTGGAATGTAGTTTTCCACGCATCATATGGAAAGCCATCTTCTGTGTTTCAATTCAAATGTTTCGATTCACTTCAGAGTGGATTATTTCAAGCAGACTATAGCTTTGATGTGATAACAGTCCTTGCATCTTAGTGTAGATTGTAACCACCTTGCATCCTGTGAAATCCATCTACAAGATTATGGATGGTCTTTAGGTAAATAAATAAATGGAACCTTGTCCTGCCACTATTTAAAAATATATATATTTTCGTTTCGTTTCGTTTAGAGATACTGTGTGTAAACGGGCCCTTCGTCCCACCGAGTCCACCCCGAACAATGACCCTAGCAAACTATCCTACACACACCAGGAACAATTTACAAACCTACAAACCTGCACATCTTTGGGAGTGGGAGGAATCGGAGAAAACCCACGCAGGTCACGGGGAGAAGGTACAAACTCCGTACAGACAGCGCCCGAGGTCAGGATCGAACCCGGGTCCCTCAGTGCCACCATGCCGCCCAAACCAGTATCTGCTGTTCCTCATTTCTGCCAACAACCTTAACCAGTGTGTGTACACTCTCAGTGAACAAGCCTTGTGACCCATTTTGTTGGGAATTGATTGGAATGCACAAAGTGAAGCGGAGATAATGGCAATGTGTTGTAATCAGTGTGAGTTGACACAGATGCTCCACAAGGATTTCCTCCGGTTTTCATCGTTTATTACTGATTTCAATGCAGAAAAAAATGAATTGCGCATCAGAATTTGTGTAAATGGTAGAAGGAAGATTAAATTGTATAAATAAATGTGCTCTCGGTCGGGGAAAATGCAAGGTCAACTATTTCACGTTTTGTAAAGAGGAGTCTGAATGTGTTGCTGAAGCTGAGGAGATTGGAACTCGGGAACGACCAAAGGGATTTAGATTCCAAAACCATTGCAGAACATGTTCAGCGTGAGTGTTAAATCATTGGTTGTTACCTCTTGGAAGATAGAAATAAACATTGTGATAATTGCTGAACTTCACAGAACTCTTAATTTAGTTTAGTTTAGTTTAGAGATACAGCGTGGAAACAGGCCCTTCGGCCCACCGGGTCCGCGCCGACCCGCGATCCCCGCACACTAACACCATCCCGCGCACAGTCGGGACAATCTTTACAATTACACCAAGCCGATTAACCTACAAACCTGTACGTCTTTGGAGTGTGGGCAGAAACTGAAGATCTCGGGGGAAAACCCACGCAGGTCACGGAGAGAACCTACAAACTCCGTACAGACAGCACCCGTAGCCGGGATCGAACCCGGGTCTCTGGCGCTGTTAGCACTGTAAAGCCCCTGTCCCACTGTGGAAACCTGAATGGAGACTTTGCACCCCACCCAAGGTTTCCGTGCGGTTCCCGGAGGTTGCAGGTGGTTGCCGGAGGTTGCAGGTAGTGGAAGCAGGTAGGGAGACTGACAAAGACCTCCGGGAACCGCACGGAAACCTTGGGTGGAGCGCAAAGTCTCCAGAGGTTTCCGTTCAGGTCTCCTAAGCGGGACAGGGGCTTCATAAGGCAGCAACTCTACCGCTGCGCCATTTATAGGCGTCATTGGGCAAGTAATCAGGGTGAAGTGATTTATTACACAGATTGGAAAGATCTAACAGTAGCAGAATAGAATAGAATAGAATAGAATAGCCTTTTATTGTCATCCAGACCGAAGTCTGAACGAAATTTAAGCAGTCATACATATAATATAATACAATACAATAAAAAACAACAATAAACACATATTAACATCCACCACAGTGAGTCCACCCAACATCTCCTCACTGTGATGGAGGCAAAAGTCTTAGGGCTGCAGTCTCTTCCCTCCTCTTCTCCTTCGGGGGAAGCGAGTGAACATTGCAGTGCTCTCCCTCAAGGAGCATTGAACTTTAAATCAACTGAATTTTATAAATCTTGGTTCAATAAATGAACATTTATTTTCCTGGCAAGAGTATCGAAGAATATTTGGCAGGAAATTCCTGCCCAGTGTTTATTCAGAGTAAGGGAATCAAGAACCAGAGGACATAGAGGAAGAAAGCTGTACAGGGTCTTGGTGAGACCACACCTGGAGTATTGCGTACAGTTTTGGTCTCCTAATCTGAGGAAAGACATTCTTGCCATAGAGGGAGTACAGAGAAGGTTCACCAGACTGATTCCTGGGATGTCAGGACTTTCATATGAAGAAAGACTGGATAGACTCGGCTTGTACTCGCTAGAATTTAGAAGATTGAGGAGGGATCTTATAAAAACTTACAAAATTCTTAAGGGATTGGACAGGCTAGATGCAGGAAGATTGTTCCCGATGTTGGGGAAGTCCAGAACAAGGGGTCACAGTTTAAGGATAAGGGGGAAGACTTTTAGGACCGAGATGAGAAAAACATTTTTCACACAGAGTGGTGACTCTCTGGAATTCTCTGCCACTGAAGGTAGTTGAGGCCAGTTCATTGGCTATATTTAAGAGGGAGTTAGATGTGGCCCTTGTGGCTAAGGGGATCAGGGGGTATGGAGAGAAGGCAGGTACGGGACACTGAGTTGGATGATCAGCCATGATCATATTGAATGGCGGTGCAGGCTTGAAGGGCCGAATGGCCTACTCCTGCACCTATTTTCTATGTTTCTATGTGTCTATAGGTTTAAGGTGAGGGGGGAAAGTTTTGATAGGAACCTGAGGAGCAACTTTCTTTTGCACTAAGTGTGGCAGGTGTATGGAACGAGCTGCCGGAGGAGGGAGCTGAGGCAGGTCATATCACAACGTTTAAGAAACATTTGGACAGGTGCATGGATAGAAAGATTTAGAGGGATATGGGCCAAATGTGGGCAGGTGGGACTAGTGTAGAGGGACATAATGGTCGGCACGGGCAAGTTGGACCGTAGGGCCCGTTTCCTTGTTGTATGACTATGACTCGATGAAAGAGTAGATGAGGCTCTTTTAAAAAATCATCTCTTCATTTAAGTTCTCAGAGATAAAACTGAAGGACAGAGTCTTCACATTGGGAAGGTGAGTTTGGAGGTGGTTTGTGAGTGATTAGAGTTGATCCTACAGTTAAATGTGTGGCAGCACTGAGATGGAGCAGCAACCTATTGTATTTTTCAGTCACAATGACAAATGTTTAATCTTTCCAACTAAAGGGGCTGTCCCACTGTACGAGCTAATTCAAGTGTTCTCCCGAGTTTCCCCTGATTCGAACTCGGAGAATTACGGTAATAGTCATTTAGAAGGATGGGAGGATATCTTATAGAAACATATTGAAATTCTTAAAGGATTGGACAGGCTAGATGCAGGAAAAAATGTTCTCCATGTTGGGGAAGTACAGAACCAGGGGTCACAGTTTAAGAATAAGGGGTAGGACATTTAGAACGGAGATGAGGAAAAACCTCTTCACCCAGAGAGTTGTGAATCTGTGGAATTCTCTGCCACAGAAGGCAGTGGAGGCTAATTCACTGGATGTTCTCCTAAATCCTGACTAAAACTGAGCAGTAATAGCATCAACGCTTAGTGAGGACTTATGTACTGTTATTGGCCATTTTGTTCAAGTCTGATGTACTCTGCAGAAATAAGACAAGCTGCTGAATGGTGCCAGCAAGTCTGGGCCGAGATCAGTGCTGTAGAGAATGAATGAGACATCTGCAGAGTTCTTACAATGAAGTGTAAAATGCATAGAGTTGATTGGATCAATGCAAACTAAGTGTACATATTGTAAATAATGTTGCGAGACAGTTACCCTGTTAATTGTTGATTGGTTGAAATGTTAAGCCCTGTCTGGTTTGTTTGAAACCCAAGGCACATGTTGCATTATTCATTTATGTTGGCTTCCTTCTGGAAGCCTCTTCCAGATACAATGTATATAAGGTTCTGCTATTGGGCTGGGGAACTGTCAATTATGTATTGATGTGATTAATATGTTTGATTGGATTGTAAAGAGACCTCCCTATGTAGTTCGGCCCCTCAAGGTTCAGGGACCTATAAAAGGCAGCCCCCATGAGGTCCTTTGTCGATCTTCTGGAAGAGTACTTGGGACTGTCTGATCTTTTGGAGTGTCTCTGCTTGCAGGAAGATGAATGACTTGGCCAGGCAGATACAAGGATCGAACCTGTGGTGGATTAGGTATCGTATAGGGGAATATGTTGTGCTATCGAAAAATAAAGTTTGAACCAGTGTTTTTTTGACTGAACTAGACTGGGGGGAAGATTAGAAAGATCTTATTTACAGTTTCAAGAGAGAGTTATGCCTCTGTCCCACTAAGGAAACCTGAATGGAAACCTCTGGAGACTTTGCGCCCCACCCAAGGTTTCCGTGCGGTTCCCGGAGGTTTTTGTCAGTCTCCCTACCTGCTTCCACTACCTGCAACCTCCGGCAACCACCTGCAACCTCCGGGAACCGCACGGAAACCTTGGGTGGGGCGCAAAGTCTCCAGAGGTTTCCGTTCAGGTTTCCGTTCAGGTTTCCTAAGTGGGACAGGGGCATTAGATTTAGCTCTTAGGGCTAAAGGATTCAAGGGATATGGGTAGAAAGCAGAAACGGGGTACTGATTTTAGATGATCAGCCATGATCGTATTGAATGGCGGTGCTGGCTCGAAGGATCGAATGGCCTACTCCTGCACCTATTTTTCTATTTTTCTGCTGCCCACTCTAATATATAAGTACCAGCTCATTTACAACCTAAGTAGCTGAATAAAATCCCATTAGAGTTTTAACAGCCAGGGTTAAAGCTGTCACTGAATTTGCTTGATAATGATTTCAGTATTTGCAAACATTTAAAAAGAGATGATGAAAAAGGAAAGATTGTATTAAAAATATATATTATCGTTATTGCTTAAATTATAAAAGCAAAGGAGATTGCAAATTAACAACTATAGAATACATTTCAATGTAATAACTAAAACCAAAGCTCTTGGAGAGGTGGCACAGGGGTGCAGTACTAGAGTTTCTGCCTCACAGCAATAGACAATAGACAATAGGTGCAGGAGTAGGCCATTCGGCCCTTCGAGCCAGCACTGCCGTTCAATGTGATCATGGCTGATCATCCCCAATCAGTACCCCATTCCTGCCTTCTCCCCATATCCCCTAACTCCGCTATCTTTAAGAGCTCTATCTATCTCTCTCTTGAAAGTATCCAGAGAACTGGCCTCCACCGCCCACTGAGGCAGAGAATTCCACAGACTCGCAACTCTCTGTGTGAAAAAGCGTTTCCTCGTCTCCGTTCTAAACGTTTCGAGACGCGGGTTCGATCGTGACCTCGGGCACTGTCTCTGCGTGGAGTTTGCACGTTCTCCCCCGTGGACCGCGTGGGCTTTTCTCCGGGTGCTCCGGTTTCCTCCCACATTCCAAAAGACGCCTGGGTTTGTATGTCGATTGGCCCTCTGTAAATTGTCCCGAGTGCACAGAGAAGTGGAAGCAAAGTGGGATAACTTAGAACTAGAACAAGGAGATGGACACAAAAAGCTGGAGTAACTCAACGGGACAGGCAGCATTTCTGGAGAGAAGGAACGGGCGACGTTTCGGGTCGAGACCAGTCCCGTTGAGTTACTCCAGCTTTTTGTGTCTATCTTCGGTTTGAACCAGCATCTGCAGGTTCCTCTTACACACATCGAATACACACATGACCAGGTGATTGATGGTCAGCGTGGACTCGGTGGGCCAAAGGACCTGTTTCCATGCTGTGTTTTTCAATCAATTGATCAATCAATCAATCAACAGAATGCTATTCCAATTGATCCCCTTTAAAGGCAGTATTGGTAAGGCTTATTGTTGAACTGCATTGACATGATCAAGGCTGACACTGCAACAACTCAGTGGGACAACATAGAACTAGTGTGTACGGCTGATCAATAATCGGCAAGGACTCAGTAGGCAAAGGGCCAGTGTTCACGCTGTATCTCTAAACTAAACTCTGCAGCTGAGAATACTAAACTGGGAAGTTTGGACTAGATAATTAAACGATGTAAAAGGTCCCACGCGTGGCGCAGCGGTAGAGTTGCTGCCTCACAGCGCCAGAGACCCGTGTTCGATCCTGACTACGGGTGCTGTCTGTACGGAGTTTGTACCTTCTCCCTGTGACCTGCCTGGGTACACAAACCCAAGCCAATTAACCTGCAAACCTGTACGTCTTTGGAGTGTGGGAGGAAACCGAAGATCCTGGAGAAAATCCACGTGGTCACGGGGAGAACGTACAAACTCCGTACAGACAGCACCTGTAGCCGGGATCGAACCTGGGTCCCCGGCGCTGCAAGCGCTGTAATGCCCCTGTCCCACTTAGGAAACCTGAACGGAAACCTCTGGAGACTTTGCGTCCCACCCAAGGTTTCCGTGCGGTTCCCGGAGGTTTTTGTCAGTCTCCCTACCTGCTTCCACTACCTGCAACCTCCTGCAACCTCCGGGAACCGCACGGTTTCCTAAGTGGGACAGGGGCATAAGGCAGCAACTCTACCACTGCGCCACCATGCCGTCCGGTATAAATTGGCTTGATGTGTCAGAAGGTAAAATTGTCCCTTGTGTGTGTGTAGGATAGTGTTAGTGTGCGGGGGATCGCTGGTCGGCGCGGACTCGGTGGGCCGAAGGGCCTGGTGCCGTGCTGTATCTCTAAACTAAACTAATCTAAACCATGGTATGAAAGTCAACGTAGTTCTTCTCTGTGTACTGGCCAATAATTACACCTCATTCAAATTCATAAAAAAACATATTTTCAGGTGATTATTGCATTGTTTTGCATGCAACCACGCTAAATGTCAATTAGTTAATTATCTATGCAGAAATGGTATCTGTGCCTCATGAGAATGTCATTGCTTGTAACATTTTTGGATACATCCTGAGGCAGAATTTAGTTTTACTCCTTCAATTTGTATTTAACAGACTTTTTCTCTTTTATTCTTCTCGCCTACCAGCATAATTTAATAAATAGGCATTTAAAAAGGTCTTGTTCTTGAATAAATATCAAAGGCAGAAACATTTGCGTGTTTGCGCTCTTTGACGTTTCGGGTCGGGACCATTCTTCAGTGCACTGTCTCAACTTGGGAGAGACTGCACAAATTGAGTAATTAAGTCGAAGGTGCACACTGAGTGATTAAGCCGGCCACTTCAATGCTCAATTCCTTTAGGTACGTTTATTGTCACATGAGAATAGTGAGGTCCTTAAAGTCTGATCACAAATAGTCCAATGAGGTCGACAGCAGTTCAGGACTATTCTTTAATTGGTGATAGGAAGTTGCGTGATCACAGCTGGGAAGAAACTGTCCCTGAATCTGGAGGTGTGCTTTTGTTTTCACACTTCTGTACCTCTTGCCTGATGGGAGGGGGAAGAAGAGGAAGTGGCCAGGGTGAGATTGGTCTTGGATTTTGCTGCGGGCCTTGCTGAGGCACCCTGCCCAAATTTTTTTTGTTCAGTTTTGAGAAAGAGCAGAAACAGGCCCTTCGGCCCATCGAGTCCGCAGCGACCAGCAATGCCGCACATTGGTGTGAATTGCTCGTTCTAAGTTTCCCCCCAGTCTATTTTCAGTCTAAAACACTGAATCAAGCACTTTGACATCTAAACTTTATTTTAACAAAACACAATTACAGTTCAACTACTGTACCTATCCCACTGCAGGTTCGATCCCCGTATCTGCCTGATCAAGCCCTCTAGGACTCGCTCAAACAGAGACACTCCAGAAGGTCACGCAGTCCCAAGTGCTCTCCCAGAAGATCGACCCTGAACCTCATGGTAGCGGGTTTTATAGGTCCCGGGACCTCGAGGGGCCGAACCACTTGGGGGTGGTCTCAGAATAATCCAATTACAGATATCGATCAACCCCATACATAACAGATATTTCCCTAACCCAATAATACAGCAGCTCAATACATTGTATTCAAACTGGACTTCTCAAGGAAGCCAACTTAGAAACATTTACCCTGATCTGTAAGAATCCCAGACAAGGTTCAATATCTCATCCAATCAACACTCGGCAAAGTAGAACTTTATTTACAATTATTTATAATGTGTCTGTCTGGTTTGCAGCCATCCAATCCATGCTATGCATTTTGCACCTAATTGACATGGTCTGCAGATGCTCTTATTCTTATCTTGCAACTTGTATCTAGGCTCTAGACAAAATGACACCACTTGTCAGCTTGTCACAGTTCTGCAGAGAGCACTTCCAAATTGTCCAAACCTCCCAGCAGCCCTGAAGCTTTTACCCCTTCTAAAGTCCTAGCCTCTCCAATTTGACCAGGATTAACACTGGTACTATCCTACAAACGAGGGACAAATTTTACATTTACACCAAGCCAATTAACCTACAAACCTGTGCGTCTTTGGAGTGTGGGAGGGAACTGAAGCTCTCGGAGAAAACCCACGCCGGTCACGGAGAGAACGTACAAATTCCGTACGGACAGCACCCGTAATCAGGATTGAACCTGGGCCTCTGGCGCTGTGAGGCGGCAAATCTACCGCTGTGCCACCGTGCTGCCTAATGCCACTGTGACCAATTGTTCCTTCACCTTCCCACATCATAAGATCATAACATCATAAGTGATAGAAGCAGAATTAGAACATTAAGTTCATCAAGTCTACTCCACCGTACAATCATGGCTGATCTATCTCTCCTGGGAGAAGGCAGGAACGGGGTACTGATTGGGGATGATCAGCCATGATCACATTGAAGGGCCGAATGGCCTACTCCTGCACCTGTTGTCTATTGTCCTCCATTCTCCTGCCTTCTCCCCATAACCCCGACACCCATACTAATCAAGAATCTATCTATCTCTGCCTTAAAAATGACGATGTCCACAGCATTCTGTGGCAAAGAATCCCACAGATTCACCACCCTCTGACTAAAGAAATTCCTCCTCATCTGCTTCCTAAAAGAACATCCTTTAATTCTGAGGCTGTGACCTCTGGTCCTAGACTCTCCCACTAGTGGAAGCATCCTCTCCACATCCACTCTATCCAGGCCTTTCACTATTCAGTAAGTTTCAACGAGGCCCCACCGCTTACAATGATGTAGAACCACTCACGGCATGAAAGCCAATCAGGCTGGACTGTTGCATAGGGTGTGGAAGAGATTCGAGCCACATTTTCACCCAGAGAGTTGCGAATCTGTGGAATTCTCTGCCACAGAAGGCAACGGAGGCCAATTCACTGGATATTTTCAAGAGAGAGTTATGGGGCTGCCCCACTTACGCGATTTTTTCGGCGAATGCCTGTATGGTCGTGAGTAGTCGCCCAAAGAGTCGCACCTTGTTCTGGTCGCCGCTGGATTTTCAACATGTTGAACATTTTCGGCAACCTGCTGCGACTATGACGGGTGCCGGCAAGTTGCCAAAAACATTGTGTAAGTGGGACAGGCCCTTTAGATTTAGCTCTTAGGGCTGACGGAATCAAGCGATATGGGGGAGAAAGCAGGAATGATCAGCCATGTATCACATTGAATTGAGGCAGTGCAATGTAGGTTCATGAGGTTGATCCCTGGGATGGCGGGACTGTCATATGAGGAAAGATTAAAAAGACTAGGCTTGTATTCACTGGAGTTTAGAAGGATGAGGGGATATCTTATAGAAACATATAAAATTATAAAAGGACTGATTAGATTATTAGATTAGATTCGTTTTATTGTCATTCAGACCTTTCGGTCTGAACGAAATTTTGTTTCCCTGCAGTCATACATATAATTTTTAAAAATGGCAAAAACACACAATCAACACAAATTTAACATCCACCACAGTGAGTTCACCAAACACCTCCTCACTGTGGTGGAAGGCAAAATCTTAAAGTCTCTGTCTCTTCCCCCTTTGTTCTCCCTCTGCGCCGAGGCGACGGTTCAAACTCCGCGGGTGGTTGCTGCCTCCGCCGCAACTCCAGGGCCGAGTTGGGTCTCCGCCGCTGCTGCTGCTGCTGCTGCCGCCACCGCAGCTTCTGTGCCGAGCCGGGTCTCCGCTGCCGCTGCTGTTGCTGCTACAGCTCCAGGGCCGAGTCAGGTCTCCGCTGCCGCTGCTGTTGCTGCTACAGCTCCAGGGCCGAGCCGGGTCTCCGCTGCCGCTGCTGCCGCCACAGCTTCTGTGCCGCCCCGGGTCTCCGCTGCCGCCGCCACCGCTCCAGGGCCGAGCCGGGTCTCCGCTGCCGCTGCTGCCGCCGCCACCGCTCCAGGGCCGAGTCAGGTCTCCGCTGCCGCTGCTGCCGCCGCTACCGCTCCAGGGCCGAGCCGGGTCTCCGCTGCCGCTGCTGCCGCCGCCACAGTTTCGGGGCCGAGTCAGGTCTCCGCTGCCGCTGCTGCCGCTGCTACAGCTTGGGTGCCGAGTCCGGTCTCCGCTGCCGCCGCTGTTGCTGCTACAGCTCCGATGTCGCCAGCTCCGCCATTAGGCCTCGGCGCAGACGGAGACGGGGAATACGACCGAAGAAAAAGTCGCATCCCCCGAAGGAAGAGACCAAAACATGTTTCTCCCACCCCACCCACACACATACACAACTTAATAAAACAAAATTAACTAAAACATGACAATGAACAAAACGAAAGAAAAAAAACAGACGGACTGCAGGTGGGCCGCAGCTGTTAAGCCAGCGCCGCCATCTTGGATTGGACAAGGACAAGCTAGATGCAGGAAAAATGTTCCCAATGTTGGGTGAGTCCAGAACCAGGGGCCACAGTCTTAGAATAAAGGGGAAGCCATTTAAGACTGAGGTGAGAAAAAGCTTTTTCACCCAGAGAGTTGTGAATTTGTGGAATTCCCTGAACAATGAATGGTGGTGCTGGCTCGACGGGCCGAATGGCCTCCTCCTGCACCTATTGTCTATGTTTCTATGTTTCTATGAATGGCGGTGCTGGCTCGAAGGGCCGAATGGCCTACTCCTGCACCTATTTTCCATGTTTCTATGTTTCTATTTCCACCTTGCGATACTTTACCTCCAGGGCAGAAGGTACCACGGTTGCCATGGAGAGAGCTCTTTAAGCACTGACTGTTTTCCAGCTGTCAGTGGAGCAGCAACACTTCATCTACAAGCTCTGACTGCAGTCCTGGTGGGACCCAGGCAGGCTTTAACAAAGCAGTCACGCACAGACCCTCCACACAGTCAAAGATCTTGATCTGTTTGTTTTGTTTTAGACGATAGGCTTTCGAGAGACGGCGGGGAAACAGGCCCTTCGGCTCACCGAGTCCGCGCCGACCTGCGACCCACCGTACACTAACACTATCCCACACACACTGGCCCCAATTTACAATTTATTTGTTACCAAAGCCAATTAACCTACAAACCCGCACGTCTTTGACAGCAGATCGACCAAATGCGCGGGTCAGGCATCATCTCTGGAGAAAAGAAACAGGTGAAGTTGCGGGTCGTAACCCTTCTTCAGACTGAAAGACGGTGTTCCCAATGTTTTTTTGTTTTTTTTTAGTTTTAGAGATACAGCGCGGAAACAGGCCCTTCGGCCCACCGGGACTGCGCTGACCAGCGATCCCCGCACATTAACACTATCCTACGCCCGCGAGGGACAATGTTTACATTTAATACCAAGCCAATTAACCTACAAACTTGTACGTCTTTGGAATGTGGGAAGAAACCGAAGATCTCGGAGAAAACCCACGCTGGTCACGGGGAGAACGTGCAAACTCCATACAGACAGCACCAGCAGTCAAGATTGGAGATATACAGTACAACAGGGAAACAGGCCCTTCAGCCCATCGAGTCCACTCCAACCATCATTCACCCACTCACAGTCGTTCTATGTTGTCAACCACTCCCTACACAGTAGGGACAATTTACAAAGGGGCCATTAACTCAGAAACCTGCACGGCTTTAGGATGTGGGCGGAAACCGGAGCTCCCGGGGAAAACCCACGCAGGTCACGGGGAAAACTCTGCACAGACAGCACCTGTAGTCAGGATTGAACCCGGGTCTCTGGCGCTGTGAGGCAGCAACTCTACCGCTGCGCCACCGTGCCGCCATTCTGTTTGCTGCCTCCACGTTGATCGGTTTGCTTTGTTCTTCACCAAAGCTCAATTTTGTGTTGGAGCGGAGGAACAT
The DNA here is from genome assembly GCF_010909765.2 of Amblyraja radiata. Classification (NCBI taxonomy): domain Eukaryota; kingdom Metazoa; phylum Chordata; class Chondrichthyes; order Rajiformes; family Rajidae; genus Amblyraja; species Amblyraja radiata. Next base: position 3,796,338 of record NC_045975.1, on the reverse strand, counting down.
TGTCATCCACAACCCTGTCGCTGCGAGACGGGCAGCACGGTGGCGCAGCGGTAGAGTTGCTGCCTCACAGGGCCAGAGACCCAGGTTCGATCCTGACCTCGGGTGCTGTCTGTACGGGGTTTGTACGTTCTCCCCGTGACCAGCGTGGGTTTTCTCCGGGTGTTCCGGTTTCTTGGGTTTGTCCAACAATCTGCCGATCAAACTGCCCCCCTCGCCAGTATCCACCTATCACTCACCAGACCTTTTCCTGTCCCTCCTCTCATCCAGTGTCCTTTCCTCCCCACCCCCCCCCCCCCACCCTCCACCTCCTCACCTCTCCGTACAATTGGACTGAAGAAGGATCTCGACGCAAAGCATCACCTATCCATGTTCTCCAGAGATGCTGCCTGACCCGCTGAGTTACTCCAGCACTCTGTGAAACGTCACCTATCCATGTTCTCCACAGATGCTGCCTGACCCGCTGAGTTACTCCAGCACTCTGTGAAACGTCACCTATCCATGTTCTCCACAGATGCTGCCTGACCCACTGAGTTACTCCAGCATTTAGTGTCTATTTTTTTTACAAATTAAAGTTCGACTGCCCTTCTATTCGTGAAACTTAATTCAAAGACCACATTGCTCTTTTGGGGTATGGTGAATAAATAAGTTGTGAGTTTAAATCACATATGATTTCTCAGCATTTCGTTGTCTCTGTATTGTACACTGCACAATGACAATTAAAGTTGAATCTGAATTTGAATCTGAGAAGGATTTCATTGTCATTTAAGACTCACTATCGTCTCCCTGTGGCCAGGAAGTGCCATTGCATTAGCAGTCTAAATTGTGACATTTGTGTAGAAATGTTATTTAATATATCTTGATGCTGCCAATGCTTTGGAGCATTAGTTTAGAGATACAGCGCGGAAACAGGCCCTTCGGCCCACCGAGTCCGTGCCGAACCACCGATTACCCCACTATCCTACACACACTAGGCACAATTTAAGTTTTTACCGAAGCCAATTAACCTACAAACCTGTACGCCTTTGCAGTGTGGGAGAAATCCGGAGCACCCGGAGAAAACCCACACGGTCACGAGGGGAACGTAAAGCTCCACACAAACAGCACCCGCGGTCAGGATCGAACCTGGGCCTCTGGCACTGTAAGGCAGCAACTCTATCGCTGCGCCACCGTGCCTCCCTTGAAAGAATGTCTGTCGAGAAAAAAATGTCATAACACCGTGAAGATCGACACAAAATGCTGGAGTAAACTCAGCGGGACAGGCAGCATCTCTGGAGAGAAGGAATGGGTGACGTTTCGGGTTGAGACAACTTCTTCAGGCCCTCTCGACCCATTCCTTCTCTCCAGAGATGCTGCCTGTCCCGCTGAGTTAAGGGCCTGTCCCACGAGCATGTGACTCCATGCGGCAAGCGCGACCTAACGTAGTCGCTTGAGCCGTACGGCCTCGCGGGGCCGGTCCCACTTCGATCGCCGGAGCCGTATGGAGTTGTGCCGAGCTGGTCCCGACATCGCGCGGGGCTCCGAAAAACTGACCGTGTTCAAAAATTCCGCGCGGCAACGGCCTGCCGGCCCGCAGCCGCCTCGACGCTGTACGCACACCGCCTCGACAGGCATACGTCTTGACGTCTTGACGCCGTACGCAAGGTCTTGACGCCGTACGTCACACACGAACTTCCCGCGGACTTCGCTCGAACTTCACGTCACTCACTCGACCTCCGCGCACCTCCCGCTTCCGGTTTGGTTGCGCTCGCCGCATGCAGTCGCATGCTGGTGGGACAAGCCCTTTACTCCAGCATTTTGTGTCTGCCTTCGGTGTAAAACAGCCCCTGCAGTTCCTTCCCACACGTCATTAAACCCCTGTGGTTCTGTACGGATTGCAGCAACCACAAATGTATTTCTTTCACTCATGCGTAACAAATTGAAACAATTGCCATTGCAAACTACTAAAGCGACGATGTATTAAAACAATTGAGATGACTTTGACAACAAATAAGCTGGTATTCTTCTTCAATAACAAATTATGGTAAATAAATGATGCTACTGACCTGCCAATGTATTCTAACAAAGAGCGACATAATGAAAAGATGTTGCGGTCTTTGTTCTGTGCATTCACTGGATCGACAACAGTTCTGGCTTCCAACACTATCGAGTGTCTGCAAGAAATCACAATGAATTGTGGACGCAGCCCAGACCATCACACAAACCAACCTCCCTTCCATCCAGTCCGAAGAAGGGTCTCGATCCCAAACATCACCCATTCTTTCTCTCCAGAGATGCTGCCTGTCCCGCTAGGTTACTCCAGCATGTTGTGTCTATCTCCCTTCCATTGACTCCATTTACACCTCACGCTGCCTCGGCAAGGCCAGCAGCATCATCAATGGCCAGTCGCACCCCGGCCACTCCCTCTTCTCCCCTCTCCCATCGGGCAAATGGTACAGAAGTATAAAGACTCACACCTCCAGATTCAGGGACAGTTTCTTCCCAGCTGTTATGGGGCAACTAAACCATCCCACCACAACCAGAGAGCGGTGCTGAACTACTAGCTACCTCATTTGTGACCCTCGGACTATCTTGTTGAAGAAAGAACTGCAGATGCTGGAAAAATCGAAGGTAGACAAAAATGCTGGAGAAACTCAGCGGGTGCAGCAGCGTCTATGGAGAGAAGACCCTTTTTCAGAAGGAGTAGGTGACGTTTCGGGTCGAGACCCTCCTTCAGAAGGGATAGGTGACGTTTCAGGTCGAGACCATTCTTCAGAAGGAAGAGGTGACGTTTCCTATTCCTTCGCTCCATAGATGCTGCCCCACCCGCTGAGTTTCTCCAGCATTTTTGTCTACCTCGGACTAGCTTGGATCAGATTTCACTGGCTTTGCCTTGCACTAAACGTTATTCCCTTACCATGTATCTGTAGACTGTATATAGCTCGATTGTAATCATGTATTGTCTTTCCGCTGACTGGTTAGCTTTTCACTGTACCTCGGTACACGTGACAATAAACTAAACTCAACTGCCCTTGCCTGGACTCAAGGGCATGAGCTACAACATGGAGAGGTTGGACAGGCTGGGACTTTATTTCTTGGAGTGCAGGAGGATGAGGGGTGATCTTATAGAGGTGTATAAAATCATGAGAGGAATAGATCAGGTAGACGCACAGAGTCTCTTGCCCAGAGTAGGGGAATCGAGAACCAGAGAACATAGGTTTAAGGTGAGGGATGAAAGATTTTATAGGAGCCTGAGAGGTAGTGGGTGTATGGAGGGGGTAGCTGAGGCAGGTACTATCGCAACGTTTGGGGGAGTCCAGAACTAGGGGCCACAGTTTAAGAATAAGGGGTAAGCCATTTAGAATGGAGACGAGGAAACACTTTTTGCACAGAGAGTTGTGAGTGTGGAATTATCTGCCTCAGAGGGCGGTGGAGGCAGGTTCTCTGGATACTTTCAAGAGAGAGCTAGATAGGGCTCTTAAAAATAGCGGAGTCAGGGGATAAATCGGGAGAAGGCAGGAACGGGGTACTGATTGTGGATGATCAGCCATGATCACAGTGAATGGCGATGCTGGCTTGAAGGGCCGAATGGCCCACTCCTGCACCTATTGTCCATTGTTTAAGAAACATTTAGACAGGTACATATATGGGACAGGTTTAGAGGGATATGGACAAAATGCAGGCAGGTGGGACTAGTGTAGATGGGACATGTTGGCCCGTGTGGGCAGGTTGGGCCGAAGGGCCTGTTTCCATGCGGTATGGTTCTACGGCTCTGTGACTGTCCGCCCCTGCAACCCATCCCTTTGCAACCGGAGACGTGAATTCCTTGCCAGCCCACCTCATTCAGTGTGGACCAGATGCACCTCAAGGCCTGGTAGTTTAGTTTAGAGACACAGCGTGGAAACAGGCCCCTCAGCCCACCGAGTCCGCACCCACCACCGATCACCCGTTCGAAATAGTTCTACGTGATCCCACTTTCTCATCCACTCCCTACACACTAGGGGGGCAATCGAGAGCACATTAACCAACGGCATCACTTCCTGGTTCGGGAGCTGCAAGGCGTACGAACGGCACCAACTTGACAGGATTGTGAAGACCGCCAGCAGGATTATTGGTGCTCCACTCCCTTTCTTGCTGGACATATACAGGAAGAGATGTATCAACAGAGCCATCTCCATCATCAAAGACCCCTACCACCCATCGCATCACATATTCTCCATCCTGCCATCTGGGAAGAGGTACAGGAGCATTAGCTGCAAAACCAGCAGGATGCTCCTCAGCTTCTTCCCGCAGGCTATAAGACTGTTAAACGGACTTTGCCCCCTGCCAAAGTATCGCGCACCAACCACCAACCTGGACAGAGCTACTGTCGTGCCGCTGCCGATCGGAACGCCTGTTGATGTTTAGTTGAGAGTAGTGTTAAACTTGTTCATGATATATGTATTTTTATTTCTATTTATTTTTTACTGCACACTGAATGGACACTGGTTTGAGTAACGTTTTTTTGTTTCCTCTGGGTATGTGAGTACTCAGGAAAATAACAATAAAGATATACAATACAATACAATACAATACAATACACAGAGGGGCCAATTAAGGGACTGACACACTTGGGCGTCATTTGTGTGTCACCCAGATGGCATGCGAAGATTTTGTACATCCCAAAATCCCAACGTCACTGCCTACGTCAACACGCACCATGCATGCGTAATGCGCATGCGTCGTGACGCGTAAATGATGTCACGTAAATTACGCGCAAATGACGCCCAAGTGAGACAGGCCCTTAAACCTACAAACCCGCACGTCAAGTCAAGTCAAGAGAGTTTATTGTCACGTGAGGCGTGAGGGAACCGGAGCATCCGGAGGAAACCCACACGGTCACAGAGAGAAGGTGCAAACTCCACCTATAGACAGTACCCGTGATCAGGATTGAACCGGGGTCCCTGGCGCTGTGAGGTGGCACCACCACCAGCAGTTCCAGTTGATTGGCTTGGTATCAATGTAAATTGTCCCTAGTGTGTGTGGGATAGCGTTAGTGTGCGGGGATCGCTGGTCGGCGCGGACTCGGTGGGGCCGAAGGGCCTGTTTCCGCGCTGTATCTCTAAACTAAACTAAACTAAAATAAACAAAGTTATTTTTTCTATTTGCCCCAACTTCTATTTTCCCCGATGTTGGGGGAGTCCAGAACCAGAGGCCACAGTTTAAGAATAAGGGGCAAGCCATTTAGAACGGAGATGAGGAAACACTTTTTCACACATAGAGTGGTGAGTCTGTGGAATTCTCTGCCTCAGAGGGCGGTGGATAGAGCTTAGATAGGGCTTTAAAAGATAGCGGAGTCAGGGGATATGGGGAGAAGGCAGGAATGGGGTACTGATTGGGGATGATCAGCCATGATCATATTGAATGGCTCGAAGGGCCGAATGGCCTACTCCTGCACCTATTGTCTATTGTCTATTTCTCATTTCGTCTTTGTTTGCTGTTTCTTAAAACACATCACCTTCAGCAAGGTCCTGGCTGTGTGCACTGATGTACCTGGCTTTGTGCAAAAATTTCATTTGAACGCACTCCTGCCCTTTCAGATAGTTTTTGGTGTGAAGTGCGTGTCGTAATTTATCATTGATGTCACCTCCACGATAAGTGGGAGAACATTTAGACAGATGTTTACTGCAATTGTTGACTGCTTTCAAAAAACGAGTCCCGGGTTGCGGACCATTTATGACCCATTACTTGGCGAATTATTGCCCCGTTGCCGAGCAACAATTTGCCCAGCGTTAGGCAATATCTATGGCCCATCACCGGCCATCAACTTTTACCCATCAGTGGGCTATTTATTCCCCATCACTGGACATCATTCAATGGCCTTTTTTTTGTCCATCACTAGGTATCAGCTATTGGCCATCACCAGGCTCCATGAGATGTGACTGGGGCATTGCTCAGTGTGAAAGAATTTCAGGGCTGAGTGAGGCATGTATTCCATAATGGAGACAACGAGGGACATTCTAGTGTTCAAAAGTTCGCAATTGATAGACAATAGACAATAGGTGCAGGAGTAGGCCATTCGGCCCTTCGAGCCAGCACCGCCATTCAATGTGATCATGGCTGATCATCCCCAATCAGTACCCCGTTCCTGCCTTCTCCCCATATTCCCTGACTCCGCTATCTTTAAGAGCCCTATCTAGCTCTCTCTTGAAAGTATCCAGAGAACCGGCCTCCACCGCCCTCTGAGGCAGAGAATTCCACAGACTCACAACTCTCTGTGAGAAAAAATGTTTCCTCGCCTCCATTCTAAATGGCTTACCCCTTATTCTTAAACTGTGTGGCCCCTGGTTCTAGACTCCCCCAACATCGGGAACATGTTTCCTGCCTCTAGCGTATCCAAGCCCTTAACAATCTTATTTGTTTCAATAAGATCCCCTCTCATCCTTCTAAACTCCAGAGTGTGCAACCCCAGCTACTCCATTCTCTCAGCAAAGGAGCAGAATTAGGCCATTCGGCCCATCAAGTGTACTCCACCATTCAATCACAGCTGATCTATCTCTCCCTCCTAACCCATTCTCCTGCCTTCTCCCCACAACCCCTGACACCCGTACTAATCACGAATCTATCTATCTCTGCCTTAAAAATATCCATCATTTATTTATTTACCTCTGTACTGCATAATTTGAGATTTGTAATAGAAAAAAATCACATGTGGTTAAAGTGCACATTGTCAGATTTTATTAAAGGGTATTTTTATACATTTTGGTTTCACCATGTAGAAATTACAGCTGTGTTTATACATAGTCCCCCCCATATATACATATATATGTATATATATAGATTTATTAATAAAATATCAGTCACGGTACACAAAGTGTACATAAATAGTCTACTGAGCTTGCCCACGTTAAGGCGGTATTTCAAAGCCCAGTGCAGGCTCTAGCCCCTGGGCCCAGGACTAATCCATTGTTGACAAGGCATATATGGCACAGCGGGAGAGTTGGCCATACAACGCCAGAGACCTGGTTTCGATCCTGACTACAGAGTTTGTACGTTCTGCCTGTGACCATGTGGGTTTTCTCCGGGTGCTTCTGTTTCCTCCCACACTCCAAAGACATGCAGGTTTGTAGGTTAATTGGCTTGGTATAATTGTGAATTGTCCCTAGTGTGAGCAGGATAGTTTTAGTGTGCGGGGATCACAGGTCGGCGCGGACTCGATGGGCCGAAGGGCCTGTTTCCACGCTGTATCTCCAAAGCCTAAAGTCAAAACGCTGTGAGCCTTTAGCAGACTTGTATAAGCTGTGTAGGAAGGAACTGCAGATGCTGGTTTAAATCGAAGATAGACACAAAATGCTGGAGTAACTCAGCGGGGCAGGCAGCATCTCTGGAGAGAAGGAATGGGCGACGTTTGTCTTGGGTCTAAAGAAGGGTCCCGACCCGAAACATCACCCATTCCTCCTCTCCAGAGACGCTGCCTGTCCCGCTGAGTTACTCCAGCAATTTGTGTCTATCTTCGACTCGTAAAAGCTGACTCGTCACCAGGAGCTGAGTACCAATGGGTCCCCATTTTCATCAAAGAAAGATTTCAAAAATAATCTTCTGCGTCCACGATTTGATGATCCCCTTGAGTGATCCAGGTTGTGCAGAGAGGGCTGATGAGTGGTTCTGGACTCCATGAAATTGCCATAGAATTGTCCAGCTTGATTGCTGAATAAGCTAAATGGCCTCTGAGCTCCATGTCAGACACTGTGATAATAACAGTCGAGACCAGAGGTTAGATAATGGAATGAAGATTCGCAAAGGCTGATTTGCTGGGAAATAATCAGCACCCAGCTCATTTCACATCAGTTCTGTTATCATGCAGTTTTAACCTCATTTTGCAAAAATGGACATCTAGTTTTAGCAGCATGAAAACGGACCCCTCGGCCCACCGAGCCCGCACCAACTAGCAGTCCCTGCACCGACAACCATCCTACACACACTGGGGACAATTTACACTCAGACCAAGCCAATTAGCCTACAAAAACATTGACTCCGACCTTTCTGTCCTGGGCCTCCTCCATTGGCCAGAGTGAGTCCCACCGCAAATTGGAGGAGCAGCACCTCATATTTCGCTTGGGTGGTTTACACCCATATAACCATATAACAATTACAGCACGGAAACAGGCCATCTTGGCTCTTCTAGTCCGTGCCAAACACTTATTTTCCCCTAGTCCCATCTACCTGCACTCAGACCATAACCCTCCAGTCCTTTCCCGTCCATATACCTATCCAATTTATTTTTAAATGATAAAATCGAACCTGCCTCCACCACTTCCACTGGAAGCTCATTCCACACAGCCACCACTCTCTGAGTAAAGAAGTTCCCCCTCATGTTACCCCTAAACTTCTGTCCCTTAATTCTCAAATCATGTCCTCTTGTTTGAATCTTCCCTACTCTCAATGGAAAAAGCTTATCATACCCCAGTGGTATGAACGTTGACTTCTCCGAGTCCTTACTTTCTCCCTCTTTCCCCTCCCTGCCCTCCCACAGCCCACTGTCTCCGCCTCTTCCCCTCTTCCCCCCCCCCCCCACCCCCCCACCCCCACATCATTCTGAAGACGGGTCTCGACCCGAAACGTCGCCTATTCCTTCGCTCCATAGATGCTGCCTCACCCGCTGAGTTTCTCCAGCATTTTTGTCGGCCTGCAGACCTATACATCTTTGGAGTGTGGGAGGAAACCGAAGATCTCGGAGAGAAAACCCACGCGGGTCACGGAGAGAATCCGTGTTTCCGGCGCTGTAAGGCAGTAGCTCTACCGCTGTGCCACCGTGTTGCCCTAAATTTGAAATAATAATAATAATAAATTGAATTTATATATCGCTTTTCAGGGACTCAAAGTCGCTTTACAAGGCAAGGCAAAAAACAAAAACAAAAACAAAACAAAACAAAACAAACTAAAAAATGAGCAATAATTCAAGCACAGATGAAAAGGGTGGGGGACGTGGGGCTAAGGATAGGCAGAGGTGAAGAGATGGGTCTTGAGGCGGGACTGGAAGATGGTGAGGGATTCAGAATAGCGGATCAGTTGGGGGAGGGAGTTCCAGAGCCTGGGAGCTGCCCTGGAGAAGGCTCTGTCCCCAAAACTGCGGAGGTTGGATTTGTGGATGGAGAGGAGACCGGCTGATGTGGATCTGAGGCACCGTGAGGGTTGGTAGGGGGAGAGGAGGTCAGTGAGATATGGGGGGGCCAGATGGTGGAGGGCTTTGTAGGTGAGGACCAGGATTTTGTAGGTGATCCGGTGGGAGATGGGAAGCCAGTGAAGATGTTTGAGGACTGGAGTGATGTGATGCCAGGATTTGGTGTGGGTGATGAGTCGGGCGGCTGCGTTCTGGACCAGTTGGAGTCGGTTGATGTAGCTGGAGCTGATGCCAAGGAGAAGTGAGTTGCAGTAGTCCAGTCGGGAGGAGATGAAGGCATGGATGAGTCTTTCAGCAGCGGGGGGTGTGAGAGAGGGTCTGAGTTTGGCGATGTTGAGGAGGTGAAAGAAGGAGGTTTTAATGACTTGGCGGATGTGAGGCTCAAGGGAGAGGGTAAAAGGACTACCTATCTGTGCTGATGCCTCTTTATTTCTCTAGACTTTACTCAACTAATAGATTAAAACCAATGTGGTTTTTGCATTGTTCCAGGTGCAGGTACAATAGGCTGTAACTCGATGACGTTTCATAAGTTCAGAAGTCATTGGAGCAGAATTTGTTGACGAGCTCAGTTACATAGAAACATAGAAACATAGAAAATAGGTGCAGGAGGTGGCCATTCAGCCCTTCGAACCAGCACCACCATTCATTGTGATCATGGCTGATCATCGCCTATCAATAACCCGTGCCTGCCTTCTCCCCATATCCCTTGACTCCACTAGCCCCTAGAGCTCTATCTAACTCTCTCTTAAATCCATCCAGTGATTTGGCCTCCACCGCCCACTGTGGCAGGGAATTCCACAAATTCACAACTCTCTGGGTGAAAAAGTTTTTTCTCACCTCAGTCTTAAATGACCTCCCGTTTATTCTAAGACTGTGGCCCTTGGTTCTGGACTCGCCCAACATTGGGAACATTTTTCCTGCATCTAGCTTGTCCAGTCCTTTTATAATTTTATATGTTTCTATAAGATACTCCCCCTCATCCTTCCAGAGTTGAGTTTAGTTTATTGTGACGTGTACCGAGGTACAGTGAAAAGCTTTTGTTGTGTGCTAGCCAGGCAAGTGAAAGACAATCAAGACATTTACAATGTACAGATACAGGATAAAGGGAATAACTTGAATAATGTTTAGTGCAAGATAAAGTGGAATTCTTTCTCACAGAAGGCTGTGGAGGCCAAGTCTGAATATTTTTAAGGCAGAGATAGATAGATAGATTCTATATTAGAACAGGTCTCAGAGGTTATGGGGAGAAGGCAGGAGAATGAGGTTAGGAGGGAGAGATAGATCAGCCATGATTGAATGGCGGAGTAGACTTGATGGGCCGAATGGCCTAATTCTGCTCCCATCACTTATGACATTATAGAGTCCAGAAAAGCCCGATCAAAGACAGTCCAAGGGTCTCCATTGAGGTAGATAGTAGCTCAGGACCGCTCTCTGGTTTTGGTAGGATGGTTCAATTGCCTGATAACAGGTGAAGTAGGCCATTCAGCCCATCAAGTCCACTTCACCATTCAATCATGGCCGAACTATCTTTCGTTTTGCAGGCCCTCCACTGTAGGTGTTATGTGCAAAAAGGAACTGAATGACAAATAAAGGAATCTAATCTAATCAGATGCTGGTTTAAACCAAAGGTAGACAAAAAATGCTGGAGTAACTTGGCTGGTCAGGCAGCATCTCTGGAGAACACTGCCTGACCTGTTATAGACAATAGACAATAGGTGCAGGAGTAGGCCATTCAGCCCTTCGAGCCAGCACCACCATTCAATGTGATCATGGCTGATCAACCCCAATCAATACCCCATTCCTGCCTTCTCCCCATATCCCCTGACTCTATATTTAAGAGCCCTATCTAGCTCTCTCTTGAAACCATCCAGAGAACCGGTCTCCACCGCCCTCTGAGGCAGAGAATTCCACAGATTTGCAACTCTCTGTGAGAAAAAGTGTTTCCTCGTCTCCGTTCTAAATGGCTTACCCCTTTTTCTTAAGTTGAGTTACTCCAGCTTTTTGTGTCTACCTGCTGTCGGTTTTAACTTGAAGATGCTTCATCACTTCATATCACAGGAGCAGAATGAGGCCATTCAGCTCATCGAGTCTACTCCACCATTCGATCGTGGCTGATCTATCTTTCCCTCTCAACCCCATTCTCCTGCCTTCTCCCCGTGACTTTGGACACCCGAACTAATCACGGAGTCAGGGGTTGAATTCTGTTCCTTTGATATCAACGTGAACTAATGAGAGAGAGAGAGGTTTTTATGCTGCCTGTACAAGAGCCCTTCTAAGATTTACAAGCAAGTTATCTCACATGCATTATGGAAATAAATGAAAAAAACGAATAGGTTTTTGTTTGGTGTAAGAGGATTGCAGAGGCTATTAATTACTGTTAATTACTGCACACGTAACGAGATTCCTCAACTGGGATTTGGACAACATCAAAACCTGGGACGATTTGTTTTATGAGGCATTATTAAGCTCTTTTGATATAAAGCAGAAACAATTTTACCCTTCACTCTGAATGATATGTAAATTCAGATAATTAAAAACTCCCTCTGATAAAGCGTGAACAAGGATTCTTTGTCCCAGGAGATGTTTTTTTTTCCTATTTGGTTCAAAATCAACGGATAGAGGTAATGTAGTGTTCCACAATATAAACATTATAGTGGAGTATTTGTTCGAGAAATCGAAGGTAGACAAAAAATGCTGGAGAAACTCAGCGGGCCAGGCAGTATCTCTGGAGAGAAGGAGTGGGTGACGTTTCGGGTCGTGTCTGAAGAAGGATCTCGACCCGAAACGTCACCCATTCCTTCTCTCCAGAGATGCTGCCTGTCCCGCTGAGTTACTCCAGCTTTTTGTGCCTAGTTTTAGTTTAGTTTAGTTCAGAGCTACAGCATGGAATCAGGCCCTTTGCCTCACCATCGATCGCACGTTCACACTAGTTCTATGTTATCCCACTTTCTCATCCACACCCAACACACTAGGGGCAATTTACAGAGGGCCAATTCACCTAGATGGTTATGGGCCTGTCCCACTTACGCGACATTTTCGGCGACTGCTGGCACCCGTCATAGGTTGTCGAAAATTTTCAACATGTTGAAAACCCAGCGGTGACCAGAAAGACGCTACGACTCTTTGGGCGACTGAGCATCGCAATACGACCATGGCTGATCATCCAAAATCAGTACCCCGTTCCTGCTTTCTCCCCATATATCTTGATTCCGTTAGCCCTAAGAGCTAAATCTCACTCTCTCTTGAAAACATCCTGTGAATCGGCCCCCACTGCCTTCTGTGGCAGAGAATTCCACAGATTCACAACTCTCTGGGTGAAAAAGTTTTTCCTTATCTCAGTCTTGCACAGCCTACCCCGTATTCTTAAACTGTGGCCCTTGGTTCTGGACTCCCTCAACATCGGGAACATGTTTCCTGCCTCTAGCGTGTCCAAACCCTTAATAATCTTATATGTTTCAATAAGATTCCCTCTCATCCTTCTAAACTCCAGAGTGTACAAGCCCAGCTGCTCCATTCTCTCAGCATATGACAGTCCCGCCATCCCAGGAATTAACCTCGTGAACCTACGCTGCACTCCCTCAATAGCATTTTTTAATATTTCAAAATAGACTTTATTCGGGGAATAAATATATATAATACACGAACCGTGCAAAAAAATTCATCCGTCATTTTCGGAAGCAATACAGACCTTCAATAATGTTTAGATACATTGCTCAAATTTCACAAATTAACCCCACCCTTGCCACTCATGTGGCCCACTGGCGTGGAATCCCTTCCCTTATTTTTGAGGGGCTTCTCCACCACACCCTGCCCCCCATATCCAGCAGCGGAAGGACCCTAGACTGTGGTCCTCCCCCACCGAGCATTGGCGTTGGCTGCACCGAGCTTCAGTGCGTCCCCCAGCACGTACTCCTGCAGTCCGCAGCGGGCATTATGAGGACCATGATTCTATAATTCAGTGTTTATTTGTCCTAAACACACAACAATAGTTCTGTGATTTTATTGCTGAGATCATAGCGGCAGGATCCTTCCTGGTGTCAGCTCTGTTCAAACAGAGGCCACCTGTCGCTCCCCTTCCATTGTAAGTCCTGCAATCGACTGGGCAGGTGTAAGGTTTATTGTGAAGCAGTTTTTCTATTTTGTTTCAAAGATAGACACAACCGCTCCTCTAGTATCTTTGGACACAACGTCTATCGTAGGTCTACAAGGTTAATTCCCGGGATGGCGGGACTGTCATATGCTGAGAGAATGGAGCGGCTGAGTTTAGAAGGATGAGAGGAAGTCTTATTGAAACATATAAGATTATTAAGGGTTTGGACACGCTAGAGGCAGGAAACATGTTCCCGATGTTGGGGGTGTCCTGAACCAGGGTCTGAAAGCGATGTATAAGATCGTGAAGGGAATAGATGGGGCGAATTAACACTTTTACCCAGAGTAGGGGAATCAAAAACCAGGGGAGTTAGATTTGTGGTCAGTATAGCTAGATTTGATATGAAACCGAGAGGTAACTTTTCTCTCAAAGGGCGGTAGGTATATGGAACAAGATGCCAGAGGGATGTATTGTAACAGTATTTAGAAGTTATTTGGACTGATACAGGGATAGGAAAGGTTTAGAGGTATATGGGCCAAACGTGGGCAAATGGGACTGGGCTGGATGGTGCATCTTGGTCAGCATGGACGAGTTGGGCCGAAGGGCCTGTTTCCAGGCTGTATGACTCTATACTCACCACTGGTCTCCCACACACCTTGCCATTGCTTACTTCCACATGGAAACCTCACCTCCAAACCCGTTATATGGTCTAAAGGGATAGGAGCAGAATTAGGCCATTCGGCCCACCAAGTCTACTTCGATCAAAACTCTGGTCTCTGGTGCTGTAAGCGCTGAAAGGCAGCCACTATGCCGCCTAACGTCACTGTGACCACTTGTTCCTTGACCTTCCGACTTCATAAGACCATAAATGATAGGAGTAGAATTAGGTCATTCGGTCCATCAAGTCTACTCCGCCATTCGATCGTGGCTGATCTATCTCTCCCTCCTAACCCCATTCTCCTGCCTTCTCCCCATAACCCCCGACACCCGTACTAATCAAATTACTGTACCTACTGTCTCCGCCTTTTCCTTTCTTCCCCCCCCCTCCCCTCCCGACATCAGTCTGAAGAAGGGTCTCAACCCGAAATGTAACCTATTCCTTCTCTCCATAGATGCTGCCTCACCCGCTGAGTTTCTCCAGCATTTTTGTCTACCTTCGATTTTTCCAGCATCTGCAGTTCCTTCATAAACATAGAAATGAGGGAATTGTTTGGAGAAATTGCTTTAACTATAAATATAGGAGCAAGAGTCTTGTGATCGGCAACAGCATCAAGCAAATATTGGTACTCACGGAACAAGCTGAGTTTGTGTGTTTATTCAATTCCTGGTGGGTACTTATAGAATGTATTGAGTTATTGCAAGATGCATTTTCTGTTTGATCATGGATGATCATCCAAAATAGATACCCTGTTCCTGCTTTTTCCACATATCCCTTCATTCCGTTAGCCCTAAGAGCTAAATCTAACTCTCTCTTGAAAACATCCAGTAAATCGGCCTCCACTGCCTTCTGTGGCAGAGAATTCCACAGATTCACAACTCTCTGGGTGAAAAACTTTTCCTCATCTCTGTCCTAAGTGGCCAACCCCTCACTCTTACACTGTGACCCCTGGTTCAGGACTCCCCCAACATTGGGAACATGTTTCCTGCATCTACCTTGTTCAATCCTCTAAGAATTTTATACCTTTCCATAAAATCCCCTCTCATCCTTTTACAGTAAATTCCAGTGAGTACAGGCCCAGTCGACCCATTCTTTGCAGAAAGTTGTGACCACTGACCAGTCCATCACCGGCTCTGACCTCCCCACCATCGAAGGGATCTATCGCAGTCGCTGCCTCAAAAAGGCTGCCAACATCATCAAGTACCCACACCATCCTGGCCACCCACTCATCTCTCCGCTACCATCGGGAAGAAGGTACAGGAGCTTGAAATCTGTTACATCCAGGTTCAGGAACAGCATCTTCCCCACAGCCATCAGGCTATTAAACTCACCATCAAACAGACTCTGAACTGTAACAGCCTCTTGCACTTTATCTGCTTATTTATGTGTATATTGAACTGAACCGCTCTGTATTTATGCTTACAATATTCTGTTGTGCTGCAGCAAGCAAGAATTTCATTGTCCCATCTGGGACACATGACAATAAACTCTTGACTTGACTTGACTTTCATCATATGTCAGCACCGCCATCCCGGGAATTAACCTGGTGAACCTACGCTGCACTCCCTCAAGGGTCTCGACCCGAAACGTCACCCATTCCTTCTCTCCAGAGATGCTGCCTCCTGTCCCGCTGAGTTACTCCAGCGTTTTGAGTCCATCTTTGGTGTCAACCAGCACCTGCAGTTCCTTCCTGCACAGTGTGCCAACATCGCCTGCTATAGTCAGAGCTACCAGCAGAGGGAGACGCGATCTTGCTGGTTGCTTTGAAATTAAGATTAAAGGGAATGAGACTTTTATATCCGAAGCAAGAAATTGGTTCTGCTCGTTCCCCCAATGTTCATCTCACCTAGAATGTAAATGGCCCGACTCCCTATTATCAATGGCTAATTTCACCCCCAATGTTTAATGGAACAGGAGCAGGCAAAAAAAAGACACAGAGTGCTGGAGTAACTCAGCGGGTCAGGCAGCATCTGTGGAGAACATGGATAGGTGACGTTTCAGGTCAGGTCCCTTCTTAATATTCCTGGCTGACCTTTCTGTCTGACCCGCTGAGTTACTCCAGCATACTGTGTCTTTTGGCCCAGTAGCAGAAGCGTCCACGTGGCAGGGCTGGAATCTGGAAGTATCCCGAGCTAATTCTGCTACCACCAACATCTATTGCAACAAGTGACGGCTCCCACTGATTGTCGCCGGAAGCTTGCGCCCGTTACAGGATGGCCCTTAATATCTGTGCCGAACACGATGCGTTGAATTAAGCATGCAAGGAACTGCAGGTGCCGGTTTACATGAAAAGAAACAAAGTGCTGGAGTAACTCAGCGGGACAGGCAACATTTCTGGACAGAAGGAATGGGTGACGTTTCGGGTCGAGACCCTTCTTCAGTCAGAGGGTGGTGAATCTGTGGAATTCTTTGCCATAGAAGGCTGTGGAGGCCAAGTCAATGGATATTTTTAAGGCAGAGATGGATAGATTCTTGATTAGTACATGTCAGGGGTTATGGGGCGAAGGCAGGAAAATGAGGTTTGGAGGGAGAGATAGATCAGCCATGATTGAATGTCGGAGTAGACTAGATGGGCCGAATGGCCTAATTATGCTCCTATCACTTATGAACATGAACCTATGAACTTTTGAAGGACATCGGTTTTTTGATGTAAAAAAAATGAGTGTCAATAATAGAGATAAAGATGTTAAAGATATGGAAGGGTGATATAATAACTATTTATATGACACTTTTTATACAATTGAATGCAACCCAAAGTGCTTTTCACAAAAAACTCAGGTCAAAAATACAATTTAAAATAGTAAGGATATAGACAATTAATAACATAAAATGCACAGATTTATATAAAAATATAAAATAAAAAATAAAATGAAAAAGAAAAAAAAGAAAAAAAAAGAAAAAGAAGAAAAATAATAATAATTTTTTTTTAAAAAAATGATTGTGAAAGATGAATTACTGGTTGTGAAAATTAATTCTCACTCTTGAAAGCCTGCTCTCTGGCTGTGAGAATGTATGTGATGATTCCATGTGCTGCATCGTCAGAATTCAGTGTGACATTTCGGGACATAAGCGAAACGATCGGCCAGTGGACGTTTAGTCTCAACAATGTATCCCTTTCCCCTGACTCCTTCCTGTTTACTTTGCAAACAAGATTTAACAACATCATCTGTGGATGCTACAGTTAATAGCCATTAGAAATTGCAAATTGGGTCCCAGATTTGAGGATGAAACTGATGTTGGTTTAAACTGGATTCACATAAAAAGCTTCAGAAGAAAGGTCTCCGATTCCTTGTGTCTGAGAAGGAACTGCAGTTGCAGGAAAACCGATGGTAGACAAAAGTGCTGGAGAAACTCAGCGGGTGCAGCAGCATCTATGGAGCGAAGGAAATAGGCAACGTTTCGTCCCGAAACCCTGAGGAAATAGGCAACGTTTCGGGCCAAAACCCTGAAGGAAATAGGCAACGTTTCCGAAATGTTCCGAAATAGGCCCGAAACGTTGCCTATTTTCTTCGCTCCATAGATGCTGCTGCACCCGCTGAGTTTCTCCAGCATTTTTTGTCTGCCTGAATAGAGAACTGGCTTCTTGGATGGAAGCATTGGGTGGAAGGTTGTCACCTGGAATGGGTGCCTGTGATAAAAGGTACTATAGACCTTCTAAATGCAATGGGGCTGACGTGTAGTACGCAACGGAGCGGAACGTGGGCCTTTTTTTCATCCATTTCAGTAACCTGATCCGACCCGACCCGACTCACAGTGTAATCAACGTTGCGGGGGCTCAGTTTGTGTTAATAAATTAAAATTCTGAAAATGAGGAGAAGATGTTTACCAAACCACTTTTATTTCTACGAGGATGTTTCCGTAACCGGCTTCCGTCTCCGCACTAGTTATCCTACGGGATCTTTGGTGCGGAGACGGAAGCCGGTTACGGAAATGGGGCCGAAAATTACCCATGAATCTGCCCATGGCCGTACTACGTCTTTTTCGTCCTTGCTCGCTATAGGACCTTTGCCTGTTACTAGTGGTGTGCCTCTCTGGGTTCAGGGCTGGGCCCGTTGCTGTTTGTGGTTTCGATGAATGTATGCAAGAGGTAAACAGGAAGTTGGCAGAGTAGTGAAACTGCTGACAATGAAGATGGTCCTCAAACATTGCAGCAGGATATTGTTAAGCTGAGCAAGCGGGCTGGAGAAGGGTTAATGGAGCCCCATGTAGATAAGTGTGAGGTGTTGCATTGGTGGAAGTCAAACCATGGCACAACCTTCACATTGAATGATCGTGCCCCTAGGGATTGTTGTATCTCTCGGAGATCAGGTGCACAGTTCCCTGAAAGTGGAGTCACAGATAGATAACCATATTCATAATGGTACTTTATTAGCCAAGTATTTGCAACATACGATGAATTTCATTTGCCCAACAGTCATACCATTAAAAAGCAACATAACACACAAAATACATTTTAATATAAACATCCACCACCGTGACTCCTCCACATCCCTCACTGTGATGGAAGGCGAAAAAAACTTTAAATCTCTTCCCTTCTTTGCTGTCCCGCGTTCGGGGGCCTCGAACCTTCCGTTGACGGGACGATCTTGGCTCCCGTGGCCAGCGGTCGAGTCCTCAGCATCGGGGCGATCAAGCTCCCGCATCGGGGGGGGGGATCTCAGCCCCCCCCGCGCCGGGCGATCGGACCCCGGGTCGGGGCTGGTCGAACCTCCTGCGACTTTGAAGCTTCCCGACATCAGTCTCTACCCGAGACAGCGAGCTCCTCGATGTTGAAATCCGCAGGTCACGGGTGGAGCGTCGATCCCGGGCACGGGGTTGCAGGCTCCGATGGTAGGTCCACGGCCCCGCGGTGGGGCTCAAAGTCAGTCCCGAGCAAGGCCGCCAGCTCCGTGATGTTAGGCCGCAGAGCGACCGGAGATATGATCCGGAAAACAAACGCATCTCCGGCAAGGTAAGACATTGAAAAAAAGTTTCCCCCCCCCTCCCCCACCCCCCACATAAAATAAATGTGTGGGTCAGGCAACAGGGGCCACAGTTTAAGAATAAGGGGTAAGCCATTTAGAACGTAGACGAGGAAACACTTTTTCTCACAGAGAGTTGTGAGTCTGTGGAATTCTCTGCCTCAGAGGCCGGTTCTCTGGATACTTTCAAGAGAGAGCTAGATAGGGCTCTTAAAGATAGCGGAGTCAGGGGATATGTGGAGCAGGCAGGAACGGGGTACTGATTGGGGATGATCAGCCATGATCACATTGAATGGCAGTGCCGGCTCGAAGGGCCGAATGGCCTACTCCTGCACCTATTGTCTATTGTCCATTGACTACGGGTGCTGTCTGTACGGAGTTTGTACGTTCTCCCCGTGACCATGTGGGTTTTCTCCAGGTGCTCCGGTTTCTTCCCATCCCAAAGACGTGCAGATTCCTGAATCAATGGCCCTCTGTAAATTGTCCCCAGTGTGTAGGGTGTGGATGAGAAAGTGGGATAACACAGAATTACTGTGAGCGGGTGAATGATGGTTGACGTGGACTCGATGGGCTGAAGGGCCTGTTTCCCTGTTGTATCCCTAAATTAAACAAAACATTTGAAACAGTCTGAAGAAGGGTTCCGACCTGAAACGTCACCTATTCCTTGTCTCCGGAGATGTTGCCTGGCCCACACATTTGGTGATCTGGATTTAGGGGGGGAAATGTTTTACCAACCCAGGGAAAATAAAAGCTCCATAAAATGTGAACTGAAGATGGATACAAAAAGCTGGGGTAACCCAGCGGGCCGGGCAGCATCTCTGGAGAGAAGGAATGGATTTCGTGTTCGAGGCCTTTCTTCAGACTGAGTATCAGAAGAAAGGGAGAACAGAGATACAGATGGAGATGTAGAGAGATTGAGAATAATCTGGCCACTAGGGGCGCCGCATGATGGCAGCCTCTGCCAAGAGTCTGTCTGTTTTTCTATTTTTTTAATTTTTAGTCTGTTTTAAAAGCATGTTTTGGAGGATTTTTTTTAGTATTTCTATGTGGAGGAGGGGAATAGGGTAAGGGGGAAACCGTTTCCCAGTCACTTCCTGGCGAGGACTCCATTATTCTCCGAGTCGCGTCCTCGCCCCCCCTCTCGCGGCCGACCAACTGGATTGGCGCGGCCTTTCCTGCCGGAGACCGGGGACCGGACCCGAGCTACAGCGGCGGCGGGCGCAGCACTGGATTCACCGCGGAGCGGGCCATGCCTTTACCTGGATCGCCGTTTGTAGCTCCGGAGCGTTGGGCCCGCTGCGGATGTGGTTGGCGGAGCATCTAACCACGGGCGGCACTGACTTCATCATCGCGGAGTCGTGGGACCCTTTACCGGGGGTCGCCAGCGTTGAATCTCCGCCCAGCTCGGCCTGTGGACTTCGGGAGCCGTGGACTCCGGTAGGAAGTGGCCTATTCGGAAGTCCGAGCCACTGAGAATGTTCACCCGTACCGACGTCGGAGTTCTACCATCCTGGCGAGATGGCCTGAACATCGGGCCGCCCGTAGCGGCGACTGCGGAGGGCTCGGGAGGCCCCGACCACGGGCGAACATCAGCGATGAGGAGGACTGAACTTTGGTGCCTTCCCTCACAGTGGGAAACTTTGATACCACTGTGTGGGGATGTTTATGTTATAGACTATCGTGTTCTGCGTTCTTTATTTTATTCGTGTGGCTGTATGGTGACCACAAATTTCACTGTACCAATTGGTGCATGTGACAATAAATGTTCCTCGTCTTGAATGAAAGATATGCAAAACAGTAAAGGATGACAATGGAAACTGGCCGTTGTTAGCTGTGGGCTAGGTGAAAATGAGTTACAGACAACGAAACTCACCAGGACCACAGTCAAACTTGTACAACGACTTGGGTGGGGGAGGGGGCGGAGATAGAGGGGATGCAAGGGTTAATTGAAGTTAGAGAAGTCAACGTTGAGAAGATAGACACAAAAAGCTGGAGGAACTCAGGCAGCATCTCTGGAGAAAAAAAGAATAGGTGAGGTTTCGGATCTGGACCTGAAACGTCACCCATTCCTTCCCTCCAGAAGATGCTGCCTGTCCCGCTGAGTTACTCCAGCACCTTGTGTCTATATTTTTGGTTTAAACCACTGCATCTGCAGTTCCTTCCTACACACAATAACCATACCGCTGTGGGTGTAAGATGCTCTGGAAGTGAGTTGGTCACGACAGCTCTACAAGAATTAAAAAAAAAAAACCACCACAGGCCGAGGATATGTGACAGTGTGATTCTGCCGATTGAAAACGTAAGAGAAGGCAGGACTTTGCCTTTAAGCCACACGTCGTGGAGAGAGAGGGGAGGAGAGAGGAGAGGAGCGAGGAGCGGGCTGCTGCTGCTGCAGCTGCAGTGGGAGCTGTGTTAAAATGATATCGTACAACAACAAACGGGACGAGACCCTCATTGAAATGTCTTCTTCTGCCGGCGAGGAGACGGGAGGTCAGTGAGTTTGCTGGATTTTATTTAAAACGTGGAATTAAAAAAAATATATATATAAGAATGCCAAGTTTTACTCCCCCTCGCCCTCCCGTTGTACAGTGTAGGGCTGAGAGTGGAAGCGCTCTTCAGTGGCAGCGCTGTGTGGAGGGGGGAGAGAGGGAGGGAGAAAGGGGAAGGGGAAAGAGAGGGAGAGAAGGGAGGGGGAGAGAGAAAGAAGGGAGAGAGAGAGGGAGGGTGGGAGGGGGAGAGAGAGTAGGGGAGGGAGGGAGGGAGAACGAGCCCGGGGAGGGAGCTGGGGGGTTGACAAGGGGTCCGGATATTAACACTGGGTTGCAGACAGAACGGGGAAGGGGGTGAAAGAGGAGAGGGGGGGGAGATAGAAAGAGATAGGAATTAAGGGAGAGGGGAGGAAGTGGAAGGGGGGGGGGGTAGAAGTGAGGAAGGGCGAGGTGCAGAGGGATGAGGGGATGGAAAGAGGGTGGAGGAGGAGAGGAAGAAGGGTGAGGGAGATGAGGGAGAGTGGAGTGGGGAAAAGGGGATGAGAGAGGAGAGAGAGAGGAGGGGAGGAAGGAGATAGGAGGGGAAGGAAATGAGGGAGAGGAGAGGATGGAGGAGTGGAGATGAGAGGGGGGAGCAGAGAGGAGGGTTGGAGAGGCGAGGAGGAGGATAGAGAGAGGATGGGTGGAGGCTAAGATGAGAGAGGGAGTGGGGGAAGGAGATGAAGATGGGGAGAGAGAGGAGGAGGGTGGGAGAGGCAAGGATGAGGAGAGAGAGAGAGATAGAGAGAGACGGAGGGGGATAGGAGAGGTAGAAGGAGCCCGGATCGGGAGTTAAGGCTTTAACAAGGTATGCCCCTTTCAGTCGGGATATCACATCTCCCCGCTGTTGTTGCAGCTGCTGCCGGCTGCAGTCACCAGCCCGTGAATCCCCCCTCACAATGCAGCCACTTTAACCATCTCACTGCCCGCTCTCCCTCTATTGGGGGATGTAGCACAAACTCAGCGGGACTGGCAGCATCTGTGGAGAGAAGGGTCTCGACCCTGAAACGTCACCTATTCTTTCCCTCCATAGATGCTGCCTCACCCGCTGAGTTTCTCCAGCATTTTTGTCCACCTCCGATTTTTCCAGCATCTGCAGTTCCTTCTTAAACAATAGATCGGGTAGATGATGCACAGCCCATAGTAGGGGAATCGAGGACCAGAGGACATAGGTTTAAGGTGAAGGGGAAAATATTTAATAGGAATCTGAGAGATAACTTCTTCACACAAAGGGTGGTGGGTGTATGGAACGAGCTGGCCGAGGAGGTAGTTGAGGCTGGGACTATCGCAATGTTTAAGAAACAGTTGGACAGGTACATGGATAGGACAGGTTTGGAGGGATATGGACCAAATCGGGGCAGGTGGAACATGGGATGGGACATTGTTGGCCGGTGTGGGCAAGTTGGGCCAAAGGGCCTGTTTCCACACTGTATCACTCTGTGACACTAAAAGAAAGGGAACAGGCTGCGTAGTAATGAAGAGACAAAAACTCTACGGCTGTGGAAAGACGGTGGGGCACAAAGATCGAGTTTCTCTCGCCCCCTCTCCTCCGTTGGGTTATTCCTCTCCAGGCCCGCCCCACTCCAGTCATTCAAGTGACCCAGGGAAGGAATGTGGCCTGGATGGGTGAGGGTGAAATAAGGCTCAAAGTGCTGGAGTAACTCAGCGGGTCAGGCAGCATCTCCGGAGAACATGGATCGGCGATGTTTCTGGTCGAGACTCTTCTTCAGACTGAGTTACTCCAGCACTTTGTGTCTTTTTTTGTAAAGCAGCATCTGCAGTTCATTGTATCTACACAAGTATTGCTGCCCTATTTCCTTACAAGCTGCGTGACTCCCCCCCCCCCCCCCCCCTCCCTCCCCCCCCCTCCCCCCCCCTCCCCCCCTCTCCCTTCCCTCGCCCACCCCTCCATCCATCACCCCTTCCTCACCCCCTCCCTCCGTTCCTCCGCTCCTCCCCCCCCCTCCCCCACAACCCCCCAACCAGCCATCTCCGCCTAGATTAAAGGTAGACACAAAATGCTGGAGTAACTCAGCGGATGAGGCAGCATCTCGGGAGAGAAGGAATGGGCGACGTTTTGGGTTGAGACCCTTCGTCAGACTGATGTCAGGGGAGGGGAGGGGGCGGGACAGATCCGACGAGGGTTCGGCAACATTCTCTCTCGCTGCTCCCCCTCTGTGATTCCTCCCTCCCTCCGACTACGACCACGTCTCAACCCAGACCCGTCTCGCCTGCCTCCGTCTAGATTAAGACATGTAGCCCCATTCACACTGTAGGCGCTAGGTCAGGACCATACTTGCTGCAGCTACACCTGGGGTGGGAGGGAATGTCCATCCTCCAGCTGTGACTGTTCACTTCGTCTGACCGCCGGTCCCTGAACAAACTGGGGGGAAGTGAGAAAGGTGTTTCCGCAGCCGGATATATAACTCTTTGCTCGCTGAGGTTGTGGTTCCTTTAAGGAAATGCCCAGTCAACCTGGCACGGCCTTGCAGAGGAAGTAGTGATTCACATCATTGTTTACGAGTCTGAACAAATTGTCAGTGATGAGTTTATAACTGAAAAAGTATAAAGAATCAGATTTATTCCGGAAATGGTCGATGGCCTGAAGGATTGTCAACATTTTTGTTAACAAGATGAGTGGTGACAGAAGTGGTTGGTTGAGGTCTGATATCAGGCAATGGTACATAGTCAAGTCAAATCAAGTCACATTTATTTATATAGCACATTTAAAAAACAACTCTCGTTGGCCAAAATGCTTTACATGTGTATAAGAATAGTATAACAAACAAACTATATACATATAGCCCTCAAAGGTACACAAAAATGCTGGAGAAACTCAGCGGGTGCAGCAGCATCTATGGAGCGAAGGAAATAGGCGACGTTTCGTGCCGAAACCCTTCTTCAGGCTGATGGGGGGGCGGGGGGGAGAAGGAAGGAAAAAGGGGAGGAGGAGGAGCCTGAGGGCGGGGGGGGGGGATGGGAGGAGACAGCTCGAGGGTTAAGAAAGGGGAGGAGACAGCAAGGGCTAGCAAAACTGGGAGAATTCAACGTTCATGCCATCCGGACGCAAGCAACCCAGGCGGAATATGAGGTGCTGTTCCTCACTCAGAGGACGTCAAGAAAGGCTTGAGAGTAGGGATGAGTTTTAAGTCTCGACTTAAAGGAGTCGATGCATGGGGCTGTTCTGATGAGAAGAGGGATGGTACATCCGGGAGAGGAATGGAGAGCAGGGGAGAGACAAGACTTTGCCTTCCATCACAGTGAGGTGGAGATTCACTGTGATGGACGTTTGTGTAAATTGTGTTGGTGTGTGTCTTGGTTCTTTTCTTGTATGACTGCAGAAACCAAATTTCGTTTGAACTTCATGTGAGCTTCAAATGACAAATAAACGGTATTGTATTGTATGCTGTTCCACAGTCTAGGGGCTGCAACCGAAAGGCACGGTCGCCCCTGAGCTTATGCCTAGACCGCGGGATATTCAGTCGGCCGATCTGAGGGGCCTGGAGGTGGAGTGGTGGGTTAGAAGACTTTTGATGTAGGTGGGGGCAAGCCCATTGAGGGCTTTGTAGACATGGAGGAGAATCTTGAAGTTTATACGGAACCGCACAGGGAGCCAGTGGAGAGAGGCCAGGATCGGGGTGATGTGGTCCCTTTTTCGGGTGCCCGCCAGGAGTCTCGCTGCGGCGTTTTGGACCAGTTGCAGGCGGGACAGGGAAGATTGGCTGATGCCAGTGTGAAGGGAGTTGCAGTAATCTAGGCGGGAGGAGATAAATGTGTGGATGATCACACAGAGCGCTGGAGTTACTCAGCGGGTTAGGCAGCATCTCTGGAGGAAAGGAATAGGTGACGTTTCGGGTCGAGGCCCTTCTTCAGACTGAGAATGCCCTGGGGTCTTGCAGGATAGTAGTTTCTCTGTTCTTTTTCACTCGCTTGCCATCAATCCTACATATAGCCAGTAGCAAAAGGCACAGAGTGCTGGAATATCTCAGCGGGTCGGAGGACATGGATCTTACAAGGTCGTGAGGGGAATCGAGTCATTTAGCCAGAGTAGGCAGATCTTAGTTCATAAGTGATAGGAGCAGAATTAGGCCATTCGGCCCATCAGAATAAGGGGTAAGCCATTTAGAACGGAGACGAGGAAATGCTTTTTCTCACTGAGAGTGGTGAGTCTGTGGAATTCTCTGCCTCAGAGGGCGGTGGAGGCCGGTTCTCTGGATGCTTTCAAGAGAAAGCTAGATAGGGCTCTTAAAAATAGCGGAGTCAGGGGATATGGGGAGAAGGCAGGAACGGGGTACTGATTGGGGATGATCAGCCATGATCACATTGAATGGCAGTGCTGGCTCGAAGGGCCAAATGGCCTACTCCTGCACCTATTGTCTATTGTCTATAAGTTTACTCCACCATTCATTCATGGCTGATCTATCTCTCCCTCTCAACCCCATTCTCCTACCCTCTCCCCATAACCCCTGCTTCCCGTACTAATCAAGAATTGGTCAATATCCATTGACTTGGCCTCCACAGCCGTGTGTGGCAATGGTTTCCACTGATTATAGCCAGACCGTATACACCTCTATACGATCACCCCTCAGCCTTCTGAGCTCCAGCGAATAAAATCCTAGCCTGCCCATTTCTATAACTCAGGCCTTCAAGTCCTGGCAACATCCGTGTAAATATTTTTTCTCGGATATAGGCTAGTAACACAGCTGTTTGGAAATAGCTTAGCTTAAGGTGTGGTGGCTTATACTTGAACACAATGTAGACAATAGGTGCAGGAGTAGGCCATTCGGCCATTCGAGCCAGCACCGCCATTCAATGTGCTCATGGCTGATCATCCCCAATCAGTACCCAGTAATGAAATCAGAGGTTAATGTATTTCCTTTAACCATAGCGATTTCTGTCTCGTTTGGAACTGAATTGAAGTGGTTGATGATTCTGGTGGTGGGAACGAACTTAAACGAGATTAATCTTCTATTCAGCTCTGCAAGTTCACAAGTTCACAAGTTATAGGGGTAGAATTAGGCCATTCGGCCCATCGAGTCCACCCCGCCATTCAATCGTGGATGATCTCTGCCTCCTAATCCCATTTTCCTGCCTTCTCCCCATAATTCTTGATCCGTTCTAATCAAGAATCTGTCTATCTCTGCCTTATAAAATATCCACTGACTTGGCCTCCACAACCCTCTGTGGCAATGAGTTTCACAGATTAACTACCCTCTGACTAAAGAAGTTCCTCCTCACCTCCTTTCTAAAAGAGCGCCCTTTAATTCTGAGGCTGTGACCTCTGGTCCTAGACTCTCCACATCCACTCTATCCAAGCCTTTCATTATTCTGTAAGATTCAATGAGGTTCCCCCCCCCCCCTCAACCTTCTAAACTCCAGCGAGTCCAGGCCCAGTGTTGTCAAACGCTCATCATATGCTAACCCTCTCGTTCCTGGGATCACTTTGAAGGTCACGAGATTGGTTGAGGTTCAACCAAGGAGAGGAACCTTTTTGATGGGAAATAATATTCTTGGTGGAAAACCAACCAACATCTGCTGTTCCACCTGTCTCCAAAGTGGGAAGCTCGGTCTTGGCCGAGTTTGGTTGGTGGGAATATTTCCCCACTTGGGACTCCGCAGAAACAAGGAACTGCAGAGGCTGCCTTACCAAAAAAAGACACAAAGTGCTGGAGTAACCCACCGGGTCAGGCAGCATCTTCCTGGAGGATCCTGACCAAAAATGTTACCTATCCATGATCTACAGAGATGCTGCCTGATTTGCTGAGTTACTCCAGCACTCTGTGGAATTCTCTGCCTCAGAGGGTGGTGGAGGCAGGTTCTCTGGATGCTTTCAAGAGAGAGCTAGATAGGGCTCTTAAAAATAGCGGTCAGGGGATATGGGGAGAAGACAGGAACGGGGTACTGATTGGGGATGATCAGCCATGATCACATTGAATGGCAGTGCTGGCTCGAAGGCCAAATGGCCTACTCCTGCACCTATTGTCTATTGTATTGTCTACAAGTCTACTCCACCATTCAATCATGGCTGATCGATCTCTCCCTCTCAACCCCATTCTCCTGCCTTCTCCCCATAACCCCTGATTCCCGTACTAATCAAGAGTCGGTCAATATCCATTGACTTGACCTCCACAGCCGTGTGTGGCAATGGTTGCCACAGATTATAGCCAGACCTTATACAGCCTTCTGAGCTGCAGGGAATAAAATCCTAGCCTGCCCATTGCTCTTTCTATAACTCAGGCCTTCAGGTCCTGGCAACTTCCGTGTAAATATTTTTTCTCGGATATAGGCTAGTAACACAGCTGTTTGGAAATAGCTTAGCTTAAGGTGTGGTGGCTTATACTTGAACACAATATAGACAATAGGTGCAGGAGTAGGCCATTCGGCCATTTGAGCTGGCACTGCCGTTCAATGTGATCATGGCTGATCATCCCCAATCAGTTTCCCGTAATGAAATCAGAGGTTAATGTATTTCATTTAACCACAGCGATTTCTGTCTCGTTTGGAACTGAATTGAAGTGGTTGATGATTCTGGTGGTGGGAACGAACTTAAACGAGATTAATCTTCTATTCAGCACTGCAAGTTCACAAGTTATAGGGGTAGAATTAGGCCATTCGGCCCATCGAGTCCACCCCGCCATTCAATCGTAGATGATCTCTGCCTCCTAATCCCATTTTCCTGCCATCTCCCCATAATTCTTGATCCGTTCTAATCAAGAATCTGTCTATCTTTGCCTTATAAAATATCCACTGACTTGGCCTCCACAACCCTCTGTGGCAATGAGTTCCACAGATTAACTACCCTCTGACTAAAGAAGTTCCTCCTCACCTCCTTTCTAAAAGAGCGCCCTTTAATTCTGAGGCTGTGACCTCTGGTCCTAGACTCTCCACATCCACTCTATCCAAGCCTTTCATTATTCTGTAAGATTCAATGAGGTTTCCCCCCCCCCTCAACCTTCTAAACTCCTGCGAGTCCAGGCCCAGTGTTGTCAAACGCTCATCATATGCTAACCCTCTCGTTCCTGGGATCACTTTGAAGGTCACGAGATTGGTTGAGGTTCAACCAAGGAGAGGAACCTTTTTGATGGGAAATAATATTCTTGGTGGAAAACCAACCCACATCTGCTGTTCCACCTGTCTCCAAAGTGGGAAGCTCGGTCTTGGCCGAGTTTGGTTGGTGGGAATTTTTCCCCACTTGGGACTCCGCAGAAACAAGGAACTGCAGAGGCTGGCTTACCAAAAAAAGACACAAAGTGCTGGAGTAACCCACCGGGTCAGGCAGCATCTTCCTGAAGGGTCCCGACCAGAAATGTTACCTATCCATGATCTACAGAGATGCTGCCTGACTTGCTGAGTTAACTCCAGCACTCTGTGGAATTCTCTGCCTCAGAGGGTGGTGGAGGCAGGTTCTCTGGATGCTTTCAAGAGAGAGCTAGATAGGGCTCATAAAAATAGTGGAGTCAGGGGATATGGGGAGAAGGCAAGAACGGGGTACTGATTGGGGATGATCAGCCATGATCACATTGAATGGTGGTGCTGGCTCGAAGGGCCAAATGGCCTCCTCCTGCACCTGTTGTCTATTGTCACTCTGTCTTTTTTATAAGAAATTGGACTTTAACACTTGGAGCACAGTGTGGAATTTGGGGGTGGGCACGGTGGCGCAGCGGAAGAGTTGCTGACCTGCAGCACCAAAGATCAGGTTCGATCCTCACTACGGGCGTCTCTCTGTACGGAGTTTACACGCTCTCCCTGTGACCTGCCCGGCTTTTCTCCAGGAGCTCCGGTTTCTTCCCACATTCTAAAGACGTACAGGTTGGTAGGTTAATAATAATAATCCAGGTCCAGACAAGGGACAACGTTACATAAAAATACATTGCATATAAAAACACCATAAAATACATATCACAATTAGGTTTTATTCGCCAAGTATGTTTTGCAACATACGAGGAGTTTCACTGGCCAAGTCAGTCATACAATTAAAAGCATCAGACTCAAAAACACATTTTAACATGAACATCCACCACAGTGACTCCTCCACATTCCTCACTGTGATTGAAGGCGAAATAAAGTTCAAGTCCTTCCGTTTGTTCTTCCTCGGTTGTGGGGCCTCGAGCCTCCGTTGACGCGACGGTCTTAACTCCCGTAGCCGGCGGCGTTCAGGCCCTCCGCGTCGAGGCGTTCAGCTCCCGCATCGGGGGGGATGTCAGCTCCCCCGCGCCAGGCGATCAAACCTCGCGTCGGGGCTGGTCGAACCTTCTGCGGCGTTGGAGCTCCCGACTCGGCCCTCTCACCCGAGGCTTTACGACAGGCTTCCAGCTCCAGCGATGGTAGGCCGCAGAGCCCGGATAATGTGATCCGAAAAATTGATCACATCTCCGGGAAGGTAGGAGCTTGAAAATAAATTTCCCCCGATCCCCTCCCCCCTCCCCCACATAAAACAAACTGAAGTACATTAAAACAAACTTTTAACAAACGCTAAAAATAACAAAAACATGAAAAAACTAACGGACTGCCGGCAGGGCTGCCATCTCCCCGGTGGTCTTAATATCTCACTTATCAACAACTGTGCGGCGAGCTTTATCCCCTGCGCTCCAGCCCAAACGCAGGCCACGACAGTTGTATGATAGAACCCGTATGGCCATTTAGCGAGACTAGCGAGTGCCCCCTTAGCACCAGCAGGCATACTCATTCCCCCCGCAGCAAGCGCAGTGCTTGATCCGATGATTCCAACCCTGCGCGGCTCGTAATAGCGCCGGACATATGTCCCTTCTGGCCAGAGCTGCGGATTGTACATTTTGCCAACCTCGTTACATTCCGCAGATACATTAAATGAACAGTATCTACCGTGTACTGTGTCAATCTTTTGACAGGTAACCTCACGGCCAAGTTTTTCTTTAAGTTACGCAGATAATTGGTTTTGGTAACAAAATGAGCAATTGTCCCTAGCGTGTGTAGGATAGTGTTAGTGTACGGGGTGATTGCTGGTCGGCGCGGACCCGGTGGGCTGAAGGGCCTGTTTTTGCAATGTATCTTTAAAGTGTGAAAGAGAGAACTGGCTTGGAAGTTGTGCAAAGATGATTCACTCTGGGTTGATTATAGGTTGGAAGATTTATTTGAGGGGAAGATTACCAGGTTTTAGCCTGTACTCTTACTGATAGCTAGAAAAATGAGAAGCATTTAAGATCCCAGCAGACTGCATGCTGGAGAATATTTTTCTCTCTAGGGGAATCTAAAGCTGGAGGCTCATAGAAACATAGACAATAGGTGCAGGAGGAGGCCATTCGGCCCTTCGAGCCTGCACCACCATTCAATGTGATCATGGCTGATCATCCACAATCAGTAACCCGTGCCTGCCTTCTCCCCATATCCCTTGATTCCACTAGTTATATCTAACACTTGTAAATTCATCCAGTGAATTGGCCTCCACTGCCTTCTGTGGCAGAGAATTCCACAAATTCACAACTGGGTGAAAATGTTTCTTCTGATCTCAGTTTTAAATGGCCTCCCCTTTATTCTTAGACTGTGGCCCCTGGTTCTGGACTCCCCCATCATTGGGAACATTTTTCCTGCTTGTCCAGTCCTTTTTATAATTTTGTACGTTTCTATAGGATAACCTCTCATCCTTCTAAATTCCAGTGAATGCAAGCCCAGTCTTTCCAATCTTTCCTCGTATGGCTGTCCCGCCATCCCGGGGGTGAACCTACGCTGCACTCCCTCTATGGCAAGAATGTCCTTCCTCAAATTAGGAGACCAAAACTGCACACAATACTCCAGATGTGGTCTCACTAGGGCCCTGTACAACTGCAGAAGGACCTATACTCAAATCCTCTCGTTATGAAAGGCAACATGCCATTAGCTTTCTTCACTGCCTGCTGTACCTGCATGTTTACTTTCAGTGACTGGTGTACAAGGACATACAAGTGACTGATTTAAAATTAACTCAGCGGGACAGGCAGCAACTTTGGAGGAAAGGAATAGGTGACCTTTCAGTTTGTGATCCTTCTTCAGACTGAGATTCAGGGGAGAGGGAAACGAAAGGTTCCACCTTTACCACCTTTACTTGATCATCTGGCTGGCTTTGATTTGTACTTTTTATATCTTTCATTCATTTGTTCCATATCTCTCCATATCACCGTCTATATCTCTCCTTTCCCTCTCCCCTCTCAGTCTGAAGAGACGGTCTGAGATGCTGCCTGTTCCGCTGAGTTACTCCAGCATTTTGTGTCTGTCTTTAATAGATTGTGAAGATCGCCTTTGGAATTTGACAGACTTTTCTTTTCTACCTCGGCGGTCACGGTGGCGCAGCGGTAGAGTTGCTGCCTTACAGCGCCCGCAGCGCCGGAGACCCGGGTTCGATCCCGACTACGGGTGCTGTCTGTACGTTCTCCCCGTGACCTGCGTGAGGTTTCTCCGAGATCTACGGTTTCCTCCCACACTCCAAAGATGTACGGGTTTGTAGGTTAATTGGCTTGGTATAAGTGTAAATTGTCCCAAGTGTGTGTAGGATAGTGTTAATGTGCGATGGGCCGAAGGGCCTGCTTCCGCGCTGTATCTCTAAAAAAAATACAAGATGTTTTCGGCAGATGTCTGGATCAGGCGATACCTATAAAACGGAATCTTTGCTGCAATGATGCTTCAACTTTTACCCCTACTTTGTTTAAATATTGCGAGTTTGGCATGATTTGTGGTTTAGGATTTGGTCTTATTGAAGCTGACCACAAAATTGTACAGTGGGCAAGGCACGTGTAGAGCAATAACAGATGATCATCAGGGTGAATCTGGACACAACTTGTTTCCCACACTTTGAAATTACGCTTAACCCTTGTACTTAAGATCATAAGTGACAGGAGCAGAATTAGGCCATTCAGCCCATCTGCCCATTCAGCCCATTTCAAGAGAGAGCTAGATAGGGCTCTTCAAGATAGCTGAGTCAGGGGACATGGGGAGAAGGCAGGAACGGGGTACTGATTGTGGATGACCAGCCATGATCATGTTGAATGGCGGTGCTGGCTCGAAGGGCCAAATGGCCTACTGCAGCAATTGTCTATAAGTCTAGTCCATTCAATCATGGCTGATCGATCTTTTCCCCTTAACCCCATTCTCCTGCCTTCTCCCCATAACCCCTACACCCGTACTGATCAAAAATCTATCTATCTCTGCCTTAAAAATATCCATTGACTTGGCTTCCACAGCCTTCTGTGGTAAAGATTTCCACAGATTCACCACCCTCTGACTAAAGAAGTTCCTCCTCATCTCCTTCCTAAAGGAACGTCCTTAAATTCTGAGGCTGTGACCTCTGCTCCTAGACTCTCCCACTAGTGGAAACATCCTCTCCACATCCACCCTATCCAAGCCTTTAACTATTCGGTATGTTTCAATGTGGACCCCCTTCATTTAAACTCCAGCGAGTACAAGCCCAGTGCTGTTAAACGCTCATCATATGTTAACCCAAACATTTCTGGGATCACTCTTGTAAACCTCCTCTGGACCCGCTCCAGTGTTAGCACATGATTCCTCGGCTATGGGGCCCAAAATTGCTCACAGTACTCCGATGTTAAATATACTGAAGCCACAGAAATTACTGAATTGATTGAATGGTGGTCGTTTTAACTGTCAAGAGTCAAGAGAGTTTTATTGTCATGTGTCCCAGATAGAACAATGAAATTCTTGCTTGCTGCAGCACAACAGAATATGTAAACATAATACAGAACAGGAGATAAAAGTTCTGTGTGTCTATATACCATAGACCATATATATATACACAATAAATAAACAGATAAAGTGCAATAGGCTGTTGTTGTTCAGAGTTTACATAGAAACATAGAAATTAGGTGCAGGAGTAGGCCATTCGGCCCTTCGAGCCTGCACCGCCATTCAATATGATCATGGCTGATCATCCAACTCAGTATCCCGTACCTGCCTTCTCTCCATACCCTCTGATCCCCTTAGCCACAAGGGCCACATCTAACTCCCTCTTAAATATAGCCAATGAACTGGCCTCGACTACCCTCTGTGGCAGGGAGTTCCAGAGATTCACCACTCTCTGTGTGAAAAAAGTTCTTCTCATCTCGGTTTTAAAGGATTTCCCCCTTATCCTTAAGCTGTGACCCCTTGTCCTGGACTTCCCCAACATCGGGAGCAATCTTCCTGCATCTAGCCTGTCCAACCCCTTAAGAATTTTGTAAGTTTCTATAAGATCCCCTCTTAATCTCCTAAATTCTAGAGAGTATAAACCAAGTCTATCCAGTCTTTCTTCATAAGACAGTCCTGACATCCCAGGAATCAGTCTGGTGAACCTTCTCTGCACTCCCTCTATGGCAATAATGTCCTTCCTCAGATTTGGAGACCAAAACTGTACGCAATACTCCAGGTGTTGTCTCACCAAGACCCTGTACAACTGCAGTAGAACCTCCCTGCTCCTATACTCAAATCCTTTTGCTATGAAAGCTAACATACCATTCGCTTTCTTCACTGCCTGCTGCACCTGCATGCCCACTTTCAATGACTGGTGTACCATGACACCCAGGTCTCGCTGCATCTCCCCTTTTCCTAGTCGGCCACCATTTAGATAATAGACTGTTTGATGTCGAGTTTAAATGCCTGATGGCTGTGGGGAAGAAGCTGTTCCTGAACCTGGATGTTCCAGATTTCAGGCTCCTGTACCTTCTTCCTGATGGCAACGAAGAGATGAGTGGGTGGCCAGGATGGTGTGGGTCTTTGATGATATTGGCAGCCTTTTTGAGGCAGCGACTGCGATAGATCACATAGACTGTATGATTGAAATCATTTTAGTTTTCTTGTGTTATGGATGTATGGTACTGGGAGATCATGTAGGCCGAGTCTATCTTTGGTGTAAACCAGCATCTGCAGTTCATTCCTACACAGATCAGAAGGATCACGACCCTAAAATGTCTCCCATTCCTTCTCTCCAGAGATGCTGCCTGTCCCGCGGAGTTACTCCAGCATTCTGTGTCTTTCTTCGATGTAAACCGACATCTGCAGTTCCTTCCTACACAGAAACGTGTCAAGACTGCGTTGACAACTCTCTGTCCAAACTCTCAATAGACAATAGGTGCAGGAGTAGACCATTCACCCCTTCAAGCCAGCACCGCCATTCAATGTGATCATGGCTGATCAACCACAATCAGTACCCCATTCCTGCCTACTCCCCATATGCCCTGACTCCACTACCTTTAAGAGCCCTATCTAGCTCTCTCTTGAAAGTATCCAGAGAACCTGCCCCCACAAAAAGTTTCCTCATCTCCGTTCTAAATGGCTTACCTCTTATTCTTAAACTGTGGCCCCTGGTTCTGGACTCCCCCAACATCGGGAACATGTTTCCTGCCTCTAGCGTGTCCAAACCCTTAATAATCTTATATGTTTCAATAATAAACCCTCTCATCCTTCTAAACTCCAGAGTGTACAAGCCCAGCCGATCCATTCTCTCAGCTTATGACAGTCCCGCCATCCCGGGAATTAACCTTGTAAACCTACGCTGCACTCCCTCAATAGCAAGAATGTCCTTCCTCAAATCTGGAGACCAAAACTGCACACAATACTTAAGGTGTGGTCTCACTAGGGCCCTGTACACCTGCAGAAGGACCTCTTTGCTCCTATACTCAACTCTCAATCTCTCCCTGTCATGCATGGGTATGGATATACTTTCCTCCAGGGATGTGTGTGTGTGTGTGTGTGTGTGTGTGCTGTACCTCTAAACTAAACTAATCCAAACATCATCATTCATTTCCCTCGATTCCTTTTGCTTCCATGACCTTCTCAGTAAATACAGATGAGAAGAGTATTCATTTAACACCTGGCCCACCTCCTGAGGTTCATCGCATTGATGAGTACATTGATCCTTGGGGAAGCCCTATCCTCTCCCTTGTTATCCTTGTGCCTGTAATATATAGAACAATCTCTTGGGATTTCCCATGATCTCGTCTGCCAGAGCTGCCACTTTGCATTAAACGTTATTCCCTTATCATGTATCAGTACACTGTAAATGGCTCGATTGTAATCACGTATTGTCTTTCCGCTGACTGGATAGCACACAAGAAAGCTTTTCACTGTACCTCGGTACACGTGACAATAAACGAAACATGGCCCTCTGATGTCCCTCTCAAATGCAGTCTTATGTTTCACGAAGGATTGAGTTCAACTTGGGTCAGAGGGTGGTGAATCTGTGGAATTCATTGCCACGAACGGCTGTGGAGACCAGGTCAGTGGATATTTTTAAGGCGGAGATTGACAGATTCTTGATTAGTATGGGTGTCAGGGGTTATGGGGAGAAGACAGGAGAATGGGGTTAGGAGGGAGAGATTGATCAGCCACGATTGAATGGTGGAGTAGACTGGATGGGCCGAATGGCCTAATTCTGCTCCTATCACTTATGAACAGTGTCCATTTCCCAGTCTGCCAGCTATTGTTCCTGAGGTTTTTTAAATAAAAAAATTAAGTTATGAAAATTTACTTTTAGGTCCCAGTTATTCCCCTCTCCACTGGCACACAGGGCGGCACGGTGGCGCAGCGGTAGAGTTGCTGCCTCACAGCGCCAGAGGCCCGGGTTCGATCCTGCCTACGGGTGCTGTCTGTACGGAGTTAGTATGTTCTCCCCGTTTCCTATCTCATTCCAAAGACGAACAGGTTTGTAAGTTTATTGGCTTTGGTAAAAATTGTAAATTGCTCCTAGTGTGTGTAGGATAGTGTTAGTGTGATGGGATCGCAGGTTGGTGGTAACATGGTGAGGCGAAGGGGCTTTTTCTGCACTGTATCTCTGAAGTTTAAAAGTCACTGCTTACTAAATTGAACAGGTAAGGTCCAAGATAGACACAAAATGCTGGAGTAACTCAACGGTACAGGCAGCATCTTTGAAGAGAAGGAATGGATTCAAGAAACTAAGGTCCAAGACTGATTTACACTTCACATAACGGAGGGAGAAAATCCACTTGTGTCAAGTAACATATTGCCGGTGTTGGTAAATGAATGAATGAAAGAATAAGTTTATTGGCCAAATATTCACATACAAGGAATTTGCCTTGGTGCTCCGCCCGCAAGTGACAACATGACATACAGTGACAGTTAGGAATGACACATAAAACATTAATAATAAAACATTATCGATTAAACATGTGAACCAACAAAATACCAGATTAAAGGGAGGTTACAGATTTTTGGTTATTGAGTAGAGCTACTATTTGTGGAAAAAAAGCTGTTTTTATGTCTGGCTGTGGCAGCTTTGACAGTCCGGAGTGGCCTTCCAGAGGGAAGTGATTTAAAGAGTTTGTGGCCAGGGTGAGAGGGGTCAGAGATGATCTTGCCCGCTCGCTTCCTGGCCCTTGCAGTGTACAGTTCATCAATGGAGGGAAGGTTGCAGCCAATAACCTTCTCTGCTGATCGGACGATTCGCTGCAGCCTCCAGGTGTCGTGCTTGGTGGCCGAGCCAAACCAGACCATGATGGAGGAGGGGAGGACAGACTCTACGATGGCCGTGTAGAATTGGACCATCATTGCCTGTGGCAGATTGTGTTTCCTCAGCTGCCGCAGGGGAAGTACATCCTCGGTTGTGCCTTTATGACTGTGGGCTTTCAACATACCGATCTATCTTTAGCAACCACTTAGTGGCGTTGCTATCGATAAGATGGCAAAGCTAGATAAATTCATACATCCTGAAGAATGTCTCAACCTTAAGTGCGTCGCTGTGGTACAGCACCAGACGCCCGGGTTCGATCCCGACCACTGCTGTTTGTGTGGAGTTTGCACGTTCTCCCAGTGACGGCTTGAGTTTTCTCCAGGGTTCCCCTCGCATCCCAAAGACGTACGGGTTTGTTTGTTAATCGGCCCTCTGTAAAATGTCCCCTAGTGTGCAGGGAGCGAATGTGAATGTAGGATAACATGGAACTAGTGTCAACGGGTGATCGATGGATGGCATGAGCTCGGTGGGCCGAAGGGCCTGCTCCTCTGCTGTCTCAGCTCTGGTTATTTTTACCATTGTCAAATTTCAGTTGGTTATATGAGATGATGACTCACTTAAAGAGCAATAAATAAATCTATCCACCCACTGATGGTCAGTTTTAACTTGTGTTTGCTTAATTTAATCACATATTAGTCATAGCTGGAGTCATAGAATGATACAGTGTGGAAACAGGCCCCTCAGCCCAGCTTGCCCTCACCGGCAACATGTCCCATCTACACTAGTTCCACTTGCCTGTGTTTGGCCCATATCCCAATAGAAAATAGGTGCAGTAGGCCATTCGGCCCTTCGATCCAGCACCGCCATTCAATGTGATCATGGCTGATCATCCCCAATCAGTACCCCGTTCCTGCCTTCTCCCCATATCCCCTGACTCCGTTATCCCTCCAAACCTATCCTATCCATGTACCTGTGATTGTTTCTCACACATTGTGCTAGTCCCAGCCTCAACTACCTCCTCTGGCAGCTCGTTCCATACACCCACCACCCTTTGTGTGAAAGAGTTACCCCTCAGATTCCTATTACATTTTTTTCCCCTTCACCTTGAACCTCTGTCCTCTGGTCCTCGATTCCCCTACTTTGGGCAAGAGACTCTGTGCATCTACCCGATCTATTCCTCTCGTGGTTTTATACATATTGTGGGCGGTTTTGAAGCCGTCACTGCTGATTGACTGGTGGGATGAGATAAGTTGTTAAAATAGAAATGGGTCAGCTGTCTTTTTTCCAAAATAGTTACTGAAATGGAATTGCAGTCGGCGGCTAAATATTGTAATGGACTTAAATGTACCCATGCAACTGTTTATATGTACACTTGCCTGTTACTCCAGCTTTTAGTGCCTCGCACCAAATGTTTAGTTTAGTTCAGAGGTACAGCATGGAAACAGCCCTTTGCCCCACCAGCGATCACCCGTTCACACTAGTTCTATGTTATCCCACACCCTACACACAGGGGCAATTTACAGAGGGCCGATTCACCCAGAAATTTGACACATGCTCGACCGCAAGGGGTGATTGATGGTTAGTGTGGACTCGGTGGTCTTTAGCCTTTGTTTCACATCACATGTTATTGGTGTCCACCCACTCCTCTGACATTTGTCTGAAGAAGGGTCTCGACCCAAAACGTCACCCGTTCCTTCTCTCCAGAGACGCTGCCTGTCCCGCTGAGTTACTCCAGCATGTTGTGTCTACCTTCGATTTAAACCAGCATCTGCAGTTCCTTCCTGCACATGGATGGAGAACTGGTTGGCAGACAAGAAGCAAAGAGTAGGAATTAGCGGGTCCTTTTCAGAATGGCAGGCAGTGACTAGTGGGGTGCCGCAAGGCTCGGTGCTGGGACTCCGGTTATTTTCAATATATATTAACGATTTAGATGAGGGAATTTTTACATTTACCACCAAGCCAATTAACCTACAAACCTGCACGTCTTTGGAGTGTGGGAGGAAACTGAATGTCTCGGAGGAAACCCACGCAGGTCACGGGGAGAACGTACAAACTCTGTACAGACAGCACCCGTAGTCGGGATCGAACCCGGGTCTCCGGCGCTGCATTCGCTGTTAGGCGGCAACTCTACGGCTGCGCCACCGTGACCGCCATGATGCGTCATTACGATTATTTTTATAGTTAATCTTTTTTTAATTTTCTGTGAAATAATCCGTTTCTGGCATGTCCTATCCTTTCATGTTCTAAATTCTAAGCCCCCAAAATTAACAGTGTGTATGCACTGCAATGTGGCAATATCGAGCTATAGGAGTTTAGCTTTAGGTTCGGCCAGCAGCATCATCAAGGACCAGTCGCACCCCCGGCCACTCCCTCTTCTCCCCTCTCACATCGGGCAAGAGGTACAGAAGTGTGAAGACGCACACACCTCCAGATTCAGGGACAGTTTCTTCCCAGCTGTTATCAGGCAATTGAATCATCCTACCACAACCAGAGAGCAGTCCTGAACTACTATCTACCTCATTGGAGACCCTCAGACTATCCTTGATCGGACTTTACCTTGCACTGAACGTTATTCCCTTATCATATATCTGTACACTGTAAACAGCTCGATTGTAATTGTGTATTGTAATTCCGCTTCTTCTCGTCGAGTCCACACACAAGATTAGAAGATGTTCAGCCAGAACTGGACACACTTCTTGGCATCTGCACACAATGGTGTCTGTCTTGTCGCTTCTTGTGCTTCTTGTGCGTGGCGGTGGAAACAGGGCCGCGACGTGAACGCTCTTTCCTTCACCCCGTCCCGCTGACTGTTTGGACAATAGACAACAGGTGCAGGAGTAGGCCATTCGGCCCTTCGAGCCAGCACCTCCATTCAATGTGATCATGGCTGATCATCCCCAATCAGTACCCCGTTCCTGCCTTCTCCCCATATCCCCTGACTCCGCTATCTTTAAGAGCCCTATCTAACTCTCTCTTGAATGTATCCAGAGACCCCGCCCTCTGAGGCAGAGAATTCCACACTCACAACTCTCTGTGAGAAAAAGTGTTTCCTTGTCACCGTTCTAAATGGCTTACCCCTTATTCTGAAACTGTGGCCCCTGGTTCTGGACTCCCCCAACATCGGGAACATGTTTCCTGCCTCTAGCGTGTCCAAACCCTTAACAATCTTACATGTTTCAATAAGAATCCCTCTCATCCTTCTAAACTCCGGAGTGTACAAGACCAGCCGCTCCATTCTCTCAGCATATGACAGTCCCGCCATCCCAGGAATTAACCTTGTAAACCAACGCTGCGCTCCCTCAATAGCAAAAATGTCCTTCCTCAAATTAGGAGACCAAAACTGCACACAATACTCCAGGTGTGGTCTCACTAGGGCTCTGTACAACTGCAATGGGGCTAGCTGTGCCTGGAATCTTGGTCGGTGTGGATGAGTTGGGCTGAGGGGGCAGTTTCAATACTGCATGACTCTCAATCTACGAGTGGTTCATGCAGGGTTCAAATTGAGACCTGTACTTGTACCTGTAGCTGCTTATTATAGGAAGTGTTAAACGTTTCTCTAGTAGCTACTAATATTAGGTTATCACAGAATTGGTTACCGATGATTATGGTGTACCCTTGCTGTGAAAACCACTAAATATAGAAAAGTTCACAGTCATTTTCTTGTTTGAAAACAGACATGCAAGATCATATGTCAGTGGCACAGCAGTAGATTCGCTGCCTCACTGCACCAGGGACCCGGGTTCCATCCTGACCACGGGGTGCTGTCTGTGTGGAGTTTGTACGTTCTCTCCCTGACCGAGAAACATAGAAACATAGAAAATAGGTGCAGGAGTAGGCCATTTGGTCCTTCGAGCCTGCACCACCATTCAATATGATCATGACTGATCATCCAACTCAGTATCCTGTACCTGCCTTCTCTCCATACCCCCTGATCCCTTTAGCCACAAGGGCCACATCTAACTCCCTCTTAAATATAGCCAATGAACTGGCCTCAACTATCTTCTGTGGCAGAGAGTTCCGGAGATTCACCACTCTCTGTGTGGAAAATGTTTTTCTCATCTCTGTCCAAAAGGATTTCCCCTTTATCCTTAAACTGTGACCCCTTGTCCTGGACTTCCCCAACATTGGAACAATCTTCCTGCATCTAGCCTGTCCAACCCTTTTGTAAGTTTCTATAAGATCCCCCCTCAATCTTCTAAATTCTAGCGAGTACTAGCGAGTCTATCCAGTCTTTCTTCATATGAAAGTCCTGCCTGGGTTTTCTCCGGGCGCTCCGGTTTCCTCCCGCAGTCCAAAGACGTTGAGTTTTGTTGGTCAATTGGATTCTGTAAAAATTGTCCCTTGTGTGTAGGGTAGAACGAGTGTGTGGGGTGATCACTGGTCGGAGCGGACTCGGTGGGCCAAAGGGCCTGTTTCCACACTGTATCTCCAAACCAAAGTCAGGCTTATTCTGGACATCTCTTTAAAAAAACAAAATGTTTTTAAATATAAAATCCAAGCTCTTGGAATTTCGTATGTATTTAAATTATTGAAAATGCATCAGAAAAATATTATATTCTGTGCATTTTCAGTTATTTAAATTCATGAAAAATTCCAAGAGCTTGAATTTAATATTTAAAACATTTTGATTTTTTTTTCATCCTTGAGCGATGATTCCTGTCACGATTCACGTTTCTTGTTATGGTTGAAGTTTGCCGACTGAAGCTGCTTTGTCATTGGTGATCAGAGGCTTTTTAGTTGCTGTGGAAACGCATTAGCCGGAGTTTGATGAATTATCTGAAATTCCTCCTCCTCCAAATGCAACTCGCCCAGAGCTCAGATCAGCAGTCTGAG
Source organism: Amblyraja radiata (assembly GCF_010909765.2). Lineage (NCBI taxonomy): Eukaryota > Metazoa > Chordata > Chondrichthyes > Rajiformes > Rajidae > Amblyraja > Amblyraja radiata. Next base: position 3,754,726 of record NC_045975.1, on the reverse strand, counting down.
GAAGGGTTTCGGCCCGAAACGTTGCCTATCTCCTTCATGGTAGACAGAAATGCTGGAGAAACTCAGCGGGTGCAGCAGCATCTATGGAGCGGAGGAAATAGGCAACGTTTCGGCCCGAAACGTTGCCTATTTCCTTCAGGGTTTCGGCCCGAAACGTTGCCTATCTCCTTCGCTCCATAGATGCTGCTGCACCCGCTGAGTTACCCCAGCATTTTTGTCTCCCTTCGATTTTCCAGCATCTGCAGTTCCTTCTTAAACACTCAGATCAGCAGGGGCAGAGAAGTGCAGTCGCTGTTTATTAATAACTGCGTGTAATGCGACACTGCCAGGGCGAATATCCAGCTGATGGAACAAACCGAAGGTTGGAGGAGGGGTTAGGGAGTTTCCCCGGCAAAAACGGACATAAAGTGCTGGAGTAACTCAATAGACAATGGGTGCAGGAGTAGGCCATTCGGCCCTTCGAGCCAGCACCGCCATTCAATGTGATCATGGCTGATCATCCCCAATCAGTACCCCGTTCCTGCCTTCTCCCCCATATCCCCTGACTCCGCTATCTTTAAGAGCCCTATCTAGCTCTCTCTTGAAAGTATCCAGAGAACCGGCCTCCACCGCCCTCTGAGGCAGAGAATTCCACAGACTCGCCACTCTCTGTGTGAGAAAAAGTGTTTCCTCGTCTCCGTTCTAAATGGCTTACCCCTTATTCGTAAACTGTGGCCCCTGGTTCTGGAACTCAGTGGACCTCTCTATCCCAGCTCTCCTCCATTGTCCCATTCCCACACTGACCTTTCTGTCCTCGGCCTCCTCCATTGTCAGAGGGAGGCTAAACGCAAATTAGAGGAACAGCATCTCATATTTCGCTTGGGCAGTTTACAGCCCAGTGGTATGAATATTGATTTCCCTCACTTCAAGTAACCCCGGCATTCCCTCTCTCTCCATCCCACCCTCACCCAAGTCGCACCAGCTACTCATTTCCACCCAACAAACAGCTAACAATGTCCTGTTTTGAAGATTGAGGGGGGATCTTATAGAAACTTGCAATATTCTTAAGGGGTTGGACAGGCTAGATGCAGGAAGATTGTTCCCGATGTTGGGGAAGTCCAGAACAAGGGGTCACAGTTTAAGGATAAAGGGGAAATCTTTTAGGACTGAGATGAGAAAAACATTTTTTACTCAGAGAGTGGTGAATCTCTGGAATTCTCTGCCACAGAATGTAGTTGAGGCCAGTTCATTGGCTATATTTAAGAGGGAGTTAGATGTGGCTAAAGGGATTAGGGGGTATGGAGAGAAGGCAGGTACAGGATACTGAGTTGGATGATCAGCCATGATCATATTGAATGGCGGTGCAGGCTCGAAGGGCCGAATGGCCTACTCCTGCACCTACTTTCTATGTTTCTATGTTTATCATCATTACTTTTTTGCATATCTTCCATTCATTGTTCTTTATCTCCCCACATCACCGTCTATATCTCTCGTTTCCCTAATCCCTGACCAGTCTCCCTAACCACACTGCAGGTGCTGGTTTACATAGAGACAAAGTGCCAGATGGATGACAAAACGTCATCGACCCGAAACGTCAATCGTTTCCTATTGAATGTTTGTACAGCCTCCGAGAATATCGGATGATTTTTTTTTTTACATGGTTGCTGTATTGTATATATTTATTATTTGAATAAAGTCTATTTTGAAATTTTTAAAAAATTCCTTCTCTCCAGAGATGCCCCCTGTTACTCCAGCTTTTTGTGTCTATCTTCGCAACACTGGGGAACACGGATAGGTGACATTTCCGGGCGGGACTGTTCTTGGTACTGATGAAGAACAGCAAAGTCATGCCTTGTAATCCAGCTAACCATATTCCCCACATTATTGTGTTTAAGAATGAACTGCAGATGCTGGAAATTCGAAGGTAGACAAAAATGCTGGAGAAACTCAGCGGGTGCAGCAGCATCTATGGAGCGAAGGAAATAGGCAACGTTTCGGGACGAAACGTTGCCTATTTCCTTCGCTCCATAGATGCTGCTGTACCCGCTGAGTTTCTCCAGCATTTTTGTCTTCCATATTTCCCACGTTATTATTCTCTCCAACGTCATGCTGACCTCTGGCGCTGTCTGTGTGGAGTTTGCATGTTCACCGTGGGTTTCCTCCGGGTGCTCCGGTTTCCGCCCGCTCCCCAAAGACGTGCGGGTTTGTGGGCTAATTGGCTCTCCCCCCCCTCCCCCCCCTCTCACCCCGCTCTCCCCCCCCCCCCCCTCTCCCCCCTCTCCACCACTTCCCCCCCCATTCCACCCCTCCCCCCACTACCCCCTCCCCTCTACCCCCTCCCCATCTACCCCCATCTACCCCCATCCACCCTCCCATCCACCCTCCCATCCCCCCCATAGCCTCTACCCCTCTCCCTCCCCCACTGTCCCTCCCCCCTCTCCCTCCCTCCCCCCCTCTCTCCCCTCACCCCACCCTCCCCCCTTTACCCCCTCTCTCCCCCCCATCTCCCCCTGGTTTCTGCCCCTGTTTTGTGCAAACTGCTTCTAGGTCATGTTTAGTTTGGCAAAAATAGCCCTTGAGTTTGGATGGGGAACTATGACTGGATCAAGGTCGCGGACAAGCCCAGGCTCAGTATTCAGCTGTCTGTCGGGTGTTCTGGGTTGAGACGTCATGACGGGCTGATGTACGTTAATCACAGTCCCAGCTGTTCGCCCAACCTGTCACCTGTCACTCATTGCTACTGCCACCCTGTGGATTTTGCCTGAGTGTTTTGAGTTGGGCATTTTTTTGTTGCATTCTTGCCCCCAAATAGTGTTCAAATATTGGCACATGTTTATAGTGATATCGAAACATAGACACATGGAAAATAGGTGCAGGAGTAGGCCATACGGCCCCTTCGAGCCAGCACCGCCATTCAATGTGATCATGGCTGATCATCCCCAATCAGTACCCCGTTCCTGCCTTCTCCCCATATCCCCTGACTCTGCTATCTTTAAGAGCCCTATCTAGCTCTCTCTTGAAAGTATCCAGAGAACCGGCCTCCACCGCCCTCAGAGAATTCCCCAGACTCACAACTCAAAGGTCTCCAGTGAGGTAGATGTGAGTTCGGAACCCTCTAGCTGATGAGAGGACCGTTCAGTTGTCTGATTTATAGCTGATTGTCGCAAAAAAAAAACCCCTAGGAACTTCACTGTCGATACATGTTACAATAAAGTACCATTCAATCATCTCCTTGTCTGGTTCATACATTTTGAGTTAGTTTGGGACGAAGCTTATGCGTGATACAGCGCGGAAACAGGCCCTTCGGCCCAACAGGTCCGTGCCCACCTGCGATCCCCGCCCATCAACACTAATCTACACACACTTGGGGCAATTTACAATTATTACCAAAGCAAATTAAGCCACAAAGCTGCACGTCTTTGGAGTGCGGGAGGAAACCGGAATACTGAGAGTAAACGCACGCAGGTCACGGGGAGAACGTGCAAACTCCGTACAGGCAGCACCCGTAGTCAGGATCGAACCTGGGTCTCTGGCGCTGTGAGGCAGAACCTCTACATCAGCGCCACCGTGCCACAACAAAATAATTTTCCATGGGCGAACACACGCTGGTGTTTTCTTTCCCAGGGTTCGTTTGAAGGCCACTTTTTTTTTTGTACATTGAAATGTAAATTTGATTTGGCTTTGTACAATCTTGTTGATTTCAACGGCAGTCTCAGAGTAAATAGATTACAGTAATTAAAGTGGATCACATGGCGCGGGCTATGAAAAATGTCCTTGTGATAAGAATTCACTGATGCTTGGTTAAAGCGAATTCAATCATCTTTTACAGAGGAGAGGTTATCTTGTGTGGGCAGGAACTGCAGATGCTGAGTTTAAACCCAAAATGCTGGAGTAACTCAGCGGGGCAGGCAGCATCTCTGTAGAGAAGGAATGGGTGACGTCTCGGGTCGAGGCCATTTCTTCAGACAGATAAATATTCCATTGTTTTCCCTCTCTCTCCATCCCTCCCCCATCCTAGATCTCTGACCAGCCTGTCTCTCCTCCTGATTAAATTTTATCTCTGTATGTTTCATTGCCGCCTTTCCCGAGCTAACAATGATCTATTCTAAATTTTCCTTTAATGTCTCGTTTTCACTCCTTGCCCTTCCATATCTCTGTGTCTCGCTCGTCCCAGACTCTAAGCCAAAAGAAGGGTTTCAACCCGAAACGTCACCCATCCCTTCTTTCCAGAGATGCTGCCCGTCCCGCTGAGTCACTCCAGTATTTTGTGTCTATCTTTAAGAATATTCTCTTCCCAGTATTCCTCTTGTTTAGAGGACAAGCCCATAAAGGCAATAGACAATAGATGCAGGAACCAGCACCACCATTCAATGTGATCATGGCCGATCATCCCCAATCGGTACCCCGTTCCTGCCTTCTCCCCATATCCCCTGACTCCGCTATCTTTAAGAGCCCTATCCAGCTCTCTCTTGAAAGTATCCAGAGAACCGGCCTCCACCGCCCTCTGAGGCAGAGAATTCCCCAGACTCACAACTCTCTGTGTGAAAAAGTGTTTTCTCGTCTCTGTTCTAAATGGCTTACTCCTTATTCTTAAACTGCGGCCCCTGGTTCTGGACTCCCCCAACATCGGGAACACCTTGACCCGAAACGTCACCCATTCCTTCTCTCCAGAGATGCTGCCTGACCCGCTGAGTTACTCCATTTTGTGTAGATCAGAGTTTATCTCAAGGTAGATAAAAATGCTGGAGAAACTCAGCGGGTGCAGCAGCATCTATGGAGCGGAGGAAATAGGCAACGTTTCGGGCCTATACCCGGAAGGGTTTCGGCCCGAAACGTTGCCTATTTCCTTCCGGGTTTCGGCCCGAAACTTTGCCTATTTCCTTCCGGGTTTCGGCCCGAAACGTTGCCTATTTCCTTCCGGGTTTTGGCCCGAAACTTTGCCTATTTCCTTCCGGGTTTCGGCCCGAAACGTTGCCTATTTCCTTCCGGGTTTCAGCCCGAAACGTTGCCTATTTCCTTCCGGGTTTCGGCCCGAAACGTTGCCTATTTCCTTCCGGGTTTCGGCCCGAAACGTTGCCTATTTCCTTCGCTCCATAGATGCTGCTGCACCCGCTGAGTTTCTCCAGCATTTTTTGTCTATCTTTGATTTTCCAGCATCTGCAGTTCCTTCTTAAACAAAGAGTTTATCCCGTATTGGGACCTGGAGCAGAATGAAGCCTTGTGCAGACAGACAGATTCTGAACCCTGACCTACAGACCATCTATATTTAGAGCGTGGAAGCATAGTCAGGAAAATTGATTCAAAACTCCAATGTGTTGTACATTAAAAATGTGCTCTCGTTACCAATGCAGATGTAAGCCACTGGCCAGCATTTAATACATAAGCATTCATTGAATGAATAATTCATCGACGCAGAGACAACAACCAGGCTCCTCAACACCCGGCTTGAGATCTAACTATTCCTTTGGTTTATGTTTCATTCGCAAGAGGAAGAAGAGAATGTATAAGCATGCAGTATCGACAGGGCAGCACAGTGGTGCAGCGGGTAGTTCCGATGTCTCACGGCGCCAGAGACCCGGGTTTGATCCCGACCACGTGTGGTTTCTGTGGGAGATTTTAACGTTCTTCCTGTATGTGACCAAGTGGGGCTTCAACAGGTGCTCTGGTTTCCTCCCACATCCCAAAGACGTGCGGGTTTGCAGGCTAAATGGCCTCTGTAAAGTCACACAGCGCGGAAATGGGTTCTTGAGTCCAACTTGCCCCACTGGCCCCACTCTGGCCCCACTGGCCCCACTCTAGCCCCACTGGCCCCACTCTAGCCCCCACTCTGGCCCCACTCTGGCCCCACTCTGGCCCCACTAGCCCCACTAGCCCACTCTGGCCCCACCGGCCCCACTCTAGCCCCCACTGGCCCCACTCTGGCCCCACTCTAGCCCCACTCTAGCCCCACTCTAGCCCCACTCTAGCCCCACTCTAGCCCCACTCTAGCCCCACTCTAGCCCACTAGCCCCACTCTAGCCCCACTCTAGCCCACTAGCCCCACTCTAGCCCTCTAGCCCCACTCTAGCCCCACTAGCCCACTGGCCCCACTAGCCCCACTGGCCCCACTGGCACCACTAGCCCCACTGGCCCCACTCTAGCCCCACTGGCCCCACTAGCCTGCATTTGGCCCATCTCCCTCTAAACATTTCCTATCAGTGTGTCAGTGGAGAAGGCAGGAGAATGGGGTTAGGAGAAATAGATCAGCCATGATTGAATGGCGGAGTAGACTTGATGGGCCGAATGGCCTAATTCAGCTCCTATTACTTATCACCTTATGACCTATCTATACATATGTCCAAATGTCTTTTAAATGTTGTTATAGTACCTCCTCTGGCAGCTTGTTCCATACTCCCACCACCCTCTGTGTGGTCACAGTTGCCCCTCAGGTTCCTATTCAATCTTTCCCATCTCACCTTAGACCTATGTCCTGTACTTCACGATTCCCCGACTCTGGGTAAAAGTGTCGGGAGTGGATGAGCAAGTGGGATAATTTGTGGAAGGACATTCTTGCTATTGAGGGAGTGCAGCGTAGGTTTACCAGGTTCATTCCCGGGATGGCGGGACTGTCATATGCTGAGATTGGAGCGGCTGGGCTTGTACACTCTAGAGTTTAGAAGGATGAGAGGAGATCCTATTGAAACATATAAGATTATTAAAGGTTTAGACACGCTAGAGGCAGGAAATATGTTCCCGATGTTGGGGGAGTCCAGAACCAGGGGCCACAGTTTAAGAATAAGGGGTAAGCCATTTAGAACGGAGATGAGGAAACACTTTTTCACACAGAGAGTTGTGAGTCTGTGGAATTCTCTGCCTCAGAGGGCGGTGGAGGCCGGTTCTCTGGATACTTTCAAGAGAGAGCTAGATAGGGCTCTTAAAGATAGCGGAGTCAGGGGATATGGGGTGAAGGCAGGAACGGGGTACTGATTGTGGATGATCAGCCATGATCACATTGAATGGCGGTGCTGGCTCGAAGGGCCGAATGGCCTCCTCCTGCACCTATTGTCTATTGATAACATCGTACTAATGTGAACGAGTGATCGATGGTCGGCATGGATTCAGTGGGCTGAAGGGCCTGTTTCCATGCTGTAACTTTCAATCGACGAATATTGCAAATCCCCAGTGGCCCTCGATACTCTAAAATGCGCAAATATCCGTCTGATCTGAGTCATTTCTGCAATTTTTTTCCATATCAATAATTCAAAGATTTTTAAGAGCTTATTCTTTATTCTTCCAGCCCACTTTATAGCTCGGGTATGAGTTGCAATTTGGCCCAGTTCCCATAGTATGAATAGACTTTAAACTATAAGGACACAGAGTGCTGGAGTAACTCAGCGGGTCAGGCAGCATCTGTGGAGAACATGGATAGGTGACGTTTCACAGAGTGCTGGAGTAACTCAGCGGGTCAGGCAGCATCTGTGGAGACTGGATAGTGGAACGTAACTCAGCGGGTCAGGCAGCATCTGTGGAGAACATGGATAGGTGACTCTTGGGGTCAGTACCCTTCTTCAGACTGAAGAACAGTCCCGACTTAAAATATTTTATCACCTATCCATGTTCTCCAGAAATGTTGAAACAGGAGGAACGGGGAACTGCAGATGCTGGTTCACACACAAAAGGACACAAGATGCTGGAATATCTCTAGATACCATGCTTTGAAAAACCATGAAAATACTTACCTGCAGGAAGGAACTGCAGATGCTGGTTTATACCGAAGATAGACACAAAATGCTGGAGTAACGCAGCTACTCAGACAGCATCTCTGGAGAAAAGGAAAAGGTGACGTTTCGGGTTGGAAACCTGCTTGTACTTATAGTTTAACGATAATATAATCTACCAGTAGTAGAAACAGCATGGGTAGGTGATGTTTTATAGACAATAGACAATAGGTGCAGGAGTAGGCCATTTGGCCCTTCGAGCCAGCACCACCATTCAATGTGATCATGGCTGATCATCCCCAATCAGTACCCCTTTCCTGCCTTCTCCCCATATCCCCTGACTCCGCTATCTTTAAGAGCCCTATCTCTTGAAAGTATCCAGAGAACCGGCCTCCACCGCCCTCTGAGGCAGAGAATTCCACAGACTCACAACTCTCTGAGATAAAAAAGTGTTTCCTCGTCTCCGTTCTAAATGGCTTGCCCCTTATTCTTAAACTGTGTGGCCCCTGTTTCTGGACTCCCCCAACATCGGGAACACGTTCCCTGCCTCTAGCGTGTCCAAACCCTTAATAATCTTATATGTTTCAATGAGATGCCCTCTCATCCTTCTAAACTCCACAGTGTACAAGCCCAGCCGCTCCATTCTCTCAGTTTTGGTTTGAAAACCTTCTCATGAGATGCTGCCTGACCCGCTGAGTTACTCCAGCACTTTGTGCCCTTTAGTATAAATCATCATCTGCAGTTCATTTGTTTCCACTGCTCGTAGACGATCAGTTTCTTTCAACAGTGTGGCTAGACAGAAGAGAGTGTGTCATTAAGGACTAGCGTACAACGCTGGGCAGTTTGTGTGTATAAACCTTATCTTAAGCCAGTTGTGGAAAAGAATGCACATGCCCCAGCTCCAAGCTGGGGGGGGGGGGGGGGGGGGGGGGGGGGAGAGAAGAGAGGGAGAGGCAGAGAGAGACAGAGAGAGAGAGAGAGAGAGACAGAGAGAGACAGAGAGAGAGAGAGACAGAGAAAGAGTGAAACGTCTGCTGAAGAATGCAGCCTGCGGCTTGTATGACTAATCCCCACTGTAAACCCGTCACCATGGCAACCGAGATGGCAGCAGCTTCCAGTGGAATGTCTGGCAACAGAGCAGGGGAGAGGGAGAGAGAGATATTCAGGGAAGGAATTGCAGGTGCCGGTTTAAACCGCAGAAAGACACAAAATGCTGGAGTAACTCAGCGGGACAGGCAGCATCTCTGGAGAGAAGGAATGGCTGACGTCTTGGGCCGAGACCACTTCTTCAGACAGAGAAATATTCCCTTGCTTTCCCTCTCTCTCCATCCCTCCCCCATCCTAGATCTCTGACCAGCCTGTCTCTCCTCCTGATTAATTTTATCTCTGTGTGTTTCGTTGCCGCCTTTCCCGAGCTAACAACGATCTATTCTAAATTTTTCTTGAAAATTGCTCCCCTTTGATGCCTTGTGTTCACTCCTTTCCCTTCCATATCTCTGTGTCTCCCTCTTCCCTTACTCTCAGCCTGGAGAAAGGGGCTCGACCCGAAACGTCACCCATTCCTTCTCTCCAGAGATACTGCCTGTCCCGCTGAGTTACTCCAGCATTTTGTGTCCATCTTTAAGAATATTCTCTTCCCAGTATTCCTCTTGTTTAGAGGACAAGCCCATAAAGACAATAGACAATAGGTGCAGGAGTAGGCCATTCGGCCCTTCGAGCCAGCACCCCCATTCAATGTGATCATGGCTGATCATCCCCAATCAGTACCTAGTTCCTGCCTTCTCCCCATATCCCCTGACTCCGCTATCTTTAAGAGCCCTACCTTAAGAGCATCTTAAGATCATCTCTCTTTAAAATTTCCTTGCACAGATGCTGTCTGACCCGCTGAATTCTCTGCCTCCTGAGGGCAGTGGAGGCCGGTTCTCAGGATACTTTCAAGAGAGAGCTAGATAGGGGATATGTCAGGGGATATGGGGAAAGGCAGGAACTGGGTACTGATTGGGGATGATCAGCCATGATCTCATTGAATGGCGGCGCTGGCTGGAAGGGCCGAATGGCCTATTCCTGCACCTAATGTATATTGTCTATTGAAATGGTATTAGCTTATTAGGGGGCCATCTTGGTTGATATTGACAAGTTGGGTCAAACGGCCAAGTTTGGGGTCGGGACCCTTCTTCGGACTGAAGGGGCGGGATATCGGGCTGAATGATAAATGCTTCCTGAATTGGGAGAAGCTGCAGAAATTATGTATCGCTGCTGCTCTGACAAACGAGAGCCCTCATTGTTCCTCCTGTTAATACACCTTGATGTCAAGAGTCAAGAATATTATTGTCATGTGTCCCAGACAGAACAATGAAATCCTTACTTGCAGCAGCACAACACAATGTGTAAACATAGTACACTGTAACTGATATAATAAATGGGACAAAAAGTTCAGTATACATACACACACATACTGTATATACGCAAGCACACATGCACACACATATATATACACACGCATACATACGTGCCCATAAAAAACAAACAATAATAATAGTGCAATTATAACAATAGACAATAGGTGCAGGAGGAGGCCATTCGGCCCTTCGAGCCAGCACCGCCATTCAATGTGATCATGGCTCATCATCCACAATCAGTACCCCGTTCCTGCCATCTCCCCATATCCCCTGATTCCACTATTTTTAAGAGCCCTATCTAGCTCTTTCTTGAAAGTATCCAGAGAACCGGCCTCCACCGCCCTCAGAGGCAGAGAATTCCACAGACTCACCACTCTCTGTGTGAAAAGGTGTTTCCTCATCTCCGTTCTAAATGACTTACCCCTTATTCTTAAACTGTGGCCCCTGGTTCTGGACTCCCCCAACATCGGGAACATGTTTCTTGCCTCTAGCGTGTCCAAACCCTTAATAATCTTATATGTTTCAATAAGATACCCTCTCATCCTTCTATATTCCAGAGTGTACAAGCCCAGCCGCTCCATTCTCTCCGCTCTAACAATAATAGTCATTGTAGTTCAGAGATTAATGGAGGTTGTAGTGTTTAATAGCCTGATGGCTGTAGGGAAGAAGCTGCTCCTGAACCTGGACGTTACAGTTTTCAGGCTCCTGTACCTTCTTCCCGATGACAGGGGGGGAAATGAGTGCGAGTTTTGCTCTTGACTGCAAACCTTTTTTAATCTGCTCAGGTGCCGCGGATTTAAACAGCGCTCGTTTTAATTCCCTCGCTCAACCTAATGTTTTGTCTTTCTCTCCCTTGAAGATATTGGGCTTATTTCTGGCTTTCCATCGGACTCACCAGGTAGAGAGTGTGGCTTCTGTGCAAGTGCCTTTGTCCGTTATGTGTGTCTTTTACAGTTGTCCAAGTTTTGTGAAAGTTGTGTTGTTGTTGTTGGTGATAATTAGTTGGATTTACTCTTTGTGGCTCGTCGTCTTGTGATGTTCCTGCATTTTGCGCAAATTCCATAATTCCCGCATTATGGAACATCCCAATTCCATAATTGGAATTTTTGCACTTATCAAGCCTTGAAATTGTGTGCTAAAAATATTTAGTGCTTGTGTCTGAAATGTGTTGACTGTAACAAAGCAATTGTGGTTTTATCTTGATGTTTTCTTGTTTCGACTAGATCCCAAACTATGCTATCTCTATCACCTGGGGAATGCCCCAATGTTCTTCTGAGGCAATTTGCAGACTAAACAGGGGACGTTCAGTCAGGCCATGGGTATTTCTCAAGTGTGGGAGGACTTGGGGGAAGAGAATACTTAACATGTTGAATTGTCACAGTGATCGGTTGAACAGGATAAGTAAGTCACTCGGTCTGCCTGAGCCTACCTGATCTCCAGGTTGCCAAACACTTTAACTCTCCCTCCCATTCCTACACTGATCTTTCTGTCCTGGGCCTCCTCCACTGTCGGAGAAACAGCAACTCATATTTCGCGTGGGCAGCTTATGAACATTGACTTCTCTAACTTCAAGTAGCCCTTGCTTTCCCTCTCTCTCCATCCCTCCCCATCCTAGTTCACCGACTAGTCCGACAGTCCTTCTGATTAAATATTACCTTTATATGCTTCATTGTCACCTTCCCCTAGCTTACAACGATGTATTTTTTCTTTGTATGTATTTATTAAAATGTATTTATACATTTTCCTTGATTAGACATCCCTTCTGATGTCTCGTTTTCACACCTTACCCTTCCATATCTCTGTGTCTCCCTCTACCCCGACTCTCAGTCTGAAGAAGGGTCTGGACCCGAAACGTCACCCATTCCTTCCATCCAGGGATGCTGCCTGTCCCGCTGAGTTACTCCAGCATTTTGTGTCTATCTTCAGGATAAGTAAACCATTACAAAGAACTGCTTTTTCAAGATGGCAGGCAGGCAGGCAGAAACAATTAAAAAAAACAGAATATCATTGAATAACCTAAAATTGTACATGGCAGCACACAGTGTTAGAGCCTCACTGCACCAGAGACCCGGGTTCAATCCTGACTCCAGGTGCTGTCTGCATGGAACTTGTATGTTCTCTCCGTGACCTGCGTGGCTTTTCTCCGGGCGCTCCGGTTTCCTCCCAAACTCCAAAGATGTACAGGTTTGTAGGTTAATTGGCTTCGGTAAAATGATAAATTGTCCCTAGTGTGCGTGTAGGATAGTGCTAGTGAATGGGGGGCGATTGCTGGTCGGGGCGGACTCCTTGGGAAGAAGCTGTAACGCCTAGAAAATTGTGCTGCAAACCTCCAGCACGTGTGATAAATCTGGGAAGAGGTTTAAAATGAAGACACTCTGAGAACCTTCGGACTGCTTTCCTGTTCAGCCTGTTCTTGGTTTGACTGCACAGTCTGTTCATCTCAATTGTCGTCCACTAAATATTATCTGAATGATTGCCATCTTTCCTCTCTAAATGTAGAGACGTTGCACTTTACAAAATCCAATTAGAAGGATTTGATGAGGCTCCACTATGTACAGGGCCTGGCCAATAGCTTTCACTGCATTGATTTGTGGTGAGGGAGGTTGGGCTAAAATGATTTTTAGACCATTTCCCAGCGACAATAAAAAAAACCTCTCCCTTGCTGGGGAAACGGCGAGAGATCCGACAAAGCCCAGACGAAGAAACATTCAAAGGTATTATTTTCTTTTGGTTTATGACCTTGTCTGTTTTAAGAAAGAAAGCAGAGGCTATGTTTGGGCATTAATGTGTCTGCCTTACTGATTGGAAATATTAGAGTTGACCAGAATTATCCTGAGTCTGGTTGAGAGATACAGCGCGGAAAGAGTGCCCTTTGCCCCACCGAGTCCGCGCCGACCAGCGATCACCCGATTGCACAGGTCCTACCCCCCGCGCACTAGGGACAATTTTACAGAGGCCATTTAACCTACAAACCCGCACGTCTTTGGATTGTGGGAGGAAACCCTCGGGGAGAACGTACGAACTCCGTAGTGACAGCACCCGTAGTCAGGATCGAACCCGGGTCTCTGGCGCTGTGAGGCAGCAACTCTACCGCTGTGCCACCCTGCTGCCCCATGTGTTCTGCATTCTGCCAGTATTCTTTGTTCTAACTGTCCACACTTAGCTTGCGAGATAGAGATATATATATATATATATATATATATATATAATATGATAAAAGTGCTTCAGCTGCTCAGTGAGTCCTCCTGTCCCCATTCCTATCTCCTCCAGTTGAACTCTGCTTGAAGTGGGAGACAGAGAATCTGCGAATCCCTCTGTTGATATAATTCTCTCGTATAACCTTAAGGAATCCTTAAATCATCTTGATCTGATGTGTAAAGATGGCTACTCCTTCGCTCAGACAGCTGTATCCGACATCCTTGAAACTGGAGCGTCAGAAGTTGAGGAGAGACCTGATGGTTATGAAGGACATCAGTTATAGAGATACAGCGCTGAAGCAGGCCCTTCGGCCCACTGAGACGGCACCGACCAGCGATCCCCGCCCATTAACACTATGCTGCACAAACAAGAGGGACAATTTTTACACTTACACCAAGCCAATTAACCTACAAAACTTGAATCAAGATTTAATTTAATTGTCACGTACCGATTAAGGTACAGTGAAATTTGTACGTCTTTGGAGTGTGGGAGGAAACCGGAGCACCCGGAGAAAACCCACGCAGGTCACAGGGAGAACGTACAAACTCCGTACAGGCAGCACCCGCAGTCAGGATCGAACCCGGGTCACTGGCGCTGTGAGGCAGCAGCTCTACCACTGCGCCACCTGCTGACATTGAAAGGGTAGAGATTCAGAACCTTCATTCCCCCCCCCCTCCCAGTGTGGAAATATTAAAGAGTAGAGTTTTAAAACGTTTAAAGGAGATGTGTGGGGGTAAGATTTTTTTTACACAGAGGGTGGTGGGCGCCTGGAACTTGGTGTCGGGGGGTGGTGGGGTGGAGGCTGTTGTTATAGGGGCGTCCGAGAGACTTTTGGATCGGCACGTGGATATGCAGGGAATGTTGGAATATGGGTGAAATGCAGGCAGAGGGAGATTAGTTAAACCTGGCATCATGTTTGGCATTAGAGGGGATTAGCTACATTTAATTTGGCATCATGGAGAGCCTAAAGGCTGTACTTCGATATGTTCTAAACCCTCTCCGCTCCAAATCTTCATCGGCAGATTCATGGGGGGGGGGGGGGGGTCAAAGATGAACTGTCTGCACCCCAATTCTGTAGCTTCAATTGCCATCATAGGGCACTATCGTGGCGCAGCGGTAGAGTTGCTGCCTCACAGCGCCAGAGACCCGGGTTCCATCCCGACTACGGGTGCTGTCTGTACGGGGTTTGTACGTTCTCCCCGTGACCTGCGTGGGTTTTCTCCGGTTTCACGGTTTCCGTGTCTTTCAATCAATCCATTCAAAAACTTCAGATAGACACAAAAAGCTGGAGTAGCTCAGCAGGTCAGGCAGCATCTCTGGAGAGAAAAGGAATAGGTGACATGTCAGGTCGGGACCCTTCTTCAGAAACTTAGCTTCAGTGCCAGGAGACCAACTCGATTGACAATAGACAATAGGTGCAGGAGTAGGCCATTCGGCCCTTCGAGCCAGCACCGCCATTCAATGTGATCATGGCTGATCATCCCCAATCAGTACCCCGTTCCTGCCTTCTCCTCATATCGTCTGACTCCGCTATCTTTAAGAGCCCTATATAGCTCTCTCTTGAAAGCATCCAGAGATTGCGATTTTAGCTACAACATTGTTTTTTCTTCCCCTACATGGAAGGTGAACATCTGTATTTGTTTAACTATACGTCAAAGAGTCATAGAGTGATACAGTGTGGAAACAAGCCCTTCGGCCCAACTTGCCCACACCGGCCAACATGTCCCATCTACACTAGTCCCACCTGCCCGCGCTTGGCCCATATCCCTCCAAACCTATCCTATGCATGTACCTGTGGGGAAATGCTTTGCCTATTGCTGTTGTCTTCTTATTGAACTCAATGTATTGGCTGAAGGATCTGAAAGAAAACGGATTGGATTTTGTGTCGAGAAGTATATTTTGTTATTTGGAATGGTGTAATTGCAAATGTCTGAGCCCCATTTGTGTTGGCAGAATACTCACATCGAGCCTCTCTATTCCCTCTGCTCTGTAGGTGAGGATAATGGACCTTACTATGATCCCTCCAATGGTACAAGAGAACCGGGAACTCCAAGTAATTCAGAGGTAATTGTCGCTGTTTCCTCACTTCCTGTATCTCCGTAGCTCCGCAAACCGGCAATATCGGGAAATAGCTTTCAGGTTGTGACTTATGACTTGCAGTGCTGATAATGTGTCTGCTTTTCACCATGTATCAGAAGCAAAGACAGTGGGCTGAAGGACGCAGAGTGCTGGAGTAATCCAGCGGGTCAGGCAGCATCTGTGGAGAACATGGATAGGTGACGTTTCACAGAGTGCTGGAGTAACTCAGCGGGTCAGGCAGCATCTATGGAGCTAAGGAAATAGGCAACGTTTTGGGCCGAAACCCGTAAGGGTTTCGGCCCGAAACGTTGCCTATTTCCAGAAGGATTTCGGCCCGAAACGTTGCCTATTTCCTTAGCTCCATAGATGCTGCTGCACCATAACTCAGCGGGTCAGGCAGCATCTGTGGAGAACATGGATAGGTGATGTTTCACAGAGTGCTGGAGTAACTCAGCGGGTCAGGCAGCATCTCTGGAGAACATGGATAGGTGACGTTTCACAGTGTGCTGGAGTAACTCAGCGGGTCAGGCAGCATCTGTGGAGAACATGGATAGGTGACGTTTCACAGAGTGCTGGAGTAACTCAGCGGGTCAGGCAGCATCTGTGGAGAACATGGAGAGGTGACGTTTCACAGAGTGCTGGAGTAACTCAGCGGGTCAGGCAGCATCTGTGGAGAACATGGATAGGTGACGTTTCGGGAGGGGACCCTTCTTCAGACGGAGTTCAGTTTAGTTTATGGTCACACGTACCGAGTAGAGTGAAATGCTTTTGTTGCGTGCTAACCAGCCAGCGAAAAGACAATATGTGATTGCAATTGAGCCATTTACAGTCTATAGATACTTGATGAAGGAATAACGTGTAGTATGATACGATACGGTAGAACTTTATTTATCCCAGGGGGGAAATTAATTTGCCGACTCATAATAAAAAAAAACAAAAGAAAAACATGAAACATGAAATGTTGGGGATGTGCAAAGATTGAGGGGGTGGGGGGGGGGGGGGTGGTGGTCAGTCTCAGGCTCAGTCTACCCCACGACAGAAGGGGGACTTGTAAAGTTTGATATCCACCGGGAAGAAGGTTCACAAGGTTACTCCTGTGGCGTTCTGCCATGTAGTACAAGATAAAGCCTGTAAAGTCCAATCAAGGTACACAAAATTGCTGGAGAAACTCAGCGGGTGCAGCAGCATCTATGGAGCGAAGGAAATTCCTTCGCTCCATAGATGCTGCTGCACCCGCTGAGTTTCTCCAGCAATTTTGTGTACCTTCGATCTTCCAGCATCTGCAGTTCCTTTTTGAACAAAGTCCAATCAAGGATAGCCCGAGGTTCACCAATGAGGTAGATAGTAGTTCAGGACTGCTATCTGGTTGGATAAGCTGAGTAGACTGAGTTGGACAAGTATTGTCCAGGCCATTTTATTTTTGATGTAAAATGTCAAATATTATTTACTAGATAATGTAAGATTAGGAAGAAGCAAGGTGAGAGAAAGGAACCATGTGTTCCTGAGGTTTTTGTTCCTAGATTCCTCTTTTTATTACAAGGGGACATTGTTATTCTTCAGAACTTGGTCACCGTGTTAAGGTTATTGAACAGTTAAACAATCTAATCTGAAGAAGCGACCCGACCCGAAACGTCACCTCTCCATGTTCTCCAGAGATGCTGCCTGACCCGCTGAGTTAATAGACAATAGGTGCAGGAGTAGGCCACTCGGCTCCAAGCCAGCACCGCCATTCAATGTGATCATGGCTGATCATTCACAATCAGTACCCCGTTCCTGCCTTCTCCCCATATCCCCTGACTCCACTATCTTTAAGAGCCCTATCAAGTTCTCTCTTGAAAGTATCCAGAGAACCGACCTCCACCGCCCTCAGACGCAGAGAATTCCACAGACACACCACTCTCTGTGAGTTTCTCTAGCATTTTTGTCCACCTTGTCAACTCTCTGTGTGAAAAAGTGTTTCCTCATCTCCATTCTTAATGGCTTACCCCTTATTCTTAAACTGTGGCCCCTGGTTCTGGACTCCCCCAACATCGGGGACATGTTTCCTGCCTCTAGCGTGTCCAAACCTTTAATAATCTTATATGTTTCAAGAAGATACCCTCTCATCCTTCTAAATTCCAGAGTGTACAAGCCCAGCCGCTCCATTCTCTCAGCATATGACAGTCCCGCCATCCCGGGAATTAACCTTGTGAACCTTCGCTGGGGAGAAGGCAGGAACGGGGTACTGATTGGGGATGATCAACCATGATCACATTGAATGGCGGTGCTGGCTCGAAGGGCCGAATGGCCTACTCCTGCACCTATTGTCTATTGAGGGGGATGGATTATGTACATGCAGGTCATAGTTGGTTTTGGCATCATGTTCGGCACAGATGTTGTGGGCCGAAGGGCCTGTTCCTTTGTACTGTTCTGTTTTTCGTAGCAATCTTCGGACATTTTTGCCGTAAACCGTGGGACTGAGACCGTTGTTGAAGGCATGAACTGGGTGTGGTGGCAAAATTAGACGCTGAAACACTGCTCCTGCTATTAGTCTAGAGATGCTGCGTGGGAAAAGGCCCTTCGGCCCACCGAGTCCGCGCCGACCAGCGATCACCCCGCACACTAGCACTACCCTACACACACCAGGGACAATTTACAATTGCACCAAGCCAATTAACCTACAAACCTGCACGTCTTTGGAGTGTGGGAGGAGACTGACGTTCTCGGTGAAAACTCACGGGGGGGAAACGTACAAACTCCGTACAGACAAGCACCCGTAGTCGGGATCGAACCTGGGTCACCGGCGCTGTTAGGCAGCAATTCTACCGCTGCGCCACCTTGCCGCATTGGTTTTCTCGTGTGCCGTGGTGGCTAGTTATTGATCCGGTCCCAGATGGGTTAACTGTGACCTTTACTGGTTACATGGCAATAACTCTGATCTCTGCTCCACTGTAGTATTAGTTGGTCCACCAGGTTCTGAATGACCTATTGCCCTCCAGCCCATACATGCAAGTATATATTGGAAGACTTGCAGGATGGATATACGACCTGCTTTATTTAGAGGCATAGATTAATACTGTGTGGAAACAGGCCCATCGGCCCAACTTGCCCACACTTTAATTCTTCTTCCCATTCCCACACTGATCTTCCTGTCCTGGGTCTCCTCCATTGTCAGAGTGAGGCTAAACGCAAATTGGAGGAACAGCACCTCGTATTTCGCTTGGGCATCTTACAGGCCAGTGGTATGAATATTGATTTCTCTAACTTCAAATAACCCCAGCATTCCCTCTCTCTCCATCCCTCCCCCACCCAACACCAGCTTCAGCACCAGCACCAGCTTCTCGTTCTCACCCAACAAACAGCTAACAACGGCCTGTTTCCTTTATCATCATTACTTTCTCGCATATCTTTCATTCATTGTTCTTTATTTCTCTTTCGCACCATCTATATCACTTGTTTCCCTCTTCCTTGACTGGTCTGAAGAAGGGTCTCGACCCGAAACGTCGGCCATTCCTTCTCTCCAGAGATGCTGCCTGTCCCGCTGAGTTACTCCAGCTTTTTGTGTCTTATCTTCGGTTTAAACCAGTATCTGCAGTTCCTTCCAACACATTTCATCTTCAACTTCCGTTAAAAAAAAGAACAGAACTGTTATTTAGAGATTAGCATGTTGCTATTTGTTGACACTTGGGGCTATACTTAAATTGCTGTCTAATTTCCGCTGATTAATCTTCTGACGGTGAAATATTGTGTGGTGCACTGACAGAGACAACACAAGAAGCTAATTTAATTTTAATCTTCTAACCATTAGTTGTCATTACAGAAGTCTTGTGGTCTGATGGTCACAATATCTCCTTTTGTCTTCTATTTTTATTCCTACTCAAGGATACAATTTATTTACCCACATTTTCCACCCATTCCCAAACTCGATGAGTTTTTTTGGAAAACAAATTAATTTAGCTTCGAGACACAAGGTGTAAACAGGCCCTTCGGCCCATCCAAGTCTGCGCTGACCATCCATCACCCTCTTCGCGCTTGTTTTATGTTTTTG
The DNA here is from genome assembly GCF_010909765.2 of Amblyraja radiata. Lineage (NCBI taxonomy): Eukaryota > Metazoa > Chordata > Chondrichthyes > Rajiformes > Rajidae > Amblyraja > Amblyraja radiata. The sequence goes on along the minus strand of NC_045975.1, from coordinate 3,735,347 downwards.
CACTTTCACATTGTACACACTAGGGACAACTAACCAACAAACCTGTACGTCTTTGGGATGTGGGAGGAAACCGGAGCAACTGGAGAAAGACCACACAATCACAGGAAGAATCTACAAACTCTGCACAGACCGAGGTCAGGGTCGAACCCAGGCTTTTGATGCTGTGTGGCTGCAGTTCTAACAGCTGCGTCACTGTGCCATCCTTAATTAGAGTCATACTGAGTATAGACATGCCCTTCGACCCAATTAGCCCACACCGGCCAGCATGTCCCATCTACACTAGTCCCACCTGCCTGCGTGTGGTCCATATCCCTCTAAACCTGTCCTATCCATGTACCCGTCTAATCTTTTCTTAAACGTTGCGATAGTCCCAGCCTCAACTACCTCCTCTGGCAGCTCATTCCAGACACCTACCACCCTTTGTGTAAAAAAACAAAAACCGTTACCCCTCAGATTCCTATTAAATCCTTCTGTAGACTCTGTGCATCGACCCGATCTATTCCTCTCATGATTTTATACACCTCTATAAGATCACCCCTCATCCTCCTGCGCTACAAGGAATAGAGTCCTAGCTTGCTTAACCTCTCCCTGTAGCTCAGACCCTCGAGTCCTGGCAACATCCTTGTAAATCTTCTCCGCACCCTTTCCAACTTGAGTCTCTTTTCCCGTGAGATGGCGCAGCGGTAGAGTTGCCGCCTCACAGCGAATGCAGCGCCGGAGACCTGGGTTCGCTCCCGACCACGGGTGCTGTCTGTACGGAGTTTGCATGTTCTCCCCGTGACCTGCGTGGGTTTTCTCAGAGATCTTTGGTTTCCTCCCACACTCCAAAGACGTACAGGTTTGTAGGTTAATTGGCTTGGTAAATGTTAAAAAAAATGTCCCTAGTGGGTGTAGGATAGTATTAACGTGCGGGGATCGCTGGTCGGCACGGACCCGGTGGGCCGAGTGGCCTGTTTCTGTGCTGTATCCCTAAACTAAACTAAACTCTTCCTTCAGATGTTATGCTGTTTTCTATCATGGGCTCAACTATTGAGCGAACGCAGATTTAAACAGCACTATGCTGTGTGTATGATCTCTCTTGTTATAAAGGAGTCAGGTCTGAAGAAGGGTCTCGACCCGAAACGTCGTCCATTCCTCTCCAGAGATGCTGCCCGTCCCGTTGAGTTACTCCAGCATTTTGTGCCTGTCTTTAGGAAATAGACAGTTGTTTGCATAGTTAACTATTGTGATCCAATATTCTGTCCTTGCTCCTGGTCTGAAGAAGGGTCTCGACCCGAAACGCCATCTATTTCCTTCGCTTCTTCTGCCTCACCCGCTGAGTTTCTCCAGCATCTTTGTCTACCTTCGATTTTTCAGCAGCTGCAGTTCCGTCTTAAACAAGTGTTCAAGTTGTTGACTTTGTGGGTCAGTGTGACCAGACATGTTTAGCCTAGCACTGATGGGAAACCAGGCAAAGCACCCACAGCAGGAAGCTTCCACTGCCAATGGTCATGACCAGATGGAAGAAAGAAAGATTTAGTTGCCGTAAAATAGATTAAGCAAAGCTTTTTTTTAATTAAAAAAAAAAAACAATTTTATCTTTGGTTTTCAAGTTATAAACACACATTTACACAGAACACCAACAAACAGTACAGAATTGTACAGAGCTCATATATCCCCTACCCCTCCCCATCCCCAAGGCTAAAAAAAGAGAGAGAGAAAAAAAAAATAATAATTTTAATAATTTTAATAAAAATAATAAATAAATTTAAATAAAAATAATAATAATAATAATAATTAAAAATAATAAAAAAATTTAAAAAGTCTTTGTGTTCAAATGTTACACGTTAACAACAACAGCATAGAAATATATATAAATGATTATGACTGTGGAGACAATATTTTCAGTTAAAGGAAAAATCTTTAATAAAATCTATAAAAGGGTTCCAGGTCAGAGCGATGTTTCTGCGGGCCTTACACCGTTTATACCTGATCTTTTCCAAGGGGAAAAAGGAGAGCCCCTCCTTTAACTACTGCAAAAAAGATGGAGCTTTTTTTTACTTCTAGTTGAAAAGAATAAGCCTTCGAGCAAGCAATTATGCAAATGCGAAAGCATTTTGCTTGTAATTTTATAAGCTTACAGTTTGGGGGTGATATTCCAAAGATAGCTGTGTGCAAGTCAGGATTTCTAGTCTGTCTGCAGATATGGGAGAATACCTCAAATATGTTTCCCCAGTAGCTGTAGAGAGAGGGACGCGTCCAAAACATGTCCTACAGAGGCTGGGCTATGGCCACATCTAGGGCAGCCAGGATCTGTGGTAGTAAAGATTCTGACAAGTTTGTCTCTTGAATAATGAAGGCGGTGAAGCACTTTAAATTGGATCAACCCATGGCTTATAAACAGCAAAGAGTTTTTTCTCTTTAGACTTTAGAGAAACAGGGTGGAAACAGGCCCTTCGGCCCATCGCTCCCACCGCGGCCTGCAGACTTACCATCAAAGGTTCACAGTCTCGGGAGAGGCGAGTCGGGAGCTCCAATGCCACAGAAGATTCGACCAGCCCCGACGCGAGGTACGATCGCCCGGCGCGGGGGAGCTGACAACCCCCCGATTAAGGAGCTGAACGCCTTGAATCGGAGGGCCGAATGCCACCGGCTACAGTAGTCAAGATCGTCCCGTGAGGAATGTGTAGAGGCCACTGTCGTGGATGTTCATGATGAAATGTGTTTTTGAGTCTGTTGCTTTTTATTTGTATGACTGACCTGGCCAGTGAAATTCCTCGTATGTTGCAAAACATACTTGGCGGATAAAATCTGATTCGGACTCTGTTTCTGATGAGGAACAATCTAACATGTTCACCAAAGCCAATTAACCTACAAACCTGCACGTCTTTGGAGTGTGGGAGGAAACTGGAGCAACCGGAGAAAACCCACGCAGGTCAAGGGAAGAAGGTGCAATCTCCGCACAGGCAGCACCCGTAGTCAGGATCGAACCTGGGTCTCCGGCGCTGTGAGGCAGCAGATGTACGGCTGTGCCACTCTACCCAATGCGCCACTGTGCCTTCTACTACCTAATGAGTCTGAAACTCTAAACTTACCATCAAACTCGAGGAACCGATCCTCGTGCGATCAGATCCTTGACATCCACATCGGCATTCTACGAGCGGCACAAATTGACCACAACGCCTCCTTCCACCGGGTGGCGCCGTCAGTGATGGCAGCCTCGCCAACGGTCTGTCTGTCCTTTTTGTTATTTTCAGTGTGTTTTAAAAGTTTGTGTTTATGTTCTCTGGTTTGTTTTATGTGGGGGGAACTTTTTGTTCAATCTCTTGCCTTGCCGGATAAGCGATTGTTTTCCGGGTCGTATCTCCGGTCGCTCTGCGGCCTAACATCATGGAGCTGGCGGCCTTGCATCACAGTGAGGAATTTGGAGGAGTCACTGTGGTGGATGTTGATGTTAAAATGTGTTTTGTGTGTCTTGTTGCTTTTTATTAGTATGACTGTAAATCAAATTCCTCGGACGTTGCAAAACATACTTGGCTAATAAAGTATGATTATGATGATGAATCTTGATAACCATCAAGACGAGACCACCTCAAGGCTGTGTGCTCAGCTCCTTGCTCTGCACACACTCCACCCATGACTGTGTAAGCATAGAAACATAAAAAACAATAGACAATAGGTGCAGGAGTAGGCCATTCGGCCCTTCGAGCCAGCACCGCTATTCAGTGTGATCATGGCTGATCATCCCCAATCAGTACCCCGTTCCTGCCTTCTCCCCATATCCCCTGACTCCGCTATCTTTAAGAGCCCTATCTAGCTCTCTCTTGAAAGAATCCAGAGGACCGGCCTCCACCGCCCTCTGAGGCAGAGAATTCCACAGACTCACCACTCTCTGAGAGGAAAAAGTGTTTCCTCGTCTCCGTTCTAAATGGCTTACCCCTTATTCTTAAACTGTGGCCCCTGGTTCTCGAAAACAAGTGCAGGAGTAGGCCGTTCAGCCCTTCGAGCCAGCACCACCATTCAATATGATCGTGGCTGATCATCCAGAATCAGTACCCCGTTCCTGCTTTCTCCCCATTTCCCTTGATTCCGTTATCCCGAAGAGCTGTAGCCAGACACGGTTCCAACATCATCTCAAAATTTGCAGATGATACCAGCATCGATGGACAAACAAGGTTGAATGACGAAGGTAGACAAAAATGCTGGAGAAACTCGCCGTTAGTGAGGCAGCATCTATGGAGAGAAGGAATAGGTGACGTTTCGGTTCGAGACCATTCCTTAGTCTGTGATTTCTCAGTATCCTTATCGGCCTCGATATCTGGAAGCAGAAATTCCCTACATTATCCTTGAATGGTCCTAACGTAATGGGCCATTTTGAGCTCCACCCTTCCTGAGATAATCTGTTGCCGACCCTGATTTGTTCCGACCTTTTCTCAGCTCTGGTTGTTTTATCTCCCCCCCCCCCCCCCCCCCCCCCCACTCCACCCCCCCTCTGCCCCACCTGTACTCTCAATCTGAGGAAGGGTTCCAACCCAAAATATCACCCATCCTTTATCTCCAGAGATGCTGCCTGACCCGCCGAGTTACTCCAGCACTTTGTGTCGATCTAACTTATTCCTCATAACAAAGACAGACACAAAATGCTGGAGTATCTCAGCGGGACAGGTAGCATCTCTGGAGAGACGGATTGGGTGACGTTTCAGGTCGAGACCCTTCTTCAGACTGATGATTCACCACCCTCTGACTAAAGAAATCAGCTCATGTCCTTGTTCTGTCTGGGACCGATGACGATAAAATACTCTTGAGTTTGTGTGTGTGTGTGTGTGTGTGATTGTTAGTGAGTGTGCAAGTGAGTGTGCAAGAGTGATGGTGAGTGAGTGTGCAAGAGTGATGATGTAAGTGAGGTTGGTGAGTGTGTGTTGGTGAGTGTGTGTGGGTGAGTGTGTGTTGTGAGTTGGTGAGGGTGAGTGTGTGTGTGAGTGTGTGTGAGTGTGCGCGAGTTGGTGAGTGTGTGTGTGAGTTGACGTGTGTGTGTGGATGAGTGTGTGTGGGGGTAAGTGTGCATGCACGAGTAAGAGTGTGGGAGTGTCAGTGTGAGAGTGTGGGTGTGAGTGTGTGTGGGAGTGTCAGTGTGTGGGTGAGAGTGTGCAAGCACAAGTGTGAGTGTGTGTGGGAGTGTCAGTGAGCGTGAGGGTGTGAGTGTGTGTGGGAGTGTCAGTGAGCGTGAGGGTGTGAGTGTGTGTGGGAGTGTCAGTGAGCGTAAGTGTGTGTGTGTGAGAGTGATGTGCACACTGACAGCATTCCAGCGAGTCTATGTTCACACACAGTGCAGGCAGCGTGCAGCTGGTGTAGGTGAGGCTGCAGGGTGAGAGGTGATGAGGCAGGCCCACTGCATGACAAATGCAGCGTTCATTTTTATAACTGGAGCTGGTGCATTCCTGAGACTAGGGACTCTGACCCAAAAACCCTTCAGCAAATTCCACTCTACAATGTAATTCTTTCAGAAGTTGATGATACTGAGGCCAGTTATGCCTTGTTTGCAAACTATGTCCTAAATATAGTGAGGTAGGTGGGTTGTCCTTTATGTAACAATTAACCTCCAACACTTAAAGCATTGTGATTTTGCGCATTACTTTTTAAACACGTAACAAATAACGTGAAAGTGTTCATTTAATCTTTGCTTTCACCCACTCTCTTTAAATGGTGTCCAGCTGCCTTAACAATGAGCTGATTAGGAGCTTGAAGCATAGATAGCTCGTTTTTGACATTTTAACTCCTCCACTCTGCATTATCACAGTTTAAACAAGCCAACAATTTAACTGGTGGAGGCCCAGAGTTATGTTAGTTCCTGCTTGGAATTTTGAAGGACTTGAAGAAAAATTTGTAGTTAAAAAATAAATTAAAAAATCTCCCTTTAGTGAGAAGGTACAGAAGCTTGAAAGCGCGCACCACCAGACTCACAAACAGCTTCTTCCCCTCTGTTATCAGGCTTCTGAACGGTCCTTCCATAAGCTAGGGTACTGTCCGATTCACCTCTACCCCATTGCGGACATTGGACTTTGTCCCTGGAACTGATGCGCTACAATACTGAGAACTATATCCTGCACTCTGTATCTTCCCCTTTGCTCTGCCTATCGTACTTGAGTTTGACTTCGTGTCATAGAGTTAGCTGCAGTGAATCAAGTTTCTTTGGTGGAATAGCAACACTAAAGAAGACATTTGGACAGGTGAGGGAAAGTTGTGATGGGGGGGATATGGGCCAAATGTGGGCAGGTGGGACTGGCATAGATGGGGCAACTTGGTTGGCATGGCAACGTTGGCCCGAGGGCCATGTTTCCTTGCTGTGTGACTATGATATACTTAACAGAAGGTTGTGGAGTCCAAGTCAATGGTTATGTGTAAGGCAGAGATAGAGAGATTCTAGATTAATGGGTGTCAGGGGCTATGGATAATGGGGTTAATAGACAATGGACAATAGGTGCAGCAGTAGGCCATTCGGCCCTTCGAGCCAGCACCGCCATTCACTGAGATCATGGCTGATCATCCCCAATCAGTACCCCATTCCTGCCTTATCCCCATATCCCCTGACTCCGCTATCTTTAAGAGCTCTATGTAGCTCTCTCTTGAAAGTATCCAGAGAACCGGGCCTCCACCGCCATCTGAGGCAGAGAATTCCACAGACTCACCGCTCTCTGTGTGAAAAAGTGTTTCCTCGTCTCCGTTCTAAATGGCTTACCCCTTATTCTAAAACTGTGGCCCCTGGTTCTGGACTCCCCCAACATCGGGAACATTGTCACTGTTGTAAGAAAAGTTTTGCTGACTTTAAAGATAGACACAGAGTGCTGGAGTAACTCAGCGGGGGGGTCAGGCAGCATCTCTAGAGAACATGGACAGGTGATGTTTTGTATTGGGACCCTTCTTCAACCTGACTCAATTTCACCAGAGATGCTGCCCGACCCGTTGAGTTACTCTGGTATTTTGTGCCTAGCTTTGGTGTAAACCAGCATCGGTAAGTTCCTTGCCTCTTGCGTGTCCAAAACCTTAATAATCTTATATGTTTCAATAAGATCCCCTCTCATCTTTCTTACGAGGGAGAGATAGATTAGCCATGATTGAATGGCGGAGTAGACATGATGGGCCGAATGGCCTCATTCTGTTCCTATCACTTATGAACATATGACCTAACCACTACAGTGAACTCCTAGTCACACCATTGTGAAATCTCAGGATTAATCCTGTTCTGTTACGTTGACAATATAATTGGATATCACCATTGCAATACATACACACCGTTAATTTAGGGGTTTAGAATTTAGATTGTAATGTCCGAATGGCCTAATTCTGTACTTATGAGCACGAACTTGTTGTGTACTCGTATACAATTAACTACAAACTTAGTCTAGTTTAGAGATACAGCGCGGAAACAGGCCCTTCGGCCCACCGGTCTGCGCCAACCAGCGATACCTGCTATCGCAGATCAACACTATCCTACCGGGGACAATTTTTACATTTACCAAGCCAATTAACCTACAAACCTGAGGTGGACACAAAGTGGTGGAGTAGCTCAGCAGGGCAGGCAGCATCTCTGAAACGCCACCCATTCCTTCCCTCCAGAGATGCTGCCTGACCCGCTGAGCTACTCCAGCATTTTGTGTCCACCTTCGATTTATACCAGCATCTGCAGTTCCTTCTGACGCAACCTACAAGCCTGTATGCCTTTGGGGTACTCTGGAAGCATTAGGGGCCTGTCCCACGAGCATGCGACCTGCATGCGACCAAAGCAGAAGTGGGGGCCACGTGGAGGTCGAGTGAGTGACGTGAAGTTCGAGCGAAATCCGCGGGAAGTTCGCGCATGACATACGCCGTCGAGACACTGCGCACGCCCGTTGAGGCGGCTGCGGGCCGGCAGGCCGTTGCCGCGTGTAATTTCTGAACACAGTCAGTTTTTCGGAGCCCCGCGCGATGTCGGGACCAGCTCCGCACAACTCCATACGGCTCCGGCGATCGAAGTGGGACCGGCCCCGCGAGGCCGTACAGCTCAAGCGACCACGTTAGGTAGCGCTTGCCGCATGCCGTCGCTTAGGTCGCGCTTACCGCATGCAGTCGCATGCTCGTGGGACAGGCCCTTAAGTTTTGTAGTGTAGCCACATTGGCAGTTGCATGTTCCTTCTCACCTCTGAGCCAAGTTATGTTTGTTTTAGTTGGTTGCCTTCCTCGATGGCATGCGGCATTAATGTAACCTAATTTGAAGATCTAATCCTAAAGGATGCTTTGCTTGTTTTGGAATCTAACATTAGAATCTCTCCTTAATGACTCATCAGGTACTAAGCACTACCACAGAGACTGCTTCCCTAATCTCGGGTCCATCAAAGATGGTAAGCAGCCCCTTACTAACATGTCCGTCTACATGTGGTGGTGGTTTGGTGTGCATGCTAGAGTGTGTGCATGTTTTTGCCTTGTTCCAGTGCCTTTGCCTGTATTTTACCTTCTAATTCAAAATGTCAACAGACAATAGGTGCAGGAGTAGGCCATTCGGCTCTTCGAGCCACTACCGCCATTCAATGTGATCATGGGTGATCATCCCCAATCAGTACCCAGTTCCTGCCTTCTCCCTATATCCGCTGGCTCCACTATAGACAATAGGTGCAGGAGTAGGCCAATCAGCCCTTCGAGCCAGCACCCCCATTCAATCATCCACAATCAGTACCCCGTTCCTGCCTTCTCCCCATATCCCCTGACTCCGCTATTTTTAAGAGCCCTATCTAGCTCTCTCTTGAAAGCATCCAGAGAACCTGCCTCCACCGCCCTCTGAGGCAGAGAATTCCACAGACTCACAGCTCTCTGTGAGAAAAAAAGTGTTTCCTCGTCTCCGTCCTAAATGGCTTACCCTTTATTCTTAAACTGTGGCCCCTGGTTCTGGACTCCCCCAACATCGGGAACATTGTCACTGTTGTAAGAAAAGTTTTGCTGACTTTAAAGATAGCCACAGAGTGCTGGAGTAACTCAGCGGGGGGGTCAGGCAGCAATCTCTAGAGAACGTGGACAGGTGATGTTTTGTATTGGGACCCTTCTTCAACCTGACTCAAAACGTCAACTAGTCATTTTCACCAGAGGTGCTGCCTGACCCGTTGAGTTACTCTGGTATTTTGTGGCTATCTTTGGTGTAAACCAGCATCCGCAAGTTCCTTGCTATTAAATGTCATTGACTTTGGATTAGAGATACAGCATGAAACAGAATCTTCGTCTCACCAAGTCCAAGCCGACCATCGATGACCCTTTCACACTAGTTCAATGTTACCCCACTCCTCACCCGCTCCTTACACACTCGTGTGTAATTTAGAGAGGGCCAATTAGCCTGCAAACCCGCACGCCTTTGGGAAGTGGGAAGAAAACCGGTCACAGGGAGAACGTGCAAACTCCACACAGACCGCACCCGAGGTCAGGATTAAGATTGGATCTTAGGCGCTGTGAGGCAGCAGTTCCACCCACTGCTTGAAGTCTTGAATTTCAGGATGATCCATCGTAGAATCTGATCACTCTGTTCTCTGGTCTCTGGACTCATCCTTGGATTTGGTTTAGTTTAGAGATACAGCGTGGAAACAGGCCCTTCAGCCCACCGAGTCCGCACCGACCAGCGATCCCTGCACACATTAACGCTACCCTACACACACTAGGCACAATTTCCACTTATGCCAAGCCAATTAACCTACAAACCTGCACGACTTTGGAGAGTGGGAGGAAACTGAAGATCTCGGAGAAAACCCACGCCCATTCACGTCCCCATTTTACAGCTATGAACTAAGTCCCAGAATTAGCCTAATTGTTACAGCAGCTGATCATATGGGGAAAAAAAATTCCAGATATATTGTGCCATAAAAGTAACTTAGATCCAACCAGATCCATTCTCGTCCCATCTACCCACGATATATTACCGGTCCAATGAACGGGAGGAACTATGAAATCCTTTCGTTTAGAGATACGTCGCGGAAGCAGGCCCTTCGGCCCACCGAGTCCGTGCCGGCCAGCGATCCCCGTACATCAGCACTATCCTACACACACCAGGGACAATTTACAATTTGCAAAAGCCAATTAACCTACAAACCTGCACGTCTTCGGAGTGTGGGAAAACCCACGCTGCTCACGGGGAGAACGTGCAAACTCCGTACAGACAGCACCCGTTGTCGGGATCGAACCCGGGTCTCTGGCGCTGTGGGGCAGCAACTCTACCGCTGCGCCACCGTGCGTCCAATCAGTGTTCAGCTTTCTTTCTGTTATGTTGTATTTGTGGTGATTGCCTGTGATTTGCTTTAGTTAAATATATCTTTAATCATACACTATTTATCCACTTCATAAATGATGGATCTTTGTGCAAGTATTTTAACAGTTTCTTCCCAGCTGTTATCAGGCAACTGAATCATCCTATCAACAACTCGAGTGCAGCCCTGGCCTCCCATCTACCTCATTGGAGACCCTCAGACTATATTTAATCAGACTTTGCTGGACTTTATCTTGCACGAAACCTTATTCCTTTTATCATGTATCTGTACACTGTGGACGGCTCGATTATATTCATGCACTGGCTTTCCACTGACTGGTTAGAATGCGACAAAACGGATTTTCACTGTACCTCGGTACACATAAAAGTAAACGAAACTAATTTCAGAAGTCAGAAACTTTGGCTTCTTGAAACTGTTCCTCATCCTTAAAATGAAATAAGTTTCAGAACCTGATCCAAGGCGAACTGTTGGGCGAGTCCAGAACCAGGGGGCCACACACACTTAGAATAAAGGGGAGGCCATTTAAGACTGAGGTGAGAAAAAACGTTTTCACCCAGAGAGTTGTGAATTTGTGGAATTCCCTGCCACAGTGGAGGCCAAATCACTGGATGGATTTAAGAGAGAGTTAGATAGAGCTCTAGGGGCTAGTGGAGTCAAGGTATATGGGAAGAAGGCAGGCACGGGTTATTGATTGGGGATGATCAGCCATGATCACAATGAATGGCGGTGCTGGCTCGAAGGGCCGAATGGCCTCGTCCTGCAACTATTTTCTATGTTTCCATGAAAAATGGTTCATCGTGTTAGTGACCCATAACTCAAGGTGGATATAAAGTAGGTATGAACGTCACGGAAGGAAGGAAGTCATATGGGCGATGGGGTTAAACTACTTGGGGAAGCACGCACGTTAATGATCTCGCATTATTCACCACATCCCTACACTCTACCCAACCAGTTGATGACATTTAAAGGAGACTACTCCATGAAAAATAAAGATAGACACAAAATGCTGGAGTAACTCAGCGGGACAGGCAGCATCTCTGGAGAGAAGGAATGGGTGACGTTTCGGGTCGAGACTCATCTTCAGACTGTTGAAGACCCTGAGAAACAACCATTCTTACCTGCCAGAAAGGTGAGTGAATGGGACCTGGAAGGGTCTCGACCCAAAACTCCGCCTGTTCCCTATCTCCAGAGATGCTGCCTGTCCCGCTGAGTTAACTCCGGATTTTTGCGTCTGTCTTCAAAGTATACATTCTATTAATGAGGCTTTTCGTTCTTGTCTGACTTCGACTCCCCTGAACCTCGCCTCGCACACTCCCGCCAACAGACCAGGGTCCGCCAACTCACCTGTAGCACAATCACTACCTCTTGTTTGAACCAAAGACAGACACAAAATGCTGGAGTAATGCCCCTGTCCCACTTAGGAAACCTGAACGAAAACCTCTGGAGACTTTGCGCCCCACCCAAGGTTTCCGTGCGGTTCCCGGAGATTGCAGGTGGTTGCCGGAGGTTGCAAGTAGTGGAAGCAGGTAGGGAGACTGACAAAAACCTCCGGGAACTGCACGGAAACCTTGGGTGGGGCGCAAAGTCTCCAGAGGTTTACGTTCAGGTTTCCTAAGTGGGACAGAGGCATTACTCAGCGGGTCAGGCAGCATCTGTGGAGAACATGGATAGGTGACGTTTCACAGAGTGCTGGAGTAACTCAGCGGGTCAGGCAGCATCTCTCCCTCTCTCTTCATCCCTCCGCCATCCTAGTTCTCCGACCACTCTGACCGTCCTCCTGATTAAATTTTACATTGGACACCTCGTTGTCACCTTCCCCTAGCCAACAATGATCTATTCTACATCTCCCTTGATACTTCGTACGCTTTAATCTCTCGTTTTCTCACCACACCCCTCCATATCTCTCTGTCTCCCTCTCCCCTGACTCCCAGTCTGAAGAAGGGTCTCGACCCGAAACGTCACCTATCCATGTTCTCCAGAGATGCTGCCTGACCCGCTGAGTTACTCCAGCACTTTTGTGTATTAACCAGCATCTGCAGTTCTTGGTTTCTACTACTCATACAACTATACCGTCTTACTCGCTAATCCCTTATTCGGTTATAACGGACACCATCCCCCCACACATGGTCTATTATAACGAGGGTGTACTTTGTCTTCATTGCAGTCAACTTTCCGTAATTCTCCACCCCGTATTCTGAGGCTACGGCCTCTGGTCCTAGACTCTCCCACTAGTGGAAACACCTGCTCCACATCCACCCTATCCAGGCCTTTCACTCTTAGAGGTGAGCAAGAAAATACTGACCATGCCAGTATTAGTTTAGTTTAGAGATACAGTGCAGAAACAGGCCCTTCGGCCCATTGAGTCCACACCGACCAGCGATCCCTGCACATTAACACTATCCTACACACAATCTTTACATTCATACCAAGCCAATTAACCTACAAACCTGTACGTCTTTGGCGTGTGGGAGGAAACCGAAGTTCTCGGAGTAAACCCACGCGGGTCATGGGGAGAATGTACAAACTCCGTACAGACAGCACCCATAGTCAGGATTAAACCCGGGTCTCTGGCGCTGTGAGGCAGCAACTCTATCGCGGCACCACATTGAAAGAAAAAAAGTCCATAGGCACAAGGAACTGCGATGCTGGAATCTAGCGTTGAAGATAAAGTACTGGAGACAATAGATAATAGGTGCAAGAGTAGGCCATTCGGCCCTTCGAGCCACCTATTCAATGTGATCATGGCTGATCATCCCCAATCAGTATCCCATTCCTGCCTTCTCCTCATATCCCCTGACTCCGCTATCTTTAAGAGCCCTATCTAGCTCTCTCTTGGAAGTATCCTGAGAACCGGCCTCTGAGGCACAGAAGTCCACAGACTCACAGTAACTCAGCGGGTCAGGCAGTTTCTCCGGAGAACGTGGACAGATGACGTTTCGGATCGGGACAACTTTGTCAGACTGAAGAAGGGTCCCGAGCCGAAACGTCGCCTCTCCATGCCCCCGAGAATGAAATCTGATGTCTTCAGCTGGAGTAAGATGGGTGTTGGGGAAAGGTGCAAGGTGGATGGAAAATAAATAAAAACTTACTAAAATGCAAATCCTATTTCCACCAAATCTATGGTCGTGCCTCTTTAAATGGCAAAAGGCTACATAGAAACATAGAAACATAGAAATTAGGTGCAGGAGTAGGCCATTCGGCCCTTCAAGCCTGCACCGCCATTCAATATGATCATGGCTGATCATCCAACTCAGTATCCCGTACCTGCCTTCTCTCCATACCCTCTGATCCCCTTAGCCACAAGGGCCACATCTAACTCCCTCTTAAATATAGCCAATGAACTGGCCTCGACTACCCTCTGTGGCAGGGAGTTCCAGAGATTCACCACTCTCTGTGTGAAGAAAGTTCTTCTCATCTCGGTTTTAAAGGATTTCCCCCTTATCCTTAAGCTGTGACCCCTTGTCCTGGACTTCCCCAACATCGGGAGCAATCTTCCTGCATCTAGCCTGTCCAACCCCTTAAGAATTTTGTAAGTTTCTATAAGATCCCCTCTCAATCTCCTAAATTCTAGAGAGTATAAACCAAGTCTATCCAGTCTTTCTTCATAAGACAGTCCTGACATCCCAGGAATCAGTCTGGTGAACCTTCTCTGCACTCCCTCTATGGCAATAATGTCCTTCCTCAGATTTGGAGACCAAAACTGTACGCAATACTCCAGGTGTGGTCTCACCAAGACCCTGTACAACTGCAGTAGAACCTCCCTGCAAGGCCTGTCATTGAGTGTTTTGGTTTTGTGAGGAGATTTGAGGTAATATGCTTAACCACTCTTTGCCCGATGCGTGTATCCCTGGTCCGCCACCGATTACCCAGCAACCGGTAGTCCGGCACCTCCATTAATCCGGACAAAATTACGAGAGCGCACTTGAGCATTAGGAACCCCCTCCCCCTTGGAAGTCCCCCCGAAAATGTGGCCCCCAGGCTAGGTGAGATGGCCAATCTCGACCTCATCAGGACCTCTGTGGCCGATCGCCGGGTGGAATTTGCCCCCCACCCCTCCCACCTCCGGCAGATCCGTTCCCACGGCCGACCTCCGAGGCCTACTTTGCGTGCCGTTGTCTCGGCCACCTGGCGGCCTAGGCCGAACGTTCCAGTACCGTTGGACTCCTCTCGGAGGCCGGGACCAGGCTGCGGGATCAAGGGTGACGGAAAATCGGTGGCGGAACCTGTACAAGAATAGAACTGGAGCTGTTCTATCACGGTGCTCATTTGCGATGCCTTTCACTCCAGCTACTAAACCATTGTGACTCTCTTTTGGTGGTTGTTTCACAGATGCAGAGAAAACGCCTTCTTTTCGTGAATAAACGTTTCAGGGTACTGTACGGTAATGCTCTTGCAGCGTTGCATAGTAGCCATGCATTGCAGCCTGCAATTATCTGTGCACACAACAGCAGTCTACCCTCTAATGCTGAAAGGTTGCCAACATTTCTGACAATGGAAGTGTTCCAAAATGCCTACTTAAGCGAACAACCTCCTACATGGTCTCAGGTAGAACCCGCCTTGTGGTTGTTCCATAATTCTTGCGTTAGTTCAACTGATGCTGTCAACGCCAAGTGCCCTTGCTTTCCCTCTCTCTCCAGTCCCTCCCCCTTCCCAGTTCTTCCACCAGAACGGAGACAAGGAAACACTTTTTCACACAGAGAGTTGTGAGTCTGTGGAATTCTCTGCCTCAGAGGGTGGTGGAGGCCGGTTCTCTGGATACTTTCAAGAGAGAGCTAGACAGGGCTCTTAAAAATAGCGGAGTCAGGGGATATGGGGAGAAGGCAGGAACGGGGTACTGATTAGGGATGATCAGCCATGATCACATTGAATGGCGGTGCTGGCTCGAAGGGCCGAATGGCCTACTCCTGCACCTATTATCTATTGTCTATTTTTGTGAAGACCTAATAATAATCTGGTCAGAAGATGAGGGCAGCAACGATGGCGCAGCGGTAGAGTTGCTGCTTAATGCCCCCGTCCCACTTAGGAAACCTGAACGGGAACCTCTGGAGACTTTGCGCCCCACCCAAGGTTCCCGGAGGTTTTTGTCAGTCTCCCTAATGGTCGAAAGTGGTTTCCGACGATTATTTAAAAAAATTCGAAACTGGCCGCGACTTAGTAGTGGAAGTCTTACCTTGCACTACCTGCAACCTCCGGCAACCACCTGCAACCTCCGGCAACCACCTGCAACCTCCGGCAACCACCTGCAACCACCTGCAACTAGCAACGCAACCGGCTTCGACTAAAAAATACCGATTTTTAAAACGGCAACCTATTTTTAATCGCGGCCGATTTTGAATTTTTTGAAATAATCGCCAGAACATAGAAGAAGCGGAAACCACTTTCGACCATTAGGGAGACTGACAAAAACCTCCGGGAACCTTGGGCGGGGCACAAAGTCTCCAGAGGTTTCCGTTCAGGTTTCCTAAGTGGGACGGGGGCATTATAGCGATTACAGCGTCAGAGACCCGGGTTCGATCCCGACTATGGGTGCGTGTCTGTACGGAGTTTGTACATTCTCCCCGTGACCTGCGTGGGTTTTCTCCGAGATCTTCGGTTTCCTCCCACACTCCAAAGACGTATCGGCTTGTTTGTTAATTGGCTTGGTATAAATGTAAATTGTCCCTAGTGTGTGTGGGATGGAAAATGAATAGATGAGGTTTTGTGTCGAGACCCTTCTTCAGACTTCAGCCTCGACCCGAAACGTCACCCATTCCTTCTCTCCAGAGATGCTGCCTGTCTCGCTGAGTTACTCCAGCACTTTGTGTTTAACTTTAGTGTAAGCCAGCACCTGCAGTTCCTGCCTGCACAATAATCCAATCATATAGATATTAGAATTGCTGTGTTTCACAGCAGGGGCAAATTGGACTTTATGGAAAAATTATCCTTTAGACAAATATGTCGCTCACATTGAGGAACTTTGACAGACTGGCGTTCTGATTGTAAGGGCTTTTCTTTTCACCATTGAGTTACTTAGTAAAATTCATACATTGGAGACTGATTAGAAACATAGAAAGTAGATGCAGGAGTAGGCCATTCAGCCCTTCGTGCCAGCACCGCCATTCAATATCATCATGGCTGATCATTCCAGCATCAGTACCCCGTTCCTGCTTTCACCCCATGTCTCTCCATTCTGTTCGCCCTAAGAGCTAAATCCAACTCTCTCTTGAAAACATCCAGTGAATCGGCCTCCACTGCCTTCTGTGGCGGAGAATTCCACAGATTCACAACTCTCTGGCTGAAAAGGTTTTTCCTCATCTCAGTCCTAAATATCCGATCCCTCATTCTTAAACTGTGACCCTAGTTCTGGACTCCCCCAACATGGGGGACATTTTCCCCACACTAGAGGTTCCTGCATTAGAGGTTACATTGCTGTCCAGTGCTATGGAGTGTGTAGTGTGGGGGAGAGCTTCAATTGCAGTTATTGGCCATTTAACCATGCATCAGAATGCTACAGCAAAGAATTGTTACCATATTTTAAGATTATTTTTTTCCAACTAATACCTCAAAGCCGGAGCAAGTTTATTTTGGGGCATAAATCTGATTTGGGGCAGTTCTTGCACGTGCGATCATTTCACTGGGCGGCTGATCGGGGAGGAGAGAGAGGACAAAACTGCCTGCTGTCTTTTCGATGTTATGCTTCGCACTGTGTTTGGGGGGATGTGATTGTCTGTTCTCACTCAATGAGAGGGAAGCTATGGTTGAAGAGTGCATTGCATTCTATTATATAGGAATAGAGAACAGAAGGCAGCATGTTTAAAGCCCTGTCCCACTGTACGAGTTCATTCCAAGAGCTCTCCCGAGTTTAAAAAAAATCAAACTCGTGGTAAGCACGGAGAATGAACATAGTGGGTGCGTCGGAGCTCGGGGACGTCTCTTAGCGGCTCGTTACGCTAACGGCAGGTACTCGGGAAGACTCGCTAACGGCAGGTAAGCACGGGAAGACTCGTGAAGATTTTTCAACATGTTGAAAAATGTCCACGAGAGCCCCGAGTACCGACGAGTGGCCATTACCGTAAATCTCCCAGTTCGAATCAGGGGAAACTCGGGAGAGCTCTTGGAATGAACTCGTACCGTGGGACAAAGCTTTTAGCACGCAAACGTTACTGAATGCAGAGAGGGGCTGGTTTTCCGCATCTATGTCTGTGTTGAATGGCATTTGATAAAGACCCCGCATCAAAGCACGTCAGGGGGTCTCAGCGTGCAATGTTATTCTCATTGAGAAAATGAATGGGAATTTGAGACGGCGCAGTTATATTGGGGAGTATAATGGAAGTGGGTTGTCGCAAAGGAGTTTCGAGTTTAGTTTAGAGATACAGCCCGGAAACAGGCCTTTCGGCCCACCCAGTCCATGCCGACCAGCGATCCCTGTACTCTAACACAATCCTACACACACTAGGGACAAGTTTCTACCAAACCAATTAACCTACAAAAATAGACAAAAATGCTGGAGACACTCAGTGGGTGAGGCAGCATCTATGGAGCTAGGGAACAGGTGACCCTTGGGTCTCGACCCGAAACATCACCTATTCCTTCGCTCCATAGATGCTGCTTCACCCGCTGAGTTTCTCCAGCACTTTTGTCTACCTTCGATTTTTCCAGCATCTGCAGTTCCTTCTTAAACCCACAAACCTGTACGTCTGGAGTGTGGGAAAAAAAACGAAGATCTCGGAGAAAACGTAGAAAATAGGTGCAGGAGCAGGCCATTCGGCCCATCGAGCCAGTACCACCATTCACTGTGATCATGGCTGATCATCCACAAACAGTACCCCATTCTTGCCTTCTCCCAATATCCCTTGATTCCATTAGCCCTAAGATCTAAATCTAACCCGCTCTTGAAAACATCCAGTGAATCGGCCTCCACTGCCTTCTGTGGCAGAGAATCCCACAGATTCACAACTCTCTGGGTGAAAACGTTTTTCCTCATCTCAGTCCAAAATTGCCGACCCCTTATTCTTAAACTGTGTGACCCCTGGTTCTGGACTCCCCCAACATCGGGAACATGTTTCCCGGTCTACCCTGTCCAATCCTTTGAGAATTTTATATGTTTCGAGAAGATCAAAGGAAGCAAGGGTGCCGGATAATCGGTTGTGGGCCTTAAGTTGGTTAACAGTTGCGTTATTGTACAGAAACACTGGTGGTTGACAAGATGGCCACTGCTAAAGGCGACTGTGAAGTGGGGTGGAGATGCACTGGTTGGTTGGGGAAGTGCAAGGCTGTGGAATGAAAGAAATGTCAATTTTAGAATGGAAGTCATTTGTTCAAAACTGTGTCTGGTCCCGAATTAGGAGAGCAAATCCCACCCTGACAGCTGTGGAACTAAAACCCAGGTCATCTTGTGGGATTTATTAACAGGACCATCTCGTATTAGTTCATAGGAGCAGAATTAGGCCATTCGGCCCATCGAGTCTGCTCCACCGTGGCTTGGCTCTTGGTTCTTCCTCCACTGTCAGTCTCTTCCTCCACTGTTCCTCGTGGTCAGGGCTGATCTATCTTTCCCTCCCTCTGCCATTCCCCTGCCTTCTCCCCGTAACCTTTGACACACTTACTATTCAAGAATCGGTCAAAACTTTCTGCGGCAATTAATTCCTCAGATTTATCACCCTCTGGCTAAAGAAATTCCTCCTTATCTTTCCAATGGAACATTCTTTTATTCTGATGCTGTGGCCTCTGGTCCTAGAGTCCCCCGCCAGTGGAAACATCTGCTCTATCCGGGCCTTTCACTATTCGGTACGTTTTAATGAGGTTCTCCCTCATCCAAACTCCAGCGTGGAGAGGCTCTGTGCCTTCAAACATTCCTCAAACATTAACCCTATCATCCACTGGATCATTTTCGTAGACCTCCTCTGGACCCTCTGCAACGTCAATATCCTTCCTTCGATATGGGGCCCAATTTGCAATTTACAATGATAGACAAGAACTATTACGTGGACCATCCGTAGATTATTTTCTTAAATCTTGTTCGCAAGGCAAGTAAACAGGATAGAGGCTCGAACCAAACAATCATTCTTTACTGTTTAAGAAAGAACTGCAGATGCTGGAAAAACCGAAGGTAGACAAAATTACTGGAGAAACTCAGTGGATGAGGCAGCATCTATGGAGCGAAGGAATCTGAAGAAGGGTCTCGACCCGAAACATCACCTATTCCTTCGCTCCATAGATGCTGCCTCACCCGCTGAATCATTCTTTACTGATGGCCAACACTGGGATACCAATTGCAATGGTTGATGCAGAAGTCTTCCCACATTATCCATGACAGGAGCAAAGAGGTCCTTCTGCAGTTGTACAGGGCCCTAGTGAGACCACACCTGGAGTATTGTGTGCAGTTTTGGTCCCCTAATTTGAGGGAAGACATTGTTGCTATTGAGGGAGTGCAGCGTAGGTTCACAAGGTTAATTCCCGGTATGACGGGACTGTCATATGCTGAGAGAATGGAGCAGCTGGGCTTGTACACTCTGGAGTTTAGAAGGATGAGAGGGTATCTCATTGAAACATATAAGATTGTTAAGGGCTTGGACACGCTAGAGGCAGGAAACATGTTCCCGACGTTGGGGGAGTCCAGAACCAGGGGCCACAGTTTAAGAATAAGGAGTAAGCCATTTAGAACGGAGACGAGGAAACACGTTTTCTCACAGAGAGTGGTGAGTCTGTGGAATTCTCTGCCTCAGAGGGCGGTGGAGGCCGGTTCTCTGGATGCTTTCAAGAGAGAGCTAGATAGGGCTCTTAAAAATAGCGGAGTCAGGGGATATGGGGAGAAGGCAGGAACGGGGTACTGATTGGGGATGATCAGCCATGATCATATTGAATGGCAGTGCTGGCTCGAAGGGCCGAATGGCCTACTCCTGCCCCTATTGTCTATTGTCTATTGTCTTCCCACATTATCCATGACATTCAGGAAGAATAGATCACACAGGGCCTTTGAGGAGTATGAAGAATGCCGGGAATTACTCATTCTGGGAATTAGGAATGTCAGAAGCAGCCGGGAAATGTCCTTGGCATGACAGATTATAGAGAATCCCAAAATATTTCATACATACAAGATAGTAACGAGGAATAAGTTAGATAGGCACAGAGTGCTGGAGTAACTCTGCAGGTCAGGCAGCAGCTCTGGAGAACATGGAATGCTCACTATTTGGTAAGTTCCAATGATGTGCCCCCTCATCCTTCTAAACTCCCAACGGGTGCAAGACCAAGTACCGTCAATCCCATATCACACGTTAACCCAATAATCTCCAGGATCAGCCATGATCACATTGAATGGCGGCGCTGGCTCGAAGGGCCGAAGTCAAGTCAAGTCAAGTCAAGTTTATTCGTCACATACACATACGAGATGTGCAGTGAAATGAAAAGTGGCAATGCTCGCGGACTTTTGTGCAAAAAGACAAACAAACAAACAAACAAACAAACTCCAAACAGAATGGAACAGAATCACATATTCTTTTACATATTAAATATTGTGGGCGGAAGGAAAAAGGGAAAAAAACAGCAATTTAAAAAAAAGCAGTAGAGTGGTTCAGTAAAGTTAGTCCCTGGTGAGATAGGAGTTTACAGTCCGAATGGCCTCTGGGAAGAAACTCCTTCTCAACCTCTCCGTTCTCACCGCATGGCAATGGAGGCGTTTGCCTGACCGTAGCAGCTGGAACAGTCCGTTGCAGGGGTGGAAGGGGTCTCCCATGATTTTATTGGCTCTGGAGTTGCACCTCCTGATGTATAGTTCCTGCAGAATGGCCTACTCCTGCACCGATTGTCTATTGACAAGTATTTGATTAAACCTTGCCTCACCCCTCTCTACCTCTTTATACCATCTATTCCCCCTCTGCACTTTCAGTTTAAGTGAAGGGTCTCGATCTCAAACATCTACTGTCCATTCCTTCCGCAGCTGCTGCCTGACTGCTGAGTTCTTCCGGCTGTTCTTCCTTTTGATTTTTGCTGCAGATTCCGGCATCTGCAGAATTTTGTGTCTCCCATCTAAAAG
Organism: Amblyraja radiata; assembly: GCF_010909765.2. Lineage (NCBI taxonomy): Eukaryota > Metazoa > Chordata > Chondrichthyes > Rajiformes > Rajidae > Amblyraja > Amblyraja radiata. The sequence continues at coordinate 3,714,080 of NC_045975.1, read as the reverse complement.
TCTGTTCCCACCACACGACACAGATCACACAATATATATTTGGTGCATGAGTTCAGTTACTGCTAAGTTCAACTTTATTTTTCAGATTCTGTGAAAGCAAATGTTTAGACATTATCTCGTCAGGGCAGGGTTTTTGATCTAGAAGTCGCATCCATAATATAATCTGGCATCTAAATACAGGTGCACAACCTTTTATCCGAAATTCCGGAGACCGAAAAGCTCCGAAACCCGGACATTTTTTCCAGGATGTCGTCTGCACACCAAAGCTCGCGTTTGGTGCCAAACTTGACCCGAAACGACCCACGGTCAACCCAGGTCTGTACTTCTGTAGCGGCTGCCTCCTCCCCGGAGACCGGGGAGACACTTAAACATCTGTAAATCATTGTTTAAATGTTAGTCAGTTAGTTTGGAGGGCTTTTATGTGGTGGGGGGGTGAAGGGGGAAACTTTAATTCTTAGTCCCCTACCTGGTCGTAGAGGCAGGGAGCGGGCAATGCCTTTCCAGGTCGCCGTGCGGTAAGCTCCGGAGCGCTGTGGCCGCCGACTCCCAACATCGCGGAGCTGGGGCTGCGGGCGGCGCCGGTTGGAGCTCGGACCCCGGCGAAATCGATCCCTGGCTGCGCGGCGCTCCAAATCCAGCGCGGCCCGCGGCCGGATGCCCGCAGCCCCATGTTGGGAGTCGGCGGCTACAGCGCTCCGGAGCTTACCGCACGGCGACCCGGTAAGGCATTGCCCGCTCCCCGCCTCTCCGACCAGGTAGGGGACTAAGAATTAAAGTTTCCCCCTTTACCCCTTCAACCCCCCCCTCCCCTTCACCCCCTTCTCCCATCCCCTTCACACCCCCCCCCCCCACCACATAAAATCCCTCCAAACTAACTGACTAACATTTAAGCAATGATTTACAATGACAGCCGCTCCAGACTTTCCAAGCCGCCCGCGTTACCTACCTAATCTACGCTAAAAATCTTCCATTCCGAAATCTGAAAAATTCCGAAATCGGAGAAGTGTCTGGTCCCAAGGCTTTCGGATAAAAGGTTGTGAACCTGTAGTGCTAAATGAGTATTTTGTGTGTTTATAGAATTCAGACATAGAAACATAGAAACATAGAAAATATGTGCAGGAGTAGGCCATTCGGCCCTTCGAGCCTGCACCGCCATTCAATATGATCATGGCTGATCATCCAACTCAGTATCCTGTACCTGCCTTCTCTCCATACCCCCTGATCCCTTTAGCCACAAGGGCCACATCTAACTCCCTCTTAAATATAGCCAATGAACTGGCCTCAACTACCTTCTGCGGGAGAGAATTCCAGAGATTCACCACTCTCTGTGTGAAAAAAGTTTTCCTCATCTCGGTCCTAAAAGATTTCCCCCTTATCCTTAAACTGTGACCCCTTGTTCTGGACTTCCCCAACATCGGGAACAATCTTCCTGCATCTAGCCTGTCCAACCCCTTAAGAATTTTGTACGTTTCTATAAGATCCCCCCTCAATCTTCTAAATTCTAGCGAGTACAAGCCGAGTTTATCCAGTCTTTCTTCATATGAAAGTCCTGACATCCCAGGAATCAGCCTGGTGAACCTTCTCTGTACTCCCTCTATGGCAGGAATGTCTTTCCTCAGATTAGGCACTGTGTAGATTAGTCACAGCCAGAGCATTTCCCATAAAAGTCCAGGTTTGGTGTTGGAGTGGGGCTGGGTGAGTCACCGTCTGCTGCTTGGTGGAATATCTGCAGTGTGTCAGCGTGCAGGCTCATTATTTCCATGATACTGTACTCCACGATTCATCAGCACCAGAGCTGGCTGCAGCTTGGAGAATGCTGGCTCTCCACACCACTGCCTCCACATAGATCAACAGCGACACACAGTGCTGTAGTAACTCTGCCGAACATGCACCAACCATTACTGTTTGTTTATTTGTTTGTTTGTATATATATATATAAATAGGTGTGTCTGTGTGTCTGTCTCTCTATGTGTGTGTGTCTGTCTGTATGTGTGTGTCTATCTATGTGTGTTTCTGTGTGTGTGTCTATGTGTGTGTGTGTGTGTGTCTATGTGTGTGTGTCTATGTGTGTGTGTCTGTCTGTGTGTGTGTGTGTGTGTCTGTCTGTCTGTCTGTCTGTCTGTCTGTATGTGTGTGTGTCTGTCAATGTGTGTGTCTATGTGTGTGTGTATGTGTCTATGTGTGTCTGTGTGTATGTGTCTATGTATGTGTGTGTCTATGTATGTGTGTGTGTCTATGTATGTGTGTGTCTATGTATGTGTGTGTGTCTATGTATGTGTGTGTCTATGTATGTGTGTGTCTATGTATGTGTGTGTCTATGTATGTGTGTGTGTCTATGTGTGTGTGTCTGTCTATGTGTGCGTGTCTATGTGTGTCAGTCTATATATGTATGTCTGCATATGTGTGTATAAGGTATGTGTAGGAAGGAACTGCAGATGCTGGTTTACACCAAAGATGAACACAAAAAGCTGGAGTAACTCAGCAGGACAGGCAGCATCTCTGGAGAGATGGAATGGGTGATGTTTCGGGTCGAGACCCTTCCTCGGGCTGGATCTCGGTGAGACAGCTCCAGCTATATAGAGCCATCAGCTGTCAGAGGTACAAAGTGCCAGAACCATTGATCACCAGTGACTCAAGATTAAATATCTCCAGCGTAGAGGCGTAGATACGATACGAACTTTATTATTCCCAAGAGGGAAATTGATCTGTCAACAGTCATAAAACACAACAGGATACATGTCTACCCCACGACAGAAGGGGGGAGGAGTTGTACACTTTGATAGCCACAGGGAAGAAGGGTCTCATGTGGCGTTCTGTGCTGCATCTTGGTGGAACCAGTCTGTCGCTGAAGGTGCTCCTCAGGTTGACCAGTGTGTCACGGAGGGGGTGATAGGATAGGTTATTTCGCTTGGGCAGCTTACAGCCCTGTGGTATGAATATTGATTTCTCTAACTTCAAGTAACCCCGGCATTCCCTCTCTCTCCATCTCTCCCCCACCCAAGTCGCACCAGCTTCTCGTTCTCACCCAACAAACAGTTAACTATGGCCTGTTTCCTTTATCATCGGTACTTTTTTGCATATCTTTCTTTCATTGTTCTTTTTCTCCACATCATCGCCTATATCTCTCGTTTCCCTTATCCCTAACTGGTCTGATGTTTAAGAAAGAACTGCAGATGCTGGAAAAATCGAAGGTAGACAAAAATGCTGGAGAAACTCAGCGGGTGAGGCAGCATCTATGGGAATAGATGTTGCTTATCATGAGTCCCAAAATGCAACAATGAAATTCAGTCTGATGAAGGGTCTCGACCAGAAACGTCACCCATTCCTTCTCCACATTGAAATTCTCCTGTCCCACTGAGTTACTCCAACATTTTGCGTCTACGATGTGAACCAGCATCTGCAGTTCCTTCCTCCACATTGAAATTCTGACAAAGCATTTGAGTATTTAAGAAGGAACTGCAGATGCTGGAAAATGGAAGGTACACAAAAATGCTGGAGAAACTCAACGGGTGCAGTAGCATCTATGGGGCGAAGGAAATAGGCAACGTTTCGGGCCGAAACCCTTCTTCAGACTACTTCAGAAAGTATTTGAGTAACTCAGCGGGGTCAGGCAGCAAGTCTGGAGAACGTGGATCAGTCTGAAGAAGGGTTTCGGCCTAAAACGTCGCCTAATTCCTTCGCTCCATAGATGCTGCCTCACCCGCTGAGTTTCTCCAGCATTTTTGTCTACCTTCGATTTTCCAGCATCTGCAGTTCCTTCTTAAACATTTTGGGTCAGGACCCTTCTTCAGACTTGTATGCATATATTGACAATATAACTCTAAACAGATTAATTATACTAAGTATATTGCCAAGCTTGGCTATAAATGCTGGCCTTTTCGTCTTGTTGCTGAAAGCCAGCCACATTTGGAGTGGTTTGGCCAGATTGGGAGATTTATCTGTAATACAGGCCCAATTGTGCTCAATAGTTTTTTGATTGCAAGCGGAACAACAGTTCACTGTGAATTCTGAAAGGCATTGTAACAGTATTAGGTCACTTATTCTACAACAGATTGCGAATAACCATTGCTTTTGTTGGACGTCCGTGCATGGATCTGAGCGGTGGGCTTGTCTTGGCCGCTTGCCTTCCTTTTAAAGTCAACAGTTTTCTTCCTTGTAGAAGCTTGGCCGATTTGCTACAAAAGTCCTGATTTTTTTTGATTTTTTTTTATCGAAGCATTCTTGTTTAAAGAAAATCTCGAGTCGCAAATCAAAACCCCTGGGCACTTTTTCATGGTATTCTTCCTTTCGTTCCTCAGATTGATAAACAGATCCACAGCAAAGACTCTGTCTTCTTTTGCGATGGAATTAGAAGGATTGACTTCATCCTTTCGTACGTGGACGACCCTAAAGATGCAGACAAGAAAATGGTAAGGCCCACGAGTTTAGAGATACAGCGCGGAAACACCGAGTCCGCGCCGACCAGCGATCCCCGCACACTCACACTATCCTACACACAATTTACATTTATACCAAGCCAATTAACCTTCAAACCTGTATGTCTTTGGAGTGTGGGAGGAAACCGGAGCACCCGGAGTAAACCCACGCAGGTCACGGGGAGAACGTACAAACTCCGTACAAACAGCAGTCCGTAGTCAGGATCGAACCCGGGTCTCTGGCGCTGTGAGGCAGCAATTCTACCCTAATTTAATTCACTACATCTGCACTGTAGTGATCGATAGTGAGTAATGATGAGGATAAAAGTCAGGAGAGATGCAAGGCTGGGATTTACCTTGTTCCATCTTGAGTGGATATGGTTAGTTCTGAACTTTGCCACTTCCTTCTTCAGCTCCACCTTCCAATTTGATTCCTTAGAGCCATGCAGGGTGAAATCAGGCCCTTCGGCCCAACTTGCCCACACAACAGGTGCAGCAGCATCTATGGAGCGAAAGGAAATAGGCAACGTTTCGGGCCGAAACCCTTCTTCAGACTTCAGACTTCTTGCCCACACAGACGTTTCTTCGGGCAGAGGGTGGTGAATCTGTGGAACTCTTTGCCACAGAAGGCTGTGGAGGCCAAGTCAATGGATATTTTTAAGGCAGAGATAGATAGATTCTTAATTAGTACGGGTGTCAGGGGTTATGGGGAGAAGGCAGGAGAATGGAGTGATGAGGGAGAGATAGATCAGCCATGATTGAATGGCGGAGTAGACTTGATGGGCCGAATGGCCTAATTCTCCTCCTATCACTTATGACCCACCCTCTTTCAATTCAGTTTTCAATTCGGGTGCTATCCACCTTATCCATGGTCACGGTGGCGCAGCGGTAGAGTTGCTGCCTTGCAGCAAAATGTCATCGCCGGAGACCCGGGTTCGATCCCGACTACGGACGCTGTCTGTACGGAGTTTGTACGTTCTCCCCGTGATTGTCCTTCTTCCAGTATAGCCCCTGGTGGACTCTACGAAAGGCACAAGATGGTTAAAAATGTGTGTCGCATGCTTTCTGGGGGTGGGAAGTCCAAACATTTTTTGGTGCTAATTTTGTATCCAGGGAAGTTGAAGGCCAATGTGCTCGTTTCCTTGTGGGAAATTATAGTATTTCTGGTGTGCAAATCCGGATAGATTTAAGTTCATAAGTGATAGGAGAAGAATTAGGCCATTCGGCCCATCAAGTCTACTCTGCCGTTCAATCATGGCTGATCTATCTCTCCCTTCTGCCACCATTCTCCCACCTTCACCCCATAACCGCTGACACACTGAATGAAACGGCGGAAAGCTACCAAATTATTTCACCACTCGCGGGTCCAGAGCTGAGGATGGCAGAAAATAATAAGAATGATATCATTCCGTGGAAAATTAGGTGACGGTTCGATGCATGGATGGATGAGATGAATGGAGGTTAATTAGGGTAAAGCACTTGGGACGATCATTAGTGTGATGACTCGTGTATTATATAAACGCAGAAACAGCCACAACTGCTGAAATAATTGACATGCTCCTTATTATCTCAGTCCCATCAATACTCCACTTCCAGACTTTAGTTTAGAGATACAGCGCGGAAACAGGCCCTTCAGCCCACCGAGTCCGCGCCGACCAGCGATCCCCGCACACTAACACTATCCTACACACACGAGGGACGATTGTTACATTTAGACCAAGCTAATGATCCTAAAACCTGAGGTAGACAAAAATGCTGGAGAAACTCAGCGGGTGCAGCAGCAACTATGGGGCGAAGGAAATGGGCGACGTTTCGGGCCGAAACCCTTCTTCACACCTAACACCTGTACGTCTTTGGAGTGTGGGAGGAAACCGAAGATCTTGGAGAAAACCCATGCAGTCACGGGGGAAGAACGTGCAAACTCCGTACAGACAGCACCTGTAGTCGGGATCGAACCCGGGTCTCCGGCGCTGCGAGCACTGTAAGGCAGCAACTCTACCGCTGCGCCACCGTGCCGGACACGGTGACCTGACCTGATATTATTGTCCTAAATTTTGATCCCCGCAAGCATTAGCAAGAACCGGAGAGAGGAGAAGAGTGAGTGACCGGGGGTGAGACTCGCCCTCGATTATGCGGCGAAACAAGGAACTGCAGATGTGGTTAATACGCATATTTAAGAGGGAGTTAGATGTGGCCCTTGTGGCTAATGGGATCAGGGGGTATGGAGAGAAGGCAGGTACAGGATACTGAGTTGGATGATCATATTGAATGTAGGTGCAGGCTCAAAGGGCCGAATGGCCTACTCCTGCACCTATTTTCTATGTTTCTATGTCTCAACCTGAAAAATCACCCATTGCTTGTCTCCAGAGATGCTGCCAGTCCCGCTGAGTCACTCCAGCTTTTTGCTTCTGTTGCCATTTTAATTTTACATGACATCAACTTCTACGGCTTGGGTTTTAAAATGCTTTCAGCAGCATTGGTGGTGGTTTGGGAAGGCGGGTGGCGAAGAGAATTGAAGCATTGAAAGGGCTGTCAGATGCCACAAAGTCTGTGGTGCCAGGAAAGTGTGTTTGCAATACATAGGCTGGAACTGTTTTCCTTCAAGCACTGACATTGTGAGCTGCAGGGCCTGCTGGTGATGTGCTGGACTGCTCTATGTCAAGCAGCAGCAGTCAAAATTAAAGCTGATGTTTCATGTCAAAAATCCTTCGTCAGGCAGGTTCTGACAGAGAGTTTCGAAGGATGAGAGGCGGGACCTCATTGAAAACTACCGAATAGTGAAAGGCTTGGATAGACTGGATGTGGAGAGAATGTCTCCACTAGCGGGAGAGTCGAGGACCAGAGGCCACACAGCCTCAGGATTAAAGGGCGTTCTTTTAGGAAGGGGATGAGGAGGAATTTATTTAGCCACAGGGTGGTGAATCTGTGGAATTCTTTGCCTCAAAAGGCTGTGGAGGCCGTTAGTGGATATTTTTAAGGCAGAGATAGATAGATCCTATGTGTTTAAGAAGGAACTGCAGATGCTGGAAAATCGAAGGTATACAAAAACGCTGGAGAAACTCAGCGGGTGCAGCAGCATCTATGGAGCGAAGGAAATAGGCAACGTTTCGGGCCGAAACCCTTCCGGGTTTCGGCCCGAAACGTTGCCTATTTCATTCAGGGTTTCAGCCCGAAACGTTGCCTATTTCCTTCTCTCCATAGATGCTGCTGCACCCGCTGAGTTTCTCCAGCATTTTTGTGTACCTTAGATAGATCCTATGATTGGTACAGGAGTCAGAGGTTATGCGGAGAAGGCAGGGGAATGGGGTTAGGAGGGAGAGATAGATTAGCAGTGTTCGAATGGCGGAGTAGAATTGATGGGCCGAATGGCCTAATTCTACTCCTATCCCTTATGACCTCGTAAGCTGAAACCTGTTATCTCTCTTTCTCTTTCCACAGAGCTGAAGAAGGTTGAGGAGGAGATTTAAGAGCAGGGCGCAGGCACCATGCCCACTATATGAATCCTGCTATAGGATTCCTAGAATACTATCCTACTCATGTCTTAGTGTAGTGTGGGAGGAAACTGTCGTGCAAATGCCCATCATCTCTGCAAGTAGAAACAAAAGTTGGAAAAATAATTTTGTGTTTATTTAATTACTTTTATTTCCCACACACACACACACACACCTTCCATGAGTTAGATGTTACCACATCTTAAATCCTGGGGTAGTAATTTGTGAATTCTGCAGGAGGCAATTTCCCTCGCACAAACAGTCGTGATATGCTGGCGAGACACAAAATGCTGGAATAACTCGCTGGGTCAGGCAGCATCTCTGGGGATACAGAGGATGGGTGACTTTTTGGGTCAGGACCCTTCTTCAGACTGGTTAATAATAATAATAAATTTTATTTAATGGGCGCCTTTCAGACATCTCAAGGACACCTTACATAGTAATCGGAATAACATATAATCGGAATATAACAAGTAATAAAGACATCACAGAGACACAAATTAAAAACAGAATTCAATCCAAAAACAAAAAATCAACAACACAGTGTGAAGAGACAAAGGACAAGGTTAGGGACAAGGGAAACGAGAGATAAAGGTTTATTGTCAAGTGTACCAATTACCTATTCAGACATACAATACAATACATTACAATATAATTTATTTGTTATCATTTGAACCTCTTGAGGTTCACACAAAAGTTTCCCCCGCCACCCCCCCATCCCCCACCCCCCACACACATACGGAAAAACAAAGCATCAAGACACACAACTACATAAAAGTCAACATAAACATCCACCACAGTGGATTCCCCACATTCCCCACTGTCATGGAAGGCATGAAAGTCCAAATCTTCTTCCTCTTTATTCTCCCGCGGTCGGGACGATCGAAGCTCCCGTAGCCGGCGGTCGAAGCCCCTGCGTCGGGGCGATCAAAACCCCCGCGTCTTGGAGTTCCCCCGAAGTCAGTCTCTGACCAGAGACCGCGAGCTCCACGATGTTAAGTCCGCAAGCACCCGCGCGCGGTTGGAGCTCCGAGGTCGACCCCTGGCAAAGGGATCGCGGGCACCTCTCAAAAGTCGGTCCCCAGCAAAGGGACGACAACTCCTCGATGTCAGGCCGCAGTGCGGACCGAGATACGATACGGAAAAAAATCGCATCTCCGTCGAGGTAAGAGATCAGAAAAAGTTTCCCCCAGCCCCACCCCCCCTCCGCCCCCCCCACATAAAACCAAGCTAAAGAAAACTAAAAACGATACATTTAACACATACTATTTAAAACACAAAGAAGGAAATGACAGACAGACCGTTGGCGAGGCAGCAACACCTCGACAGAGATATGATGATGTGGAGATAAAGAACAATGAATGAAAGATATGCAAATAAGTGGAGATGATAAAGGAAACAAGCCACTGTTAGCTGTTTATCCGGTGATAAACGAGCAGTTCTTTCACACACATCACTGTTTAAGTATTAAGTGGGGGGGAGGGTGTTGGGGGGGGGGGGGATTTTTCTGCAAAAGGCTTACTCCTAAGGAATATAAATGGGCAGTGGTTTCTGCAGTGGTGCGCTGTCTGCTGTGTGAATCAATGGTGTTCATTGAATCTGTATCTCCACCCACACTACAGCACTGGGTGGGGTGAGTGATGGCTGAGAGCAGGCTAAAGATGCCAGCGCAATCAAGAAGTGGGCACGAGGTTTGTTCAATCTCAAGCATTTTCAAGTTTAGTTGGAAAGTCTGATCGTTGAGCTGGCAGGAAAAGCAATTTCTAAACGTTTGGCACGTCTTAGCTCAGCATTTGTGCCGGTGGAGTTGCTGCCTCACCGCGCCACAAGACCCGGGTTCCATCCTGACTACGGGTGCTGTCTGCGCGCAGTTTGTACGTTCTCCCCGTGACCTGCGTGGGTTTTCTCCGGGTGCTCCGGTTTCCTCCCACACTCCAGGTTTGTAGGTTAATTGGCTTCAGTAAAGATTGTAAATTGTCCCTAGTGTGTGTAGGATAGTGTCGGTGTGCGGGGAGCGCTGGCCGGCGCGGACGCGATGGGCCGAAGGGCCTGTTCCAATGCTGCGTCTTTTGGAAACTAAAAACGAAAAACGAGGCATTTCACTGAGTCATTGGGAACCAATCCTTTTATGAGGAAAGCGATATAATATTTGACCAGCTGTAAGGTGCCACCTGCTGGCCATAGTCACACTCACACCCACACCAGATATTGATATTTAAAACTGCTTCATACCGCATTCACAAAAAAATGAATCTCTCTTTCTCTCTCTTTCTCTCTGTCTCTCTCTTTCTCTCTCTCTCTGTCTCTCTGTGTCTCTCGCGGTCTCTCTCCCTCTCTCTGTCCCGCTCTCTGTCTCCCTCTGTCTCCCCATCTCTCTCTTTCTCTCACTCTCTCTCCTGCTTTTTCCCCATATCCCTTGATTCTGTTAGCCATAAGAGCTATATCTAACTCTCACTTGAAAACATCCATTGAATCGGCCTCCACTGACTTCTGCGGCAGAGAATTCCACAGATTCACAACTCTCTGGGTGAAAACTTTTTTCCTCATCTGAGTCCTAAATGGCCGACCCCTTATACTTAAACTGTGTGACCCCTGGTTCTGATGTTGTACCAGCATCTGCAGCATCTACAGTTCATTGTGTTTTTACCTATGTTTGCGGTGCTCTGGTTATAGTTATTTAACATTAGTTGGGAATGTTGTAAGTGGCAGGAAGACCACAGACCTCGCTTGGACCATTGGCAGACAAGATCTTTATGCTAAGTGTCCCCCCTGCCAGCTGGCATCTGGGTGTAGACGACAAAGTTGTATAACAGGAGGAGATTGACTGTGGTTCTTGGTGCCTTTAGATTTTTTATCTTTAGTTTTAGAGATACAGCACGGAAACAGGCCATTAGGCCCACCGAGCCCGTGCCGACCAGCGATCCCTGCACACTAAGGCTATCAACACACACGCTAACACTATCTTGCACACACTAGGGACAATTTACACATATACCAAGCCAATTAATCGACAAACCTGTACATCTCTGGATACTTTCAAGAGAGAGCTAGATAGGGCTCTTAAAAATAGCGGAGTCAGGGGTTATGGGGAGAAGGCAGGACTGATTGGGGATGATCAGCCATGATCAGATTGAATGGCGGTGCTGGCTCGAAGGGCCGAATGTCTATTGTCTATCTTTGGAGAGTGGGAGGATTCCGGCGATCCCGAAGAAAACACAAGCTGGGCCACGGGGAGAACGTACAAACTCCGTACAGGCAAGCACCCATGGCCGGGATCGAACCCGGGTCTCTGGCGCTGTGAGGCAGAAAATCTACTGCTGCGCCACCGTGCCTGCCGCCATCTGCACCGCTTGCCACGTAACCTGGTGTGGCAATAAATAGAGTCATGAGGGTTCACGGAGGTGAAAACTCCAGCACCTTGCTTCAACGTGTCAGCAGCCCATTTAATTTGCGATTATTTTCTTCTTTTATTCAGGAAAGAAGAAAAGAGTTCGAAGACAATTTGCTGAAGACCGGCCTCGAGCTGGAAACTGAAAATAAAGATGTAAGTGAAGGAAGACACAAGGTGCCGGAGTAACTCAGCGGGACAGGCAGCGTCTCTGGAGAGAAGGAATGGGTGACGGTTTCGGGTTGAGACCCTTCTTCAGACTGAGAGTCAGGGGAGAGGGAGACTAGAGGTATGAGACTGGAAGTATGACCATCAGAGCAGACTCCGATGACCAACAAAAAGGTGGAGCCCACAATGCTCTATTGTTGGCTGTGGAAGAGGTGATGACGGAGGGATACGAACAGAGAAACTGGCAGGATGACTAGGGTGGGGGAGGGGAGGGACGGAGAGAGAGGGAAAACATGTCACAGCTTAAGAATAAGAGGCCGGCCATATAGGACTGAGATGAGGGAAAACATTTACACCCAGAGAGTTGTGAATCTGTGGAATTCTCTGCCACGGAAGAAAGTGGAGGCCAATTCACTGGATGTTTTCAAGAGAGAGTTAGATTTAGCTCTTAGGGCTGAAGGAATCAAGGGATATGGGGAGAAAGTAGGAACGGGGTACTGATTTTAGATGATCAGCCATGATCTTATTGAATGGCGGTGCTGGCTCGAAGTGCCGAATGGCCTACTCCTGCACCTATTTTTCTCTAGGGCGGGAACTCTACCGCTGCGCCACCGGGCATTCCTTATACTTTTGGAACTAAAGGTCATAAGTGATAGATGTAGAATTATGCCATTCGGCCCATCAAGTCTATTCCACCATTCACTCATGGCTGATCTATCTCTCCCTCCTAACCCCATTCCCCTGCCTTCTCCCCCTCCCCCCCCTCCGTATCCCCTGACACCCACACTAATCATGAAACAGAATCTGTACTAATCAAGGGGCATCGACTTTCATTGTTTAATGTTGCCAATTAATCTGGGCTCACTGTCTAGAAGATAACATAAGATTATTAAGGGTTTGGACACGCTAGAGGCAGGAAACATGTTCCCGTTGTTGGGGGAGTCCAGAACCAGGGGCCACAGTTTAAGAATAAGAGGTAAGCCATTTAGAACGGAGACGAGGAAACACCTTTTTCTCACAGAGGGTCAAGAGTCAAGAGAGTTTATTGTCATGTGTCCCAGATAGGACAATGAAATTCTTGCTTTGCTTCCACACAACAGAATATAGAAGGCATGAATACAGAGGCAGAGAGTTGTGAGTCTGTGGAATTCTCTGCCTCAGAAGGTGGTGGAGGCGGGTTCTCTGGATACATTCAAGAGCTAGATAGGGCTCTTAAAGATAGCGGAGTCAGGGGATATGGGGAGAAGGCAGGAACGGGGCATTGATTGAGGATGATCTAGAGAGAGATTTAGCTCTTAGGGCTAACGGAATCAAGGAATATGGGGAAAAAAGCAGGAACGGGATACTGATTGGGGATGATCAGCCATGGTCACATTGAATGGCGGTGCTGGCTCGAAGGGCCGACTCCTGCACCTATTGTCTATTGTCTATTGTGTTTCAGGATTCGGAAGATGGTAAAACCTACTTTGTGAAGGTCCATGCCCCCTGGGATGTTCTGGCCATGTACGCGGAGGTCATGCACATTAAAGTGCCCATTAAGGAGAACGACATTCCACAAGCGAGGGAGAATCCATTTGACCGGTTGCTGAAGCCATTTCGCCTGGACCCGGCGATCATCAACCCAGAGCCTGATTATTTCACAGCGCCGTTCAGTAAACAGCGACAAGAGCTCTACTTGATCAATAACCCAGAGACCTTCTTCTCACCTTCCACCCGCAACAGAATTGTACGTATGTCCGTTAAAACAGCCGTTATCGATCAGTGCTAAATAGATCACCCCGTATCGCAACTACTTCCTATCTCCTTGTGGACCAATAGACAATAGGTGCAGGCCATTCGGCCCTTCAAGCCTGCACCGTCATTCAATGTGATCATGGCTGATCATCCCCAATCAGTACCCCGTTCCTGCCTTCTCCCCATATCCCCTGACTCCTCTATCTTTAAGAGCTCTATCTAGCTCTCTCATGAAAGTATCCAGAGAACCTGCCTCCACCGCCCTCTGAGGCAGAGAATTCCACAGACTCACAACTCTCTGTGAGAAAAATTGTTTCCTCGTCTCCGTTCTAAATGGCTTACCCCTTATTCTTAAACTGTGGCCCATGGTTCTGACCTCCCCCAACATCGGGAACACGTTTCCTGCCTCTAGTGTGTCCAAACCCTAAATAATCATAGCTTTCAATAAGATGCCCTCTCATCCTTCTAAATTCCAGAGTATACAAGCCCAGCCGCTCCATTCTCTCAGCATATGACAGTCCCGCCCATACCGGGAATTAGCCTTGTGAACCTGCGCTGCACTCCTTCGATAGCAAGAATGTCCTTCCTTAAATTTGGAGACCAAAACTGCACACAGTACTCCATGTGTGGTCTCACTGGGGCCCTGTACAACTGCAGAAGGACCTCTTTGCTCCTATACTCAACTCCTCTTGTTATGAAGTCCAACATGCCATTCGCTTTCTTCACTGCCTATCTCTGGACCAATGTCTTCCATCCCATTTCCCCCTACTCTTTCCTCAGTTTAGTTTCATTTAGACACAGTTTCAATTACGGACACAGGTTCTTCGGCCCGTCGGGTCCGCACCGACCAGGGATCCCCGCACGCAAGCACGCACTCGGGCCAATCATACATTTATACATTTAACACCAAGCCAATGAAACTACAAACCTGCACGTAATTGGAGTGTGGGAGGAAAGCAAAGATCTCGGAGAAATCCCACGCAGGTCACGGGGAGAATATATAAACTCCGTACAGACAGCACCCGTAGTCGGGATCGAACCCGGGTCTCTGGCGCTGTGAGGCAGCATCTCTACCGCTGCGCCACCGTGACGCATTGAAAAACATTTTCCTACAATTGCCAATTCACCATGTGCAGTGTATCACGCCGGAGAGGGAAATGATCTTTCACGTAGAGTTACAGAGTGATACAGCACGGAAACAGGCCCTTCGGCCCAACTTGCCCACGCCAGCTAACATGTCCCGGCTACACCAGTCCCACCTGCCCGCGTTTGGTCCATATCCCTCCGATCCTGTCCTGACCATGTACCTATCTAACTGCTTCTTAAACGTTGCCATAGTCCCAGCCTCTACTACCTCCTCCGGCAGCTCGTTCCATACACCCACTGCCCTTCGTGAGGTAAAAGTCTACCCCTAATTCAAGGTTATGTTCACCCTCCAGGTTTATTACATTCTTTCCCGATGCAAATACACAACTGAAGATGGCAAGAGGAAACTGGGGATTAAGAGGCTGCTGAACAATGGAACCTACACCGCTGCTTATCCGCTTCACGACGTATGTATCCAGCGCAGGGGGCTCACAATTGCAATTAGGTTAATAGATTCAAGGAGCATTTAAGAGAGAACTGCAGATGCTGGAAAAATCGAAGGTAGACAAAATGTTGGAGAAACTCAGCGAGTGAGGCAGCATCTATGGAGCGAAGGAGATGAGAAAAAACATTTTTTCACACCGAGAGTGGTGAATCTGTGGAATTCTCTGCCACAGAAAGTAGTTGAGGCCACAGTTCATTGGCTATATTTAGGAGGGAGTTAGATGTGGCCCTTGTGGCTAAATAGATCAGGGGGTATGGAGAGAAGGCAGGTACAGGATACTGAGTTGGATGATCAGCCATGACCATATTGAATGGCGGTGCGGGCTCGCAGGGCCGAATGGCCTCCTCCTGCACCTATTTTCTATGTTTCTATGTACCTCTTGCCTGATGGGAGAGGGGAGAAGAGGGAGTGGCCAGGGTGAGACTTGTCGTTGATTATGCTGCTGGCTTTTGTGGTGACCTGTTATTCATGTTTAATCACGGGATATTAAATAATGAAATGCAGTTCCTGTTCTTTCATTTACTCTCGTATTAATTTTCCTTTCCACCTCCCACTAAGCAAATGGGGAACTCCCACTTCTTAAATGAAGTTAATCCAGAAGTCCAGGAACTGGTTTTTTGTGTGTTGTGTTTGAATTGATCTGTAATGGAAATACCTGCTTGTGATTCGGAGTTTCTGAGAGGGTAGATGTCCACTTAATCTCAGACTTCTCTGGACATGCGGCATTGCTCCATGTTTGGCCATAAGTGATAGGAGCAGAATTAGGCCATTCGGCCCATCATGTCCACGCCACCATTCAATCATGGCCGATCTATCTCTCCCTCCTAACCCCATTCTCCTGCCTTCTCCCCGTAACCCCTGACACCCGTACTAATCAAGAATCTGTCCATCGCTGCCTTAAAAATATCCACTGACTGGGCCTCCACAGCAATGAATTCCACAGATTCACCACCCTCTGACTAAAGGTAGACTTCTTCTTCTTGCGTATGGCGTGCACAGCCTAAAGTTGTAGGACAACTTGTACTAATTGATCTTATTTGATTGTGCACGCTGGGTTGATTGCATTGGTTGAAACAGGGCGGACCATGTGAAGGTTGCAATCTCCCACCCCACTAAAGGTAGACAAAAATGCTGGAGAAACTCAGCGGGACCGGCAGCATCTGTGGAGCGAAGGAAAAGGTGATGTTTCGGGTCGAGACCTTTCTTCGGACTGATGAAGGGTCTTGACCCTAAACCTCACCCATTCCTTCTCTCCAGAGATGCTGCTGGTCCCGCTGAGTTACTCCAGCTTTTTGTGTCTATCTTCGGTTTAAACCAGCATTTGCAGTTCCTTCCTACACAATACCTATCGGGGACCTCTGGAGAACATGGGTCGGTGTTGTTTGGGGTCTGGTCCCCTCCTTAGACTGATTGTTGGGGCAAGGGGGGACTGGAAGCAAGAAAGAAACAGATCGAGTCAGGACCAGCAACAGATTACCTCAGGCAGGGACGTTCCCCGATAGGCCAATTATTACCTAAATTTGGTGCGATCCCAAGAGGGATACCCCCGTTTCGAACTGGTTTAATTTATTTTAAAGCTAGGTTAGTTTAGTTTAGTTTAGTTGTACGGCACGGAAACAGACCCTTCGGCCTACCGAGTCAATGCGATCATCGTTCACCCATTTACAGTAGTTCTATGTTATCCCACATTCCCATCCACTCCCTACACATGCAGCCCCTAGACTGTGGAACAGCATCCCTCTTCCCATCAGAACTGCCCCCTCCATCGACTCCTTTAAGTCGAGACTTAAAACACATCTTTACTCTCAAGCCTTTCTTGACGTCCTCTGAGGGAGGGCTATACGTATGTATTTATGTCTGTACTTAATCTATGAACCAATGTTGTATAACGTTAGCACCTCCACCAATGTAAAGCAATTTGGACAACGAGAGATGTTTTTTAAATGTGCTATAGAAATAAAAGTGGGCAATTTACAGAGACCGACTTAGCCTACAAACCCGCACGTCTTTGGGATACGGGAGGAAACCGAAGCACGTGAGAACGTGCAAACTCAACTCGGACAGTACCCGAGGTCAGGATCGAACCTGGGTCTCTGGCACTGTGAGGCAGCAGCTCCAGCAGCAGTGCCACCCTGCCGCCCCGTGTCTAGTCCCCAGCAAGTCCTGAGTCCCCCTGAGTTTCTGATCGTGAAGAGAGGCAGCAAGGCCTGTTTATTCCCGGTTCGATGCTGACTACGGGCGCCTGTCCGTACGGACTTTGTACGTTCTCCACGAGACCTTTGTGGTTTTTCTCCGGGAAGTTCCGGTTTCATCCCACACTCCAAAGACGTGCGGGTTTGCCAGTTAACGTGCTTGGTAGAAACGTAAAATTGTTCCTCATGTGTGTGTGTGTAGGATAGTGTTGGTGTGCGGGGAATGATAGTAGGCGCGGACTGGGTGGGCCGAAGGGCCTGTTTCCATGCTGGATCTCTCGACTGAACCATCTTCTGGAATAGCCATATTGACGTTGGTGCTAAGAGGTGATCGACCCAGCAAAGAGAATATTTTCGTGCAACATTGCGGGACATTCCACTCCACCACAGACAGCGTGTTAGTACTTGATCGTATGCCATGTTGGGGGAGTTAACAGTATTCTCCAATTCTCTGTGCCACGGGTAATATTGACAATGGCTTGTTGCCAGAGACCAGCTTTGGAGTAACACATATTTGCCGATTGCTTTTGAAGTTTGTGTTTCGTTCTAGTTTTGAAACTTTGGCAATAACAAAACGGCCTTCATAACTCGGTCGGGTACCTGCTACCGCGTTCCGCTGCCGCAGGAGATCTGACCCGTTGCTGGCTGCTCCGGTTCCTTTACCTCACTCCTGAAATTCCTGGATGTCCCCTCCCCCATCAGGCAAGAGGGACAGACGTGTGAAAACGCTCACCTCCAGATTCAGGGACAGTTTCTTCCCAGCTGTTATCAGGCAACTGAACCATCCTACCACCAATTAGTGAGTGGTCCTGACCTCCCATCTACCTCACTGGACACTAGAGTTGCCAACTGTCCCGTATTAGCCGGGCCTCCGGCGCTGGGAGGCAGCAGTTCTACCGCTGCGCCACCGTGCTGCCTACATTTTATCCTCCATTTTCAGGTCAGATTAAAAAAACTAATTTGTGTTCAGAAGTGATAGGAGCAGAATTAGGCCATTCGGCCCATCGTCTACTCCGCCGTTCACCTATGGCCGATCTATCTCTCCCTCCAAGCCCCATTCTCCTGCCTTCTCCCCATAACCCCTTGACACCCGTACTAATCTATCTACCTCTGCCTTAAAAAAATATCCACTGCCTTGGCCTCCACAGTCTTCTGTGGCAATGAGTTCCACAGATTCACCGCCCTCTGACTAAATGTTAAAATGTCAGAAGAAGATTTATTTTAGAAACTTACAAAATTCTTAAGGGGTTGGACAGGCTAGATGCAGGAAGATTGTTCCCGATGTTGGGGAAGTCCAGAATAAGGGGTCACAGTTTAAGGATAAAGGGGAAATCCTTTAGGACCGAGATGAGAAAAACATTTTTCACACAGAGAGTGGTGAATCTGTGGAATTCTCTGCCACAGAAGGTAGTTGAGGCCAGTTCATTGGCTATATTTAAGAGGGAGTTAGATGTGGCCCTTGTGGCTAAAGGGATCAGGTGATATGGAGAGAAGGCAGGTACAGGATACTGAGTTGGATGATCAGCCATGATCATATTGAATGACGGTGCAGGCTCGAAGGGCCGAATGGCCTACTCCTGCACCTATTTTCTATGTTTTCTATGTTTCTAAGAAACAAAATTATTATTTTTTTTGTGCTAATTGCTGATGAATTCTCTAGCTCGATGGCAACTGTGTCTGGGAAGGCTGTGCCCGAAATGCATTAATGAGTTAGGAGACGGCTGGCCACTGTAGACAGACGTCCGTTTCCTTGCAGAGCAGCTGCAGGAAGCTTGCCGTGTGAGTCGCTGCTGTTAAACTCTGGCCAGGAGCCGAGCGGAGAGGCTGAATCAGCGATGCCTGGTTGGCATGGATACGCAGATTTGTGCTGCAAAATTGTGTTTTAAAAACAGCTCTGTGCGTGCTGCCAAAAGTGGTGTCAGACACGGGGAGCTCTTTCCCACAGTGGATGGATGTGATTATCCCACCGCACAATACCTTGTGTGGCATTGTTAGCTACCCTCTGCTGCCTCACGGCGCCAGAGACCCGGGTACGATCCTGACCTCGGGTGCTGTCTGTGTGGAGTTTGCACGATCCCCCCCTTCCCCCCCCCCCCCCCGTATGTGACCGCGTAAGTGATAAGTGATAGGAGCAGAATTAGGGCATTCGGCCCATCAAGTCTACTCCGCCATCCAATCATGGCTGATCTATCTCTCCCTCCCAACCCCATTCTCCTGCCTATTCCCCTTAACTTCGGACACCCTTCCCGAAAGACATACCAGCTTCGTCAGTTAATTGGCCCTTTGTAAATTGTCCCCAGTGTGTAGAGAGTGGATGCGATAGTTGGATGTAGTTTAGTTTCGAGATACAGCGAGGAAACAGGCCCTTCGGCCCACCTAGTCTGCATCGACCAACGATCCCCGCACATTAACACTGTCCTACACACACTAGGAACAATTTACAATTTTACCGAAGCCAATTAGCCTACAAACCTGTACGTCTCTGGAGTATGGGAGGAGACCGGAACCCCAGGAGAAAACCCACGCAGGTCACGGGGAGAACGTACAAACTCCGTACAGACAGCACCCGTAGTCGGGATCGAACCCGGGTCTCCAGCGCCGTGGGCAGCGACTCTACCGCCACACCACCGTGGCTTCGCATCCCCTCCCTACACATTTTACAGAGGCCAACTAACCTGCAAACCCGCGCATGTTTGGGCTGTGGGAGGAAACCCGCGCGATCACAGCGGCAACGTGCAAACTCCACACAGACAGCAACATCCAAGTCGCGATCAAACCCGGGTCTCTGGCACTGAGAAGCAACAGCTCCACCACCGTGGACTTCTGGATAAGAAATCCTTCAGCAGAGAGTGAAAGGAATTCTAGGTGAACTACTTGTAGGTTGCTGGCCATCTGCTGTAGTCCACAGTGAAGGTCCATGGTCAATATTCACTTCCAGGATAATCCAAGCCTTATGTACATGGAAATGTTCCTCTTCCATTTAATGGTAGCAAGGCAGTACAATATAGAGTCATGGAATCATAGTGATAATGCGTGGAAACAGGCCCTTCAGCCCAACTTGCCCACAACAGCCATCGACACTAGTCCAACCTGCCTGTGTCTGGCCCATATCACTAAACCTGTCCTATCCATGTACCTGTCTAATTGTTTCTTAAACGTTGGGATAGTCCATGCCTCAACTACACCCTCTGCCAGCTTGTTCCGCACACCCATCACCCTTTGTGTGAAAAAGTTACCCTTGAGACTTCAATTAAATATTTCCCCCTTCACCTCAAACCTATGCCCTCTGGTCCTCGATTCCCCTACTCTGGGCAAGAGACTCTGTGCATCTACCTGATCGATTCCTCTCATGACCTTATATGCCTCTATACGATCACCCCTCATCCTCCTGCGCTCGGGGTGAATAGAGTCCCAGCCTGCTCAACCTCTCCCTCTAGTCCCGGCAACAGCCTCGTTAGGACGTTGGGTCTTCAACCTAAAACGCTAAAGGGCCTGTCTCACTTGGTGATTTTTTCGGCGACTACCGGCATCATTGACTGACGTATCAGGTCACCGAAAGATTTGCGGCGTGACGACGTATTAACGCGCGGTGCTTTTTCAAGTGTCGCAACATTTTTTTTGTCGCCGCTGGATTTTGAAATGTTCAAAATCTTTTGGAGAAACTGATATGACGCCGGCAGTGGCTGAAAAAATGGGTCAAGTTTGGAAGGCCCTCTCTTTTCACAGCTGCTACCCGAGTCTCCAACATTTTTCTTTTTCCATTATTACTGCTGTCTGTTCATTGTGTGTGTTTCTATAGTGTAGATACTGGAAGAAGTCCCATGACTCAAAGAGTGATAATGAACGATACATATTATACAAGCGATGGGCTCGTTTTGGACAATTCTACAAGGAGCAGCCTCTTAACCTCATCAGGTAAGTCTTTGGAGAGATTGTATTGTACTGGCTTCAAACTGAGGTGAGCAAGCTCGTCTTTAGACTTGAGTTTAGACGCTTATCTACTAGGTATCTAAGTGAAACATAAAAGATTGCTAATGGCTTGGACACGCTAGAGGCAGGAAACATGTTCCCGATGTTGGGGGAGTCCAGAACCAGGGGCCACAGTTTAAGAATAAGGAGTAATCCATTTAGAACGGAGACGAGGAAACACTTTTTCTCACAGAGAGTTGTGAGTCTGTGGAATTCTCTGCCTCAGAGGGCGGTGGAGGCGGGTTCTCTGGATACTTTCAAGAGAGAGCTGGATAGGGCTCTTTAAGATAGCGGAGTCAAGGGATATGGGGAGAAGACAGGAACGGGGTACTGATTGGGGATGATCAGCCAAGATCACATTGAATGGCGGTGCTGGCTCGAAGGGCCGAATGGCCTACTCCTGCACCTATTGTCTATTGTCTAAGTGCTTATGTATGCTGATACGTACGGAACCTTATACAAAAATTAATTTAACTGTACCTCGGTACATGAGACAAATATTGAACCATACCATTGTGATACAACGTGGAAACGGGCCCTTCGGCCCATCGAGTCTGTACCGGCCAGCGATCGCCCCGTACATTAGCACTATCCTGCACAGTAGGATCAATTTGCAGAAGCCTATTAACCTACAAACCTGCGTGTCTTTGGAGTGTGGGAGGAAGCCGGAGCACCCGGAGTAAACCCACGCGGGTCACGGGGAGAACGTACAAAGTGAGTACAGACAGCACCCGTAGTCAGGATCGAACCCGGGTCTCTGGCGCTGTGAGGCAGCAACTCTACCGCTGCAACACCGTGCTGTTCAAGTTTCACTTTATCTCATTAGATGGTTTTCAAAGGTAGACAAAAATGCTGGAGAAACTCAGCGGGTGAGGCAGCTTCTATGGAGCGAAGGAAATAGGCAACGTTTCGGGTCGAAATCCTTCTTCAGACTGAGAGTCAGGGGAGAGGGGGACATGGAGATATAGAAGGGCAAGGTGTGAAAACGATTTTAAGATGACGCTTGTTAGAGCCACAGGGGCCGGAGAGACTCTGTAGAAAACCCCTCCATCAGCTCTCTCTTTTACTTTGCGACAGGTTACAAATCGGCTGCAGAAATGTGTACCACAAACATGGCTCAAATTACAAACCTAACAGAGCAGGCATTAGAATGGTAACAGTGTCAAATGGAGGTCAAATGTGGAGAGACAAGCGGAACAAAGGGAACTTGTGTGGACAGTTTACAAATCTCAAATTACCGTAGGAGCTGAATTAATTGAATCTTGGTTACCCTCCAGAAAGTGTTAAGGGCCTGTCCCACCTGGCCGTCATTTACGTGACAGGCCGGTAGTGAATGACGCGCGCCAATCGCGTGACGGTCGTACGTGTCATCATGCGTCCACACAGCCGCCTGGAGCGCGTGACGTCATTTGAAGATAGACACAAAATGCAGGTGTAAGTCAGCGGGACCGGCAGCATCTCTGGAGGGAAGGAATGGGTGATGTTTCGTGTTGAGACTCTTCTTCAGTCTGTCCCCCATTGTTATTCTACCCCTCCCCCCCCATCCTCATGGCGGTTCCTCAACGGCGGATCCTCATTCGTCCCTTCCCTCAGCGGCAGCGTCCTCACTCCCACGCGGTCCGCCCTCGTCCGACGGTCGGCGCCATCATCAACCACCGCGCCGACCTCTCCGCTAACGCCGCCGGGTCCCCTCCAGACACCTCCGTGGTGCCAACCCCGGGCCCCATCAAACCACGAGGCTCCACCTCCGCTCAGTCCGCTGACGCCTGCCTACCTGATCTCCCGGTTGCTAAACACTTTAACTCCCCCTCCCATTCCCACACTGACCTCTCTGTCCTGGGCCTCCTCCACTGTCAGAGTGAGGCCCAGCGCAAATTGGAGGAGCAGCACCTCATATTTCGCTTGGGCAGCTTACACCCCAGCGGTATGAACATTGACTTCTCTACCATTCTATATTTCCCTCTCCCCTGACTCTCGGCCTGAAGAAGGGTCTCGACCTGAAACGTCATCTATCCATGTTTTGGTAGTCAGAATAAAGGCATAGACTATTTTGCAAATGGAGTTCTGGTGCAGGATTCCCGAAAAATGAATTTGCAAGTTAAAATGGTAGTACAAAAGTCAAACGCAAAGCTAGCTTTTATTTCAAGAAGGCTAGAGTACAATGCTGAGGCTCTATAAGGCGCTGGTCAGGCCACATTTGGAGTATTGTGAACAATTTTGGGCACCGTATCTGAGGAAGGATGTGCCAGCTCTGGAGAGGGTCCAGAGGAGGTTTACACGAATGAGTGGGTTAACCTATGATGAGCGTTTGTCGGCACTGGGCCTGTACTCGCTGGGAATGTACACTGAGGAATGAGAGGACCTCATTGAAACCTGCCGAATAGTGAGTGGCTTAGTAGAGTGGATGTGGAGAGGATGTGTCCACTAATGGGAGAGTCTAGGACTAGAGGTCGTAGCCTCAGAATTAAAGAACGTTCTTTTAGGAAGATGAGGAGGAATTTCTTTAGTCAGAGGGTGGCGAATCCGTGGAATTCATTGTTACAGAGGGCTGTGGAGGACAAGTCAGTGGATATTTTTAAGGCAGAGATAGATAGATTCTTGATTAGTACGTGTGTCAGGGGTTATGGGGAGAAGGCAGGAGAATGGGGATAGGGGGGAGAGATAGATCAGCCACGATTGAATGGGCCAATCGTAGATTTGATGGGCCAAACGGCCTAATTCTGCTCCTACCACTTTCTGTTTTCTTTCTTCCAGAAAATATTACGGAGAGAAGATTGGAATATATTTTGCGTGGCTTGGATTCTACACGGAAATGTTGGGAATCGCTGGTGGAGTCGGCTTCCTCTGCTTTTTGTACGGCTGCATAACCAAGGATGGAAATGTGTGGAGGTAAGCGATCAGGGAACACAGGAGCAGGCCCTTCGGCCCACAATGTCTGTACCGGCAATCATCACAAGAAGTAGGAGTAAAATTAGGCCATTCGGCTCAGCAAGCCATTCAATCATGGCTGATCTATCTCTCCCTCCTAACCACCTCCTCCCCATAACCTCTGACACCCGTACGAAGCAATGATGCCAAGTTAAACTTCTCTCATTTGCTTGAACATGCATCATATCCCTTCATTCCCTGTATATCCATGTGCCTATCCAAAATGCTCTTAAGCACTATTAATGTATCTGCTTAAGAAGGAACTGCAGATGCTGGAAAAATCGAAAGTAGACAAAAAATGCTGGAGAAACTCAGCAGGTGAGGCAGCATCTATGGAGAAAAGGAGCAGGTGACGTTAGGGGTAGAGACCCTTCTTCAGACTGATATCTGGGGGGGGGGGGAGGGGGGGGGGGCTGTCGTAACAGCATTATAGGCCCCCGGGCAAAGCAGTGCGCTGGTGCCCCGACACTTCCAGTTTCTTTATGCCGAATCAAATATGCCGCCATGCACATGTGACGTTCTTCTCCGTTTTCATGTTCTACAATAACATTCTACAATACATAGATTAGCATGGGGCCCCTATGCTCGTAGGACCCCGGGCAACTGCCCAGCGTGCCCATGCGTTAAGACGGCCCTGGTGGGCACGTTCCAGGCACCCACCACACGTTGTGTAAGACGAAAAACTTGCCCCGCGAATCACCTTTAAACTTTGTGCCTCTCCCATTGAACGTAGAATATGGAACCGTACAGCACCAGAACAGTCTCTTTGGCCCATAATATCTCGGAGAAAACCCACGCAGGTCACGGGAAGATCGTGCAAACTCCCTACAGACAGCACCCGTAGTCGGGATCGAACCCGGGTCTCTGGCGCTGTGAGGCGACAACTCTACCGCTGCGCCACCGTGGCTATAAATTTTACGATACAATACGATAGAACTTTATTTATCCCACGAGGGAAATTGATCTGCCGACAGTCATTATAGAATGTGAAATTATAAAACGCAAAGCAAGTGTTTAACTGACGAGTTCTTCTCTGCCTCCTCCCCAGTGATGAAATCTGTGATGCGGAGATCGGAGGCAAGATAATTATGTGTCCACTCTGTGACGGCTGTGACTTCTGGAGATTGAACATAACCTGTCAGTCAACCAAGGTGTGTAGATGTAAACATCCTGCCGGACAACGTCAGACTTGGCCCGCCCGCTCGCTGCAGCCCAGCCAGTGGAAGAATGATCATTCCAGAGCGCTGCGTTCTTTATTGCTTTCTAAAATATGTAGCGACCAGCT
The DNA here is from genome assembly GCF_010909765.2 of Amblyraja radiata. NCBI lineage: Eukaryota > Metazoa > Chordata > Chondrichthyes > Rajiformes > Rajidae > Amblyraja > Amblyraja radiata. The sequence goes on along the minus strand of NC_045975.1, from coordinate 3,688,919 downwards.
GCTTTTTTAAATGAAATCCATGTTCATAAGTGACAGGAGCAGAATTACAGCACGGTGAAGTATTGGGCCCAAGTCAGGCCTTTCCTCATGTTCGAAGCTGAGGACATTGGCTCTCCACATTTTCCCCACTGAAAGAGTAACAGCTTAATTTCAGAAGAGACTATAATACCGGCTGCATAGAGGTTAAGTTGTTGCCTTAAGAGGGTGTCCCACTGTACGAGCTAATTCAATAGTTTCCCCTGAGAAGCTCGGAGAATTACGGTAATAGCCGCTCGTAGGTACTCGGGGCTCTCGTGGACATTTTTCACACTGCTGAAAAACCTTCACGAGTTACCGCGTTTCCCGAGTACCTGCCGTTAGCGTTACGAGCCGCTAAGGGATGTCCCGAGCTCCGACGTACCCGCTACGTAATTTCTCTGTGCTTACCACGAGATTAATTTTTTTTAAACTCGGGAGAGCTCTTGAATTAGCTCGTACAGTGTGATGGACCCTTTACAGCGCTTGCAGCGCCGGAGACCCGGGTTCGATCCTGACTACGGGTGCTGCCTGTACGCAGTTTGTACGTTCTCCCCGTGACCTGCGTGGGTTTTCTCCAAGATCTTCGGTTTCCTCCCACACTACAAAGACGTACAGGTTTGTGGGCTAATTGGCTTGGCATTAATGTAAATTGTCCCTAGTGTGTGTAGGATAGTGTTAATGTGTGGGTATTGCTGGTCTGTGTGGACTCGGTGTGCTAGTGGATACATATCGAGACAGCAGCAGAGGTTGGATCATGATACTGTGTAGATATTCTTTAGCATTGCCAGCAGACGTTAATGCTCTTTGTAATTATCTATTGTCCATCTGTAGTTACAACATTTCACACCTGAGGAAGTAATTTCATGCAGAAAGAGCATTTATTATGTTTCAGTGATGCAGGGATAGATCGAATTAGAAATAGCATACTGGTATGTTCATGCTTAATTAAGACAGAGGACTTTATTAAAGTTTAAAGATAACCTATTTTAAAAGGCTCTCGGTGAGAAACTTTCCAATTGTATGAAACTGATCCACGCCTATCGTAATTCAGATCAGTTTAAGATCGGTGAGACCAAGCGCAGGCTCGCTGATTATTTTGCTCACTCCGCCTAAAATTGAACGATCTCCCGGTTGCTAAACACTTTAACTCCCCCTCCCATTCCCACACTGACCTTCCTGTCCTGGGCCTCCTGCACTGTCAGTGAGGCCCAGCGCAAATTGGAGGAACAGCACCTCATATTTCGCTTGGGCAGCTTACACCCCAGCGGTAAGAACATTGACTTCTCTAACTTCAAGTAACCCTTGCTTTCCCCCTCTCTCCATCCCTCCCCCATTCCTATTTCTCTGACCAGTCTGACTGTCCCATTGATTAAATTGTATCTTTGTATGCCTTGTTGTCACCTTTTCCGAGCTAACAATGATCTATCCGTGATCCTCGTCCCCTTTGATGTCTCGTTTTCACACCTTGCCCTTCCTTATCTCTGTGTCTCCCTCTCCGCTGACTCAGTCTGAAGAAGGGTGTCGACCCAAGACATCACCCATTCCTGATATCCAGAGACGCTGCCTGTCCCGCTGAGTTACTCCAGCGTTTTGTATTTATCTCCGGTGTAAACCAGCATCTGCAGTTCCTTCCTCCACAGGCAATCTCAGTCAGGTTAGTTTATTGCCTTATATCCCAAGGTGCAACAACATTCTTTGTTCACATGAAGCTTACAGAGTTAACAGTAGAAATACAGGAATGATAAATACAGTGGCGCAGCGGCAGAGTTGCCGCGTTACAGCATTTACAGCGCCAGACACCCGGGTTCGATCCCGACTACGGGTGCTGTCTGTACGGAGTTTGCACGTTCTCCCCGTGACCTGCGTGGGTTTTCTCCGAGATCTTCCGTTTCCTCCCACACTCCAAAGACGTACAGGTGTGTAGGTTAAACGGCTTGGTGCAAGTGTAAATTGTCCCTAGTGTGTGTAGGATAGTATTAGTGTGCGGGGATTGCTGGTGGGCGCGGACTCGATGGGCCGAAGGGCCTGTTTCCGCGCTGAACTGAAAAACGAAACAATAAATGCAATTCATTCAAGATTATACTGCATAGGATCATACAGTGTGGAAACAGGCCCTTCGGCCCAACTTGCCCACACCGGCCAACATGTCCCAGCTACACTAGTCCCACCTGCCTGCGCTTGGTCCCTATCCCTCCAAACCTGAATCTGAAAGATTGATATACAATACAAATTTATTGTCATTTGAGCCTCAGTGAGACTCAAACGAAATTTCGTTTCCACAGCCATACAAACAAAGACAATGTCCTACAGACATACACACAATTAAATTCACACAAACATCCATCACAGTGAACCCACTGTGATGGAAGGCAAAGTCTTTTCTCTCCCCTGCTCTCAATTTCTCTCCCGATGTCCAAGCCCCAGGCGGGTGATGATAAGTCCCACGGCCATTTTAGGCCGCGCGGGGCGATTTACGGCCCCGCTCCCGGTCTGAAAGTACAAGATTGGAACCCCCACGGGCGATGGTGAGTCCCACGGCCATGAAGCCGCGCCAGGTGATGTACGGTCCCGGTCCGGGTCGTTCCAACCCCGCGACACGGGCTGGAGAGGTCGCGTTGCGGGAGCTCCGGGGAGCGGTCTCTCTCTCCCCCCGGATCCGCGAGCTCCCAATATGATATGTTGGTTATTTAATGCATTCTCTTTTCTGTTCACAGAATTCTCACTTGTTTGACAACGCAGCTACCTTGTTCTTCGCTGTTTTTATGGGTATCTGGGGTAAGTAAGTCCGCTTGGACTGGAAATAATAATAGGAAATTAACTATTCTTTTCAGTTAATTGATATTAGCCCAATAACATCCTTAGAGAGCAACAACATTTTGACTCTTTTTGAATTTCTTACAGAGATAATTTAGAAACATAGACACATAGAAACATAGAAAATAGGTGCAGGAGGAGGCCATTCAGCCCTTCGAGCCAGCACCGCCATTCATTGTGATCATGGCTGATCGTCCCCAATCAATAACCCGTGCCTGCCTTCTCCCCATATCCCTTGACTCCACTAGCCCCTAGAGCTCTATCTAACTCTCTCTTAAATCCATCCAGTGATTTGGCCTCCACTGCCCTCTGTGGCAGGGAATTCCACAAATTCACAACTCTCTGGGTGAAATTTTTTTTTCTCACCTCAGTCTTAAATAGCCTCCCCTTTATTCTAAGACTGTGAGTGGTGAGACTGTGTCATTTCTTACGGAGAGATTTGTAGATGTAGCCCAGTCCATCACACAGACTAGACTTCCCACCATTGACTTCATCTACACTTTACTCTGCCTTAGAAAAGCAGTCAACATAATCAATGACGTCCCACCCTGGTCATTCCAACACCTTTGTGCAAAAACGTCACCCCTCAGATTCCTTCTAAATCTTTCCCCCTTCACCTTAAACCTCTGTCCTCTGGTCCTCGATTCACCCACTCTGGGCAAGAGAGTCTGTGCATCCATCCGATCTATACCTCTCATGATTCTGTACGTCTCTATAAGATCACCCCTCATTATTTGGATAACATGCAAAGCTTTTCACTGCACACATGACAATAATTAACAAACCTAAGAATATCTGAGTTTCAAAATTTAAGATGGGAAGAAGGTTGAGAACTGGACATGGGTTGAGTCACCATCACACAGACCCAACCTCCCTTCCATCGACTCCATTTACACCTCACGCTGCCTCGGCAAGGCCGGCAGCATAACCAAGGACGAGTCGCTCCCTGGCCACTCCCTGTTCTCCCCCCTCCCATCGGGCAAATGTCTAGAAGTGTGAAAACACAAACCTCCAGATACAGGAGCAGTTGAACAGAATGATTAAACCCAAGATAGACACAAAGCTGGAGTAACTCAGCGGGACAGGCAGCATCTCTGGAGAGGGGGAATGGGTGACTTTTCGGGTCGAGACCCTTCTTCAGACTGGCTAGGGATAAGGGAAACGAGAGATATAGACGGTGATGTGGAGAGATAAAGAACAATGAATGAAAGATATGCAAAAAAGTAACGATGATAAAAGAAACGGATCATTGTCAGCTGTTTGTTGGGTGAAAACGAGAAGCTGGTGCGACTTGGGTGGGGGAGGGATGGAGAGAGTGGGAATACCGGGGCTACCTGAGGTGAGAGAAATCAATATTCATACCACTGGGTTGTCAACCTACAGCGAGCAAGATAGATCACTCGACGAAAAAGACGTAGTACGGTCATGGGCAGATTCATGGGTAATTTTCGTCCCCATTTCCGTAACCGGCTTCCGTCTCCGCACCAAAGATCCCGTAGGATAACTAGTGTGGAGACGGGAGCCGGTTACGGAAACATCCTCGTAAAAATAAAAGTTATTTGGTAAAAATCTTCACCTCATTTTCAGAATTTTAATTTATTAACATAAACTGTTCCCCCACAACGTTGATTACACTGCGGGTCGGGTCGGGTTGGGTCCGGTTACGGAAATGGATGAAAAAAAGGCCCACGTTCCGCTCCATTGCGTACTACACGTCAGCCCCATTGCATTCAGCAGGAGTGGTCTATCTTGCTCCGCTATAGGATCTTTGCTGTAAGCTGCCCAAGCGAAATATGAGATGCTGTTCCTCCAATTTGCGTTAAATGACAATGTCTCTTGTCTCTGTGTTCTGGGCAGTGACTCTGTTTCTGGAGCTGTGGAAGCGGCGACAAGCCAAGCTGGAGTACGAGTGGGACTTGGTGGACTTTGAAGAGGAGCAGCAGCAGCTCCAGATCCGCCCTGAATATGAGGCAAATTGTAGTCACCACAAGAAAAACCCTGTCACTCAGGTGTGGATGAAACCTCTGCTCTCCATTGTAGTTCACTAAAGGGCCTGTCCCACTTACGTATCCTTGTCACGCAAATTACGCGACCCTGGGGTCGGGTTGAGCCGCGACGGTCCCGCGAAGGTCGGGCGCGATTTCATGCGTACGCACAGCCGTCTGGAGCGCGTGACGTCATTTGAAGATGGACACAAAGCTGGAGTAACTCAGCGGGACTGGCAGCATCTCTGGAGAGAAGCAATGGGTGAAGTTTCGTGTCGAGACTCATCTTCAGTATGAAATGAAGGGTCTTGACCCGAAACGTCACCCGTTGCCTCTCTCCAGAGATGCTGGCGGTCCCGCTGAGTTACTCCTGCATTTTGCGTCTATCTTCAATTTTCTTGGCCCCTCTCAGGGAGTAGAAGTGGGGGCGGACCCGGACCGCAACGGCCGTGAGCCCAAGGCCGAGTTCGGCGATCGTTTGCCTGCTTCTGCTGCTGTTGAAGGTCTTGGGCCTGTCCCACTTTGGCCGTCAGTAACGCGACAGGCCGTTGGCGTGCGAAGATTTTGTTCGCTACAAAAATTTCGGAGCCCCGTGCGATGTGGCGCACAATTACATACCCCTCCGCGCTTCTCAGTGGGACCGGCCCCGCACGGCCATACGATGCCCGTACGCCTCAACGCGACCACGAGGTCGTGTAATTTGCGTGCCAAGGACACGTAAGTGGGACAGGCCCTTTATGCACCCCTCCATTGCTGCGAACACATGAACATTTATGCACGAGTTCACATGCGTGTGTATGCGTAGATGCGTGTAGCAGGGAAATTCATACAGTGTGGATTCTGTCATTTTCCACTATTATAGTTTGTTTTTACATGTGTATATATAGTTGAAAGAAGGGTCTCGACCTGAAACATCACCCATTCCTTCTCTCCAGAGACGTTTCGGGTCGAGACCCTTCCTCAGACTGGGAAACGAGACGTATAGACGATGATGCAGCGCAGGTGTCGGCAACCTGCGGCCCCCGGGCCGAATGCGGCCCGTAACCCGAAATAATCCGTCTCGCAGGCGGATTTTTTTTTTCCATAATTCCCGCCGACTTCCATCATCTCCGGTACCTCCCGGGCCCGAGGCCACGGTGACGTTAAGGGCGCCTGCGCTGGCAGCCGCAATGGCGGAGCAGCGCCGAGCTCTGGCTGTACCGCATCCTGCGCAAAGCCGCCGGCACGGCCGTGCACCCTCTGTGTCTGGGCTTCACAGTCGGGATCGGTTTTGTCAATAAGCCGGGAACGAGGCGTCCTCGAGTGGGCGGGATCCATGCGTACACGTGATATATGTGGGCTGCCATCCGCTCACTGACGTGCGTCCCGGCCCCTATGTAAAACAAGGTAGAGAGATATAGAACAATGAGCCCGTAGTCAGGCTCAAACTCTGGTCTCTGGCGCTGTTACAGCAGCAACTCCACCGCTGCTCCACCGTGCCACAGAGATCCATGGGTATACAAAGAGTCGACACATAAAGGGCACCAACATCCCCCCCCCTCAGCCTCACTGACTGTCAAGTCTGTCAAAATATTTGAACATTTCCAACATTAAAATCATTCAAAACCTATTTTCCTTCTAGACTAAATATTTGAAAAACACTTGAACACCAGAACCACAAGCACTTACTTGAAATGGGGTTAATTACTAATTTTGACCATTTTTACGGAGTTTATTATTTTATTTAATATTATAAATCACAATCATTAGAAAAAGATTTGGACAAGTGCATGGATAGGACATTGTACACTCTGGAGTTTAGAAGGATGAGAGGACATCTTATTGAAACGCATAAGATTATTAAGGGTTTGGACACGCTAGAGGCAGGAAACATGTTCCTGATGTTCGGGGAGTCCAGAACCAGGGGCCACAGTTTAAGAATAAGGAGTAAGCCATTTAGAACAGAGACGAGGAAACACTTTTTCTCACAGAGAGTGGTGAGTCTGTGGAATTCTCTGCCTCAGAGGGCGGTGGAGGCGGGTTCTCTGGATGCTTTCAAGAGAGAGCTAGATAGGGCTCTTAAAAATAGCGGAGTCAGGGGATATGGGGAGAAGGCAGATGAATGGGGTTTACGAGAGATAGATCAGCCATGATTGAATGGCGGAGTAGACTTGACGAGCCGAACGGCCTTATTCTGCTCCTATCACATGAAATTATGAGCCAGATCCCCTGGCAAGACATGGGTCCTGACCTGAAACGTCCAGAGATGCTGCCTGACCCGCTGAGTTACTCCAGCACTCTGTGAAACGTCACCCATCCATGTTCTCCACAGATGCTGCCTGACCCGCTGAGTTACTCCAGCACTCTGTGAAACGTCACCCATTCATGTTCTCCACAGATGCTGCCTGACCCGCTGAGTTACTCCAGCACTCTGTGTCTAACTTTCCACTCAATCTCAGTGCACTTGACAATAAAATAAACTAAACACACCTTCATCCACCCGATAAATTCCACTCTCATGTCCACCCACTAACTGTGACTAACTAAACCAACTCAGTGTTGGCTTTGAATTTCCAGTATTTATATATTTAATTTACTGTGGCCTTAGAAGCAGTAGCTTGTGTTTGCATTTTGTGTTTTTTATTTACAGTAATAATTTGTATTGGAGCAGGATTGTGTTTATCTCCTTCTCTGCTTTCAGGAGTGAAATGTAAGCATTTATCAAAAACTAGTGGTGCCTCTGAAGAAGGGTCTCGACCCAAAACGTCGCCTATTTGCTTCGCTCCTTAGATGCTGCCTCACCCGCTGAGTTTCTCCAGCATTTTGGTCTACCTGCCTAACCAAATACTGGATCAGTGAAATCTTCCCAGCGTTCGACAAAAATACTGAACTCGTAGAAATCTTTAGCGGGAATATTAACCACCGTTTTCCAATCTAATAACACATGGCACCAGTGTCCTGTCCCAAAATGTCACGTATCCATGTTCTCCACAGATGCTGACTGACCCTTTGGCCAAATTTGTCCATGCCGACCAACGTGCCTTATCTAAGTTTAGTTTAGCGATGCCGTGCGGAAACAGGCCCTTCGGCCCACCGAGTCCGCACCGACCAGCGATCCCCGCGCATTTTTATGCCCCTGTCCCAGTTATGAAACCTGAACGGAAACCTCTGGAGACTTTGCGCCCCACCCAAGGTTTCCTTGCGGTTCCCGGAGGTTGCAGGTGGTTGCCGGAGGTTGCAGGTAGTGGAAGCAGGTAGGGAGACTGACAAAAACCTCCGGGAACCGCACGGAAACCTTGGGTGGGGCGCAAAGTCTCCAGAGGTTTCCGTTCAGGTTTCCTAAGTGGGACAGGGGCATGCTACACACACTAGGGACAATTTACATTTATACCAAGCCAATTAACCTACAAACTTGTACGTCTTTGAAGAGTGGAAAGAAAGCAAAGATCTCGGTGAAAACCCACGCACAAGAACGTACAAACTCCGTACAGACAGCACCCGTAGTTGGGATCGAACCCGGGTCTCTCCACAGCCCCTGACCCACATGCCTCATTCCATATAGGCAGATCGTTACATATACCCACCACCCTCTGTATGAAGAGGTTGCCCCTCAAGATCCTATTAAATCTCTCCCCTCGCACTATAAACCTGTGTACTCTGGTTTTCGATTCTCCTACCGTGGCTATAAGGCCCTGTGCCTTCATCTTATCAATTTCCCTCTCCATGTTATACATCGCTGTAAGATCACCCCCTAGCCTCCAGAGTTCCAAGAAAAAAAAGTCCTGATCTGCCCAACTTTTCCCCATAGCCCAGGACCCCAAGTCCCGGCAACATCCTCGTGAATCTTCTCTTCACTTTTTCAAGTTTGACGAAATCCTTCCTCTTGGAGGGTGATGAAAAACTTGACACAATTCTCCAAATGAGGCCTCAACAACATTTTGTACAATTGTGTTTGTTGTTGTAAACCAGTATTCGGAGTTCCTTGTGTCTACGTATGTTAGTTATTCACTTGACGGGAATCTGATTTTGGACTCATTGGCATTTGTAAAATCGTCTGGATTATAATATTTGGGAATGCTTGGTATTTTACCTGTTGTAACATATGCCCCTCAATTTCAGGAACTTGAGCCTTATATACCGATATCGAATCAAGCGTTCCGCTTTGTTTTGTCGGGAGCTACTGTCTTGTTTTGGGTAAGTGTGTTTTTACAATCCTCAATGCCAAAGCCTGGTGTGAAGTCCATTAAAAACAGGAAGGAGAACTTCGGTTTAGTCTAGTCTTGAGAGGTACAGCGTGGAAACAGGCCCTTCGGCCGACCAGGTCTGCCGACCAGCGATCATTAGTTCTATCCTGCACGCTCGGGTCAATTTGTAGAAGACAATTAAACCTACGAACCTGCACTTCTTTAGAATGCAGGAGGAAACCCGAGCACCCGGAGAAAACCCACGAGATCACGCGGAGAACATACAAACTCCGAACAGACAGCACCCGTAGTCGGGATCGAACCCGGGTCTCTGGCGCTGTAAGGCCGTGACTCCACCACTGCTGGCCAGCGATCACTCCATCCACGAGCACTATCTTATTCAGTTCAGTATTCAGTACTTATACACTAGGAACAACTTAGAATTTACAGAAGCCAATTAACCTACAAACTTATTCGTCTTCGGCAAGTGGGAGGAAACCGGATCATCCGGAGAAAACGCAGGCATTCACAGGGAGAACGTACAAACTCCGTACAGACAGCACCCTGGAGCTGTGAGGCAGCAACTCTACCGCTCTGCGTCTGTTGGTCATTTAATGGAACGGCCCACAGATAATGGACAGAAATAAGTCGGCCCCAACGTCTGGTTCTTGATCCCACCGTGTGCTGATCCGCTGAGCGACCATCGCGTGCTGGAGTGTGCACCATAGTCACCATCGGTGCCATAGGAGATGACACAGTGCGGTCTCTCACTGATTCTCTGTTGGATAAAGTGGGTCAATTTCACTGGAAGAAGGGTCTCGATCTGAAGCGTCACCCATCCACGTTCTCCAGAGACGCTGCCTGACCTACTGAGTTACTCCAGCACTCTGTGTCCTGTTTTGACTGTTTGTCAAAAGACGCTCTCCAGCATCAATGGGGCAGCACGGTGGAGCAGGAGTAGAGTTGCTGCCTGACCATCACCAGAGACCCGAGTTCGGGCATTCCCCCCGTGAACGCGTGGGTTTTCTCCGAGATCTTCGGTTTCCTCCCACACTCCAAAGACGTACAGGTTTGGAGGTTAATAGGCTTGGTGCAAAATGTAAAATTGTCCCTAGTGTGTTTCGGATGGTGTCAATGTGTGGGGATCGCTGGTGGGCACGGACACGGTGGGCTGAAGGGCCTGTTCCCGCGCTGTATCTCTAAACTAATCTAAATGAACTGTAGCTATTGAGGGCAGCAATAATCGCTGTGTTCTCCCAAATTCACACAGTTAATACAGACCACCAATTGAGTGTCATTGGCCAAGGTGCATCAGACATTACTCCAGCACTCAGTGTCTATCTTGGGTCAATATTATTGTGCAGCGGATTGTAGATGCAGCCCAGACCATCCATCGCACACACTAACCTCCCTTCTATTGACTCCATCTACACCTCACGCTGCCTCGGCAAGGCCAGCAGTATAATCAAGGACAAGTCGCACCCCGGCCACTCCCTCTTCTCCCCTCTCCCATCGGGCAAAAGGTACAGAAGTGTGAAAACGCACACCTTCAGATTCAGGGACAGTTTCTTCCCAGCTGTTATCAGGCAACTGAACCATCCCACCACAACCCGAGAGCAGTCCTGAACTACCAGGTGTAAGAGGTTATGGAAACAAGGCAGGAGAATGGGGTTAGGAGGGAGAGATAGATCAGCCATGATTGAATGGTGGAGTAGACTTGATGGGCTGAATGGCCTAATTCTACTCCTATTCCTTATGACCTACTATGTATCTCATTGGTGACCCTTGGACTACCTTTGATCGGAGTTTGCTGGCTTTGCCTTGCATTAAACGCTATTCGCTTATCATATATCTACCTGTACACTGTAAACGGCTCGATTGTGATGGTGTATTGTCTTTCCGCTGACTGGTTAGCAAGCGGCAAAAAGCTTCTCACTGTACACGTGACGGTAAACTGGACCGAACTTGTCTCTCTTCTTGCGTAGATCTTTCTAATCCTGATCTGTATCATTGCGGTCATCGTGTATCGCCTGTCCATGTACGCCTCCTTCGCCAAGATCACGGGGAGCATGAAGAATGTGAAGTACATCGGTACCTTGTTCACCCCGCAGATGGTGACCAGCGTCACTGCCTCCATCCTCAACTTCATCATCATCATGATCCTCAACTACTTCTACGAGAGGGTGGCCATCTGGATCACCGACCTGGGTACGTCTGAGGAATAATATTATTAATAATACAGACTAATAATATATTTTATTGTCATTGCACATAGGAGATTTGTTATACAGCTTCCATCCGATAGTCATAACTTAAACAACTAATAACATTTAGATACCACGAGAAACATGATTTATATTTAAAAAAAGAACAGTAAAACAGTCTAAAGTGCAAATATGTCTGTGCCGGGTCGATGTGCGTGAATACAGTTCATAGGGGGGAGGGGGGGACTCAGCAGGGCCAGTTCAGAGCAGCGATAGCTCTGGGGATGAAGCTGTACCTGAGTCTGGAGGTGCGGGTGTAGAAGGCCTTGTAACGTCTGCCAGAAGGTAGGAGTTCGAACAGACTATTGCAAGGGTGTGAGGAGTCTTTGTGGGTCCCGACCTGAATACCTGACCCCCAATGGATCTCAGAGGGAGGTGGAGGCCGCTTCCCTGGATACTTTCAAGAGAGAGCTAGATTAGGGCTCTTAAAGATAGCGGAGTCAGGAGATGTGGGGAGAAGGCAGGAACGGGGTACTGATTGGGGATGATCAGCCATGATCACATTGAATGGCGGTGGAGTCTTTGGAGTGTGGGAGGAAACAGAAGTTCCCGAAAAACTAAGAACAAAACTAGAAGAAAACATCGAAAAATAGGTGCAGGAGTAGGCCATTCGGCCCTTCAAGCCAGCACCGCCATTCAATAAGATCATGCCTGATCATCTAAAATCAGTACCCCGTTCCTACTTTCTCCCCATATCCCTTGATTCCTTTAGCCCTAAGACCTAAATCTTATGCCCCTGTCCCACGGTGCGAGTTCATTCCAAGAGCTCTCCCGAGTTTGCCCTGATTCGAACTCGGAGATTTACAGTAATGGCCACTCGTCGGTACTCGGGACTCTCGTGGACATTTATCAGCATGTTGAAAAATCTTCACGAGTCTTCCCGAGCTTACCTGCCGTTAGTGAGTCTTCCCGAGTAACTGCTGTTAGCGTTACGAGCCGCTAAGAGACGTCCCCGAGCTCCAACGTACCCGCTACGTTAATTCTCCGTGCGTACCACGAGTTTGATTTTTTTTAAACTCGGGAGAGCTCTTGGAATGAACTCGTATCGTGGGACAGGGCTTTAACTCTCTTGAAAACATCCAGTGAATCGGTCTCCACTGCCTTCTGTGGCAGAGAATTAAACATATTACAGAACTAAACTAATTCTCGGATGAAACCCACGCAGGACACTGGGAGAACGTGCAAACTCCGTACAGACAGCACCCGTTGTCAGAATCGAACCCGGGTCTCTGGCGATGTGAGGCAGCAACTCTGCCACCGTGCCACCCTCTGTATTTAATCAGACTGTTTAATTTTGTGTTTGATTCACCAGAGATCCCCAAGACTCACCTTGAGTACGAGAACCGGCTGACGATGAAGATGTTCCTCTTCCAGTTTGTCAACTATTACTCCTCCTGTTTCTACGTTGCCTTCTTCAAGGGCAAGTTCCTGGGCTACCCTGGAAAGTACAACATCCTATTCGGCTCATGGAGGAGTGAGGAGGTAGGATATTCGGGCAGGCGATATATTGACGTCGCAACCGAGGCCCTTCGTGGGAACGAGTGCGGCGATCGCTGGTCGGCGCAGACTCGATGGGCCGAAGGGCCTATTTCCGCGCTGTATCGGTGCCCTACCCAGGCGACCAGGCTAGCCACAGAACCAGATCTCCAATCACATCTGATATCCTATTCTATGACACCTTGTCTACTCCAATCTATGACACATATGACTCGCTGGAAGGTAGACAAAATTGCTGGAGAAACTCAGCGGGTGCGGCAGCATCTATGGAGCGAAGGAAATAGGCGATGTTTCGGGTCGAGACCCTTCTTCAAACTCGCTGGACTTTAGAAGGATCAGGCGGATCTGATTGAAACTTACCAAATAGTGAAAGGCCTGGATTAAGTGAATGTGGAGAGGATGTTTCCATTAGTGGGAGAGTCCAGGGCTAGAGGTCGTAGCCTCAGAATTAAAGGACATTCCCATAGGAAGTTAAGGAGGAATTTCTTCAGTCAGAGGGTGGTGAATCTGTGGAATTCATTGCCACAGTAGGCTGTGGAGGCCAAGTCACTGGGTTTTAAGGCAGAGATAGATAGATAGATAGATAGATAGATAGATAGATAGATAGATAGATAGATAGATAGATAGATAGATAGATAGATAGATAGATAGACAGACAGACAGACAGACAGACAGACAGACAGACAGACAGACAGACAGACAGACAGACAGATAGATAGATAGATAGATAGATTGATTCTTAAGGGCCTGTCCCACCTTCACAACCTAATTCACGACCTTTTTTACTCGTGGACATTTTTCATCATGTTGTAAAAACGCCCCGACCTACTTGATGCCACGAATAGCTACGACTAGCATCACAAACCACCTACGACCTCGTGACGACCATGCTGCGAGTATGAGTCAAGGGCAAACTCGGCAGAGGTCGTGAATTAGGTCGTGAAAATGGGACAAGCGCTTTAGATAGACAAAAACGCTGGAGGAACTCAGCGGGTGAGGCGGCTTCTACGGAGAGAAGGAATAGGCGACGTTGCGGGTCAAGACCCTTCTTCAGACTGATGTCGGGGGGGTGGGGGGTTGCGAGAAAAAGATAGCAAAAGGCGGAGACAGTAGGCTTGTGGGAGAGCTGGGAAGGGGGAGGGGAAGGAAGGAGAAAGCAAGGACTACCTGAAATTATAGACGTCCTTGATTAGTTTGGTGTCAGGGACTATGGGGAGAAGGCAGGAGAATGGGGTTCAGATGGGAAAGATAGATCAGACTTGATGGGCCGAATGGCCTAATTCTGCTCCTATTACTGATGATTTTATGACAATCGCTCCAAACTTTTAAAACTACACTCCTCCACTCCGACAGCAGCAACACTTCTTACTGTAACTACGGTGTTCTTAAACTCCCTTGTCATGTATCTGTACACTGTAAATGGCTCAAGTGTAATCATGTATTATCTTGCCGCTGACTGGTTAGCACGCAACAAAAGCTTTCACTGTACGTGACAAGAAACTAAACTGAATGTTGCTAACTGAGGTCTCTGGCGCAGTGAGGCAGCAACTCTCTCGCTGTGCCATCGTGCTGCCCAACGTCGTGTAAAACAATCAGATGAACCATGAGCCAAACGTAACTTTTTTTAATGTAGACGCACAAAACTGCATTTGCTGGTTTACAAACAGACAAAGTTCTAGAGTAATTCTTTTTCACACAGAGAGTTGTGAGTCTGTGGAATTCTCCGCCTCAGAGGGCGGTGGAGGCCAGTTCTCTGGATACTTTCAAGAGAGAGCTAGATAGGGCTCTTAAAGATAGCAGAGTCAGGGGATATGGGGAGAAGGCAGGAACGGGGTACTGATTGTGGATGATCAGCCATGATCACATTGAATGGCGGTGCTGGCTCGAAGGGCCGAATGGCCTACTCCTGCACCTATTGTCTATTGTCTATAACTCAGCGGGTCTGGAAACATTTCTGGAGAACATGGAAAGGTGATGCTTCTGGTAAGTGAAGAAGGGTTCCGACCTGAAACATGTTCTCCAGAGATGCCACCTAGCCCGCTGAGTTCCTCCAGCACTTTTTTTTTTTTTTTCTTTGGTTTCTTTTTAAAAAAAAAGATATTTGGTTTTGAACTACAAAACTGAAGAGCGAAATAGGAAAGTTAACTTTCAACAGTTTTGAAGAAGGGACTCGACCCGAATCCCCACCCACTCCATCTCTCCAGAGATGCTGACTGTCCCGCTGAGTTAAAGCCCTGTCCCACGGTACGAGTTCATTCCAAGAGCTCGCCCGAGTTTAAAAAAAATCAAACTCGTGGTAAGCACGGAGAATGAACGTAGCGGGTACGTCGGAGACGTCGGGAACGTAGCGGGAGACGTCTCTTAGCGCTAACGGCAGGTACTCGGGAAGACTCGCTAACGGCAGGTAAGCACGGGAAGACTCGCGAAGATTTTTTCTACATGTTGAAAAATGTCCACGAGAGCCCCGAGTACCGACGAAGGGCCATTACCATAAATCTCCGAGTTCGAATCAGGGCAAACTCGGGAGAGCTCTTGGAATGAACTCGTACCGTGGGACAGGGGTTATTCTCCAGCTTTTAATGTCTACCTTCAGTTTTATCCCTGGATGACTCAAAATCCTTGCTTTCTTCTTTGACTGTCGGACTGCTAGGATGATGTTGAGGATTATTAAGGATTGTCTTGTTGTAGTCAGACTGAAGATGAATTTAAGATAGAGATTAAAAGCTGGAGTAACTCAGCATCTCTGGAGAGAAGGAATAGGTGACCTTTTGGGTTGAGACCCTTCATCGAACTTCAGAATTGAAGCATGTTCTTGCATTGGAATGAGTGCGCCCTCAGGTGGTATGGGTCTGCTATTACCCTAACTCCAATCTATTTTGATTTCCATTGATATCAATGCCGACAAAAAACTGTTAATTGTCTAAAAAAGACACAAAGTGCTGGAGTAACTCAGCGGGTCAGGCAGTATCTCTGAAGAGCAGGTCTAGGTGATAGGACTAGTTGAGTTTAGTTTAGAGATACAGCGTGGAAACAGACCCTTCGGCCAACCAAGTCTGCGATCCACGCACACCAACATTATTCTACACACACTAGGGACAATTTACATTTGCACCGAGCCAATTAACCTACAAACCTGCACGTCTTCGGAGTGTGGGAGGACACCAAAGATTTCGGAGAAAACCCACGCTGGGCACGGGGAAAAAGTACAAACACTGTAGTCGGATGGAACCCGGGTCTCTGACGCTGTAAGGCAGCAACTCCACCGCTGCGCCACCGTGCCGCCCTAAATCATCAGTCCCGACCTGCGACATCACCTATCCATGTTCTCCACAGATGCTGCATGACCCACGGAGTTGCTCCAATACCTTGCGGGGTTTATTTTTGTGATCCAGCATCCGCAGTTCCTTATTTCGACATTCTGTGTTCAATTGGTATATAGAAACATAGAAAATAGGTGCAGGAGTAGGCCATTCAGCCCTTCGAGCCTGCACCGCCATTCAATATGATCATGGCTGATCATCCAACTCAGTATCCTGTACCTGCCTTCTCTCCATACCCCCTGATACCTTTAGCCACAAGGGCCGCAACTAACTCCCTCTTAAATATAGCCAATGAACTGTGGCCTCAACTACCTTCTGTGGCAGAGAATTCCAGAGATTCACCACTCTCTGTGTGAAAAATGTTTTTCTCATCTCGGTCCTAAAAGATTTCCCCTTTATCCTTAAACTGTGACCCCTTGTTCTGGACTTCCCCAACATCGGGGACAATCTTCCTGCATCTAGCCTGTCCAACCTCTTAAGAATTTTGTAATTTTCTATAAGATCCCCCCCTCAATCTTCCAAATTCTAGCTAGTACAAGCCGAGTCTATCCAGTCTTTCTTCATATGAAAGTCGGTATGATGGACCGACAGCAGAACAGTGAAATCCTTACCTGCGAATGGCCTATTCCTGCACCTATTTTCTATGTTTCTATGTTTCTATATACCAATTGATCACAAAAATCCTTACCTGCAGCAGCTTAGCAGGACCCGTAAACATAGCACTCATAAGTAATATATAATAAATGAATAATGTAATAGGGAACACATATATGTAGGCCTGAACCCTCGCTGTCAAAGAGTAATTCATTGTTGCACAGTGGTCCACAGGCCTTACGGAACCTTGATCTCTTGTGAGTTTGACATCAAAGGGGTGGAATTCAAGGAAAAGTTAGAAGCGATCATGTAGAATAGATTTTTAAAAAGCTGGAGAAACTCAGCGGGTGAGGCAGCATCTATGGAGCGAAGGAATTGGCGAAGCCAATTCCTTCGCTCCATAGATGCTGCCTCGCCCGCTGAGTTTCTCCAGCTTTTTTGTCTACTTTCGATTTTTCCAGCATCTGCAGCTCTTTCTTAAACATGTCGAATAGATAACTAACAACGATCTATTCTACATTTTCATTGATCGCCACCCCACTTTGATACCTCGTTCTCACACCTGAAACTTCCTTATCTCTGTATCTCCCCCTCCCCTGACTTCTGGCAGGAATGTCAAGAGAATTCACAAATTCATTGTAGAGAGAGTACAGAGGAGATTTACTAGAATGTTGCCTGGGTTTCAACAACTAAGTTACAGAGATAGGTTGAATAAGTTAGGTCTTTATTCTCTGGAGCGCAGAAGGTTAAGGGGGGACTTGATAGAGGTCTTTAAAATGATGAGAGGGATAGACAGAGTTGACGTGATCAAGCTTTTCCCTTTGAGAATAGGGAAGATTCAAACAAGAGGACATGACTTCAGAATTAAGGGACAGAAGTTTAGGGGTAACATGAGGGGGAACTTCTTTACTCAGAGAGTGGTAGCGGTGTGGAATGAGCTTCCAGTGGAAGTGGTGGCGGCAGGTTCGTTGGTATCATTTAAAAATAAATTGGATAGGCATATGGATGAGAAGGGAATGGAGGGTTATGGTATGAGTGCAGGCAGGTGGGACTAAGGGAAAAAAGTTGTTCGGCACGGACTTGTGGGGCCGAGATGGCCTGTTTCCGTGCTGTAATTGTTATATGGTTATATGGTTAAATTCTACGTCTGAAGAAGGGTCTCGACACGAAACGTCACCCATTCTTTCTCTCCAGAGGTGCTGCCTGTCCCGCTGAGTTACTCCAGCATTTTGTGCCTACCTTCCTCCCATTTACTCCATCTACACATCACGCTGCCTCGGCAAGGCCAGCAGCATAATCAAGGACGAGTCGCACCCTGGCCATTCCCTCTTCTCCCCTCTCCCATCAGGCAAGTGGTACAGAAGTGTGAAAATGCACACCTCCAGTTTCAGAGACAGTTTCTTCCCAGCTGTTATCAGGCAACTGAATCACCCTACCACAACCAGAGAGCGGTCCTGAACTACAATCTATCTCATTAGAGACCCTCGGACAATCCTTGATCGGACTTTACTGGCTTTACTTTGCACTAAACGTTATTCCCTCAACATGTATCTATACACTGTAAATAACTCGATTGCAAACATGAAGTCTGAAGAAGGGTCTAGATCTGAAGCATCACATGTTCCTTCTCTCCAGAGATGCTGCCTGACCGGTTGAGTGACTCCAGCTCTTTGTGTCTATCTTTGGTTTAAACCAGCATCTGCAGTTCCTTCTTGCGTACTAATGTTGTCTTTCTCCCCTTTGCTCTCTGTCGGGCTGCTGTGACAGTGTGACCCTGGTGGCTGTCTGATCGAGTTGACCACCCAGTTGACCATCATCATGGCAGGAAAACAAATTTGGGGTAACATCCAGGAGTCACTTTTGCCGTAAGTATGAAAGACCCATTGAGTCTGCTTCCCCAATTAGTGAGGTTCCCCAACGAAAGATTCCACCACTCACCCGTTTCCCCAACGCAACTGAACACGTTCCCTTCAACCCCCCCCCCCCCCGTCGAAATCATTAATATACAATGCTGTTGTGTATCGAAGGTAGATCACGAGGTGCTGGAGTAACTCAGGCAGCATCTCTGGAGAGAAGGAACCGGTGAAGATTTGGGTCCAGGCCCTTCCTCAGACCCAAAACGTCGCCCACTCCTTCTCTCCAGAGATGCCGCCTGTCCTGCAGAGTTACTCCAGCAATTTTGTGATCTACCTTCGATTTAAGCCAGCACCTGCAGTTCTTTCCTACACATGTTGTTGTCTGCTGTCTCCACAGCTGGGTTAAGAACTGGTGGGTGAGCCGGAAAGCCAGGCACCATCCGGAGCGTCTGTACTCGCGTTGGGAACAAGACCATGACTTGCAGGACATGGGCCAGTTTGGCCTCTTCTATGAATATCTGGAGATGGGTGAGTGAAGTTGACATCTGGGCAGGAGCGATGCTGGCAGAGTGGGGTCTGTCATGGAATGCCGATATATTCGGCCAGAATCAAGCCTACATTTCATTGTTTAAGAAGGAACTGCAGATGCTGGAAAATCGAAGGTAGACAAAAATGCCAGAGAAACTCAGCGGGTGCAGCAGAATCTATGGAGCGAAGGAAATAGGCAACGTTTCGGGCCGAAACCCTTCCGGGTTTCGGCCCGAAACGTTGCCTATTTCCTTCAGGGTTTCAGCCCGAAAAGTTGCCTATTTCCTTCGCCCCATAGATGCTGCTGCACCCGCTGAGTTTCTCCAGCATTTTTGTGTACCTTAGATAGATCCTATGATTGGTACAGGAGTCAGAGGTTATGCGGAGAAGGCAGGGGAATGGGGTTAGGAGGGGAGATAGATTAGCAGTGTTCGAATGGCGGAGTAGACTTGATGGGCCGAATGGCCTAATTCTACTCCTATCCCTTATGACCTCGTAAGCTGAAACCTGTTATCTCTCTTTCTCTTTCCACAGAGCTGAAGAAGGTTGAGGAGGAGATTTAAGAGCAGGGCGCAGGCACCATGCCCACTATATGAATCCTGCTATAGGATTCCTAGAATACTATCCTACTCATGTCTTAGTGTAGTGTGGGAGGAAACTGTCGTGCAAATTCCCATCATCTCTGCAAGTAGAAACAAAAGTTGGAAAAATAATTTTGTGTTTATTTAATTACTTTTATTTCCCACACACACACACACACCTTCCATGAGTTAGATGTTACCACATCTTAAATCCTGGGGTAGTGATTTGTGAAGAGGGAGAGAGGGGCGTGAAGAAGAATTGGAAGAGGAGGAGCCGGAGGGCTGAGGGAGAGCTGAGAAGGGGAGGAGACAGTTGGGACTACCTGGAATTAGAGAAGTCAATGTTCATACCGCTGGGGTACAAACTGTACCTGGGTACATGTGGTGGTGTGACTCACCTGTTGCAGCGCCCCCTACAGCCTGTCTGTCTTTTTTTAATTTTTTGTCTGGTTAAATGTAGTTGTTTGTGTTTTTTAATACTGTTTTTAACTGTGTATATGTGGGGGAAGGGGGAAACTTTAAAAAATCTCTTCCCTGCACGGGAGACCCGACCTTTTCCCTGTCGGGTCTCCGTTGTCGTTGGGGCCTAGCACCGTGGAGCGGCCTCCAACCGGAACGACCCGGGGGCTCGGGAGACTGCGGACTACTCACCATCGTGGGGCTGGCCGGCCTCGGAGCGTGGGGAGCGGTGGTGGCTCGCTGCTGCGGCCCGACTCCGGAGCTCGGAGGCTCCAGCTGCAAACCTGTGGACTGTCGGGACATCGGGAGCTTACGATTCCGGGCGGGAGACCGCTTTTCGGAGCACCCGCAACGCGACTTCTCCCACCCGTGTCGCGGGGTTGGAACGACTCGGAGCGGGGCCGTACATCGCCCGGCGCGGCTTTAATGGCCGCGGGACATTCCAGCGCCCGCCGGGGGCTCCAACTTCGTGACGTTTAGACCTGGAGCGGGGCCGTACATCGCCCGGCGCGGCCTAAAATGGCCGTGGGACTTACCATCGCCCGCCTGGGGCTTCGACATCGGGAGAGAAATGGTGCAGGGGAGAGAAAAGACTTTGCCTTCCATCGCAGTGAGGAGGAGGTTCACTGTGATGGATGTTTGTGTAAATTGAATTGTGTGTGTGTCTTGTAGGAATTGTCTTTGTTTGTATGGCTGTGATAACGGAGTTTCATTTGAGCCTCACTGAGGTTCAAATGACATGTAATAAAATATTGTATTGTATTGTGACAATAAATGTAACTGAGGAAAGAACTGCAAATACTGGTTTAAACTGAAGATAGACACAAAAAGCTGCAGTAACTCAGTAGGACAGGCAGCATCTCCGGAGAGAAGGAATGTGTGGCGTTTCAGTCTGAGTCTCAAGAAGGGTCTCGACCCGAAACGTCACCCACTCCTTCTCTCCAGAGATGCTGCCTGTCCCACTGAGTCACTCCAGCTTTTTGTGTCTATGAACTAAACTGAAACTGCTCACGGGTAAAAGAAATATAAAGTGCTGGAGTAACTCAGCGGGTCGGGCTGCATCTCTGGAGTACATGGATACACTGGGGACAACATAATATTTTCCAAAGCCAAATAACCTACAAACCTGTATGTCTTTGGAGTGTGGGAGGAAACCAGAGCGCCTGGAGAAAACCCACACGGACACAGGGAGAACGTACAAACTCCGTACAGACAGCACTCGTAGTCAGGATCGAACCGGGGTCTTTGACCCATGTGCCGCCCCAAAAGTTGTTAAGCCTCAACAGTTTTATCCCTTTTAGCTGAGAATCTTTGGTTCCGTTAACTGTTGGCCCATTATTGTGGATTAGTTTGTTCCATTTGGACTGGGAATGGAACTCAAGCTTGGTCTTGCTTCGGGCCAAATGCTCCCTCTAGTGGTTTGGAGTTGCTCTGCAAGCAGAGCGTAACTGTGAGCTGGAAACCTGATGCTTCACAAAGGTGGTGGAAAGAGAATTAATCTGTGCCACAGGAAGTCTTTCGGACCCTAGAGACGCAGACTGGAAGCAGGCTCTTCTGTCCACCGAGTCCGTGCCTTCTTGATTAGTACTGGTGTCAGAGGTTATGGAGAAGGCAGGAGAATGGGGTTAGGAGGGAGAGATAGATCAGCCAAGATTAAATGGCGGAGTAGGTTTGATGGGCCGAATGGCCTAATTCTACTCCTATTCCTTATGGCCTTATGACCAGAGATCCCCCAGTATACTAGCAACATCCTACACACACTGCAGCATCTCTGGAGAACATGGATAGGTGGCGTTTTGGTTCGGGTCCTTCATTCAGAAGTTTCAGGTGTCAAAACAAAATCTCACCTATCCATGTTCTCCAGAGATGCTGCCTGACCCACTGGGTTACTCCAGCACTTTGTGTCTTTTTTTAAAATGCAAACCAGCATCTGCAGTTCCTTGTGTCTAGGGTGTATGGAGTAGCTGCTTCAACTAATGGGAGGTTGTAACTATATATGCTTCACTTTTATCTAGGGATAAATAAGGTACTATTGTATCGTACAGGCCCAGTGCCGACAAACGCTCATCATAGGTTAAACCGCTCGTTCCTGGGATGATTGTTTCCGAGGGAGTGCAACGTAGGTTCACAAGGTCAATTCCCGGGATGGCGGGACTGTCATATGCTGAGAGAATGGAGCAGCTGGGCTTGTACACTCTGGAGTTTAGAAGGATGAGAGGATGTCTCATTGAAACATATAAGATTATTAAGGGTTTGGACAAGCTAGAGGCAGGAAACATGTTCCCGATGTCGGGGGAATCCAGAACCAGGGGCCTCAGTTTAAGAATAAGGGGTAAGCCATTTAGAACGGAGACGAGGAAACACTTTTTCAGACCGAAAGTTGTGAGTCTGTGGGATTCTCTGCCTCAGAGGGCGGTGGAGGCCGGTTCTCTGGATACTTTCAAGAGAGAGCTAGATACGGCTTTTAAAGATAGCGGAGTGAAGGGATATGGGGAGAAGGCAGGAACGGGGTACTGATTGGGGATGATCAGCCATGATCACATTGAATGGCGGTGCTGGCTCAAAGGGCCGAATGGCCTACTCCTGCACCTATTGTCTGTTGTCTATTGATGCCTTTGTTGCTTGTTTTGCAGTGATCCAGTTTGGGTTTGTGACGCTGTTTGTTGCCTCGTTTCCTCTGGCTCCCGTCCTCGCACTGCTGAACAACATCATCGAGATCCGCGTGGACGCCTGGAAGTTCATCACGCAGTTCCGGAGGCCAATGGCAGCCAAGGCCCACAGTATCGGGATATGGCAACAGATACTCAACAGTGTGGCCATCGTCTCTGTCGTCATTAATGTAAGTCACCTCCTTGCCAAAGAGCCCTGGGCGCCAAGATGTTTAACGTTTAGTTCAGAGGCACTCAGTGGGTCAATTGGTGAATTGGTCGCCAATGTAGAAAATCGATAACCCTGTAGTCGTAGGTGCAGTGGTAGTGGGGTCGCCATGTCGTGGTAGGTAGTCCAGGTAGGCGCAGGTAGTTTTAGTTAATCACCTTGACCATTTTAATTGGCTCATTGGGGGGGAAAAACGTAAGCACGAGTTTTCAGAACCAAGGAAAACCAACCGGTAATGGCCGACAATCTTCACAGCTGTGTATCTCTGGCTTATTAAAAGTTGTCTGGCTTCTTAAAAGTGTCTCCACTCCTGCTCCCCCCCCCCCCCCCCTTGTCCCCCCTTCTCTCCTCCTTCCCCCTCTCCGCTCTTTTAAAGGACTTAACATACACTCTGTTAGCCGTCTTAACCTCCCTGTTCATCGGGTGTGTGTGTGTGTGTGTGTGTGTGTTGTGTGTTGTGTGTTGTGTGTGGTGTATTGTGTGTTGTGTGTTGTGTGTTGTGTGTTGTGTGTGTGTGTGTTGTGTGTTGTGTGTGTGTGTGTGTGTGTGTGTGTGTGTGTGTGTGTGTGTGTGTGTGGGGGTGTGTGGTGTGTTGTGTGTGTGTGTGTGTGTGTGTGTGTGTGTGTGTGCGCGTGTGTGTGTGTGTTTTCCACTCACAGTCACCGTTCCAGTTCGCGGTTTTTCAGGTAAGTGCCGCGAGCTTAAAGGTCGCAGTCCGCTGAAAAATCGCCTAAGTGGGACAGACCCATAAGGGCTCTCTGGCTCTGATGCCCCTGTCCCAATGTACGAGTTCATTCAAGAGTTCTCCCGAGTTTGCCCTGATTCGAACTCGGAGATTTACGGTAATGGCCGCTCGTAGATACTCTGGGCTCTCGTGGACATTTTTCAACATGTTGAAAAATCTTCACGAGTCTTCATGAGCTTACCGCGTTTCCCGGGCACCAGCCGTTAGCGTTACGAGCCGCTAAGAGATGTCCAGAGCTCCGACGTACCCACTACGTACATTCTACATGCTTACCACGAGTTAGATTTTGTTTTTAACTCGGGAGAGCTCTTGAATGAGCTCGTACAGTGGGACAAGGCCATAACACGGAGTTATTATAGCTTTAATGTTTGTTTTAGATGTTCTTCATTATCGGTATAATTTAATGTGGAAATACTGCAGTACCTCCTTTCAAATCGGCAGGCTTTCATCGTGGCTTTCACATCCGACATGATCCCACGCCTGGTGTACAAGTATGCCTACTCGGTAAATGATGAACTACCAATGAAAGGATACATCAACAACAGCCTCTCGATCGCCAACACCTCCGTCTTTGATGGCAACTCATTGTACAACGGCAACATCACATCTTGCAGGTAAGCACTGAAGAAATGTCCTGTTCAAATGCAGTCGCAGTTTTACAGACACAAGCGAGAAATCATGTCGTTCGGCCCACCAAGTCCGCGCCGACCAGCGATCGTTAGTTCTATCCTACACGCAACTGTGGACAATTTACAGAAGCCAATTAACCGACAAAACCCGCGCGTCTTTGGAGTGTGGGAGGAAACCGGCGCACCCGGAGGAAACCCACGCAGGTCACGGGGAGCGAAGGAATCGGTGACGTTTCGGATCGAGACCTAAAACAGATCATCAGTTACTCAAAGCAAATGGGGTTTTTTAACATGGTCAGATATTTTAATTATTTTGTTTTTGGCGCTGGTGAACATACATATAGAGGTAACGTTCTGATACCTTCATTAAGTTTTGGTGTTACTTACTGTGATTTGGCGATGAATGTATTCAGACTCTGGGCATTTAGATGATTCATAATTGACTGAGGAATGTTGCATCTACACTGAAACAACAAGCAAATAGGTGTAGAGACAAGGAGCTGCAGATGCTGCTCTACAAGAAAAAGACACAAAGTGCTGGAGTAACTCAGTGTGTCACGCAGATCCCTTGGAGAACAGGTGACATTTTGCGTCAGGACCCTTCTTCTGACCGTTTTTTAGTTTGGTTTAGAGACAGCGCGGAAACAGGCCGTTCGGCCCACCGAATCCACGCCGACCAGCGATCCCCGTACATTAATATCATCCTACGCACATTAGGGACAATTTACATGTATACCAAGCCAATTAAAACCTACAAACCTGTACTTCTTTGGAGTGTGGGAGGAAACCAAAGATGTGGGAGGAAACCCACGCAGGTCATGGGAAGAACGTACAAGCTCCGTACGGGCAGCACCCGTAGTCGGGATCGAAGCCGGGTCTCTGGCGCTGTGAGGCGGCAACTCGACCTCTGAACCACCAGGATTCTTTGTTTTGCAAGACTCGCTGAGCTACTCCAACATTTCTGTGTCCGTTGTACTAGTAAAACATATTTTGGTAAACGTTGTCATTTATAACTTGATGTCCAATTCTTTTTCTACTTCGCACGTACGTTATCACTGATTCCCTTTTTTATTGTTCCAGGTATAAGGATTATCGCTACCCCTCTGGCCACAGCTTTGAATACAGGCACACCATGCAATACTGGCACATTCTAGCTGCAAAAATGGCCTTCATCATCATCATGGAGGTACGACACTCAACTTTAAACTTCTATTTTTGAAATGCAAGTCTTGAGGCTTTAGTGATACAGCGTGGAAACAGGCCGGCCCTTGGGCCCACCGAGTCCGCGCCGACCAGCGACCAGTCCGTGCACTACTAGCACCAGGGATCATTTACAATTTTACCCAAGCCAATTAAACTACAAACCCGCACGTCTTTGGGATGTGGGAGGAAACCGGAGCACCCGGAGGAAACCCGCGCAGGTCACGGGGAGAACGTACAAACTCCATACAGACAGCACCCGTAGTCGGGATCGAACCCGGGTCTCTGGCGCTGTGAGGCAGTAATTCTACCTCTGCGCCACCGACCTGCCCTAAATTCCACCATTCTGTGCCCTATTCTCACTTTTTTTCTTCATCTGCAGTTTTTTTTATACCAATTCTCTTTATTGGTAATTTGTGTAGTCTAGGAAACTTGAATCTAGCTTCAGTGTGGAATCAGAAAGCCTGTATCCGCTGAGATTTTTATTCCATCAAAGTACACTTAATTCAGGGAATGGTGGTTCTATCCCATCCTCCAATATTCCCCCTTCGTAGTTTTAGTTTGGTTTATCGTCACGTGTAGCGAGGTACAGTGAAAAGCTTTTGTTGCGTGCTAACCAGCCTGCAGTAAGACAATACATGATTACAATTGCGAAGGGTCTCGACCCGAAACATCACCTATTCCTTTTCTCCAGAGATGCTGAGTCACTCCAACTATTTGTGTCTATTTTTCTTTAATTACAATCGAGCCGTTCACTGTGTAGCGTCTGAGAGATTTCAAAGAGTGGAGCGATTGGAATGCCTGATCCACTTCTGTGACCAGGGACCACAGTTTAAGAATAAGGGGTAAGCCATTTAGAACTGAGATGAGGAAAAACCTTTTCCACCCAGAGAGTTGCAAATTTGTGGAATTCTCTGCCTCGGAAGGCCGGTTCACTGGATGCTTTCAAGAGAAAGTTAGATAGAGCTCTTTGGGACTAAGTAAGTAAGTTTATTGGCCAAGTATTCACATACAAGGAATTTGCCTTGGTGCTCCGCCCACAAGTAACAACATGACATACAGTGACAGTTACGAATGACTCAGAAAACACTAAACATTAATAATAATAAAACATTAATGACAACACACCATAGATCAAGCATGTGAACCAACAAAATACCAGATCAAAGGGAGGCTACAGATTTTTGGCTGTTGAGTAGAGCAACTACTCGTGGATAAAAACTGTTTTTATGTCTGGCTGTGGCAGCTTTGACTGTCCGGAAACGGAATCAAGGGATGTGGGGAGAAGGCAGGAATGGGGTACTGATTGTGGATGGTCAGCCATGATCACATTGAATGGCGGTGCTGACTCGAAGGGCCAAATGGCCTACTCCTGCACCTATTGTCTATCTATCTAGGACCAGCACACAAAGGGTTGCCTGGCTTAGAAAGGTTCATTTTAACTTGCTGACTTGACCTTTTTTTTCCTGCTCCAATCCAGCACGTTGTCTTTCTGGTGAAATTTTCCATCGCGGCTTTGATTCCCGACGTTCCAAGCGAGGTGAAGGCCCGGATCAAGCGGGAGAAGTATCTGACGCAGAAGATTCTTCACGAGTACGAGCTGAACAAACTGCGGGAGATACTGGCGGGCAAGGAGAACGTGGTGGTGAACAAGGAGATGTCGGCGCATGCGGAGAAAGTGGAACTCTTGAGCGAGGAGCTCTAGTCCACGCTGTCGCCTGATGTGGGGGGGGAAACCAAGAACGTTTCAGGTTTTTTTTGGGGGGGAATAAATCAATTTATTTGATTCTTCCACAAGAAACAAGATGGGGAGGAGACATCGATTGCGTCTCCACTAATCACGATATCACTGTCACAGCTACCGTCCGGAAAACTGTATCCTTGGCAAGGAGGCAGTTTCACTGTGACCGCCATTCTGGGCTTCTGTCGAAACCGACCGACCGCTCACAGTTCCCATTATCTTTGTTATTTGCCTTTCCTCTGAGACAGAGGACGCTTTGAAAGTGAATGGACCCTATTCCCGAATGTCGCCACTCCAGGTGCAATGAAGAGTGTGGGTATAACCATCAGGAAGAAGGTGAAATTATAGGACACCAAGAATAATTTGACCATGTATTAGAATCATGATGCAAATCTGTGGATGGAATGTAATTTATCATCTGTTTAGATAATCACTTGATCTTGTTTTTTTTCTCTTCGTTTCTCTATTTAAACCATCTTTCTGCTACTTTTCTGTTTTGCCTTTTATTTTCTTCCTCCCATAACTTGCCTGCATAATTTTTTTCACTATGACTACTTGAGCCATTCCTTTGGTCGCCATGGTAAAACGCAGCGGAAATCTTACAGGGGTTAGGTCAACTAAGATGGGAAATAGCTTCTGTATTCTGGTGCCTAGTTTTCACTACTGATCTCCTGTGAGCCATCTTGCATCTAATTTTTTGGGGCAAAAATAGGTGCAAAATATATATTTTTTGTTTAAAATGCACACAGATCTTAACCCGTCTAATAATATTTTTTGCACTCTCCGAACATTAGCACATTGGGGTTAATCAAAGTCTGCAAATCACCAATGTTCATAGGTTTCTCAGTTCACAAATGATAGGAGCAGAATTAGGCCATTCAGCCCATTGAGTCTACTCAGCCATTCAGTCATAGCTGATCAATTAAATTGATCGTTTATGGTCAGAGTCATAGTGACACAGTGTGGAAACAGGCCCAACTTGCCCACACTGGCCAACGTGTCCCAGCTACACTAGTCCCACCTGCCTGCGTTTGGACCATATCCCTCCAAACCTGTCCTATCCATGTACCTGTCTACTTGTCTCTTAAACGTGGGGATAGTCCCTGCCTCAACTACCTCCTCTGGTAGAGGAACATCAAAGGCATTGCAAGTCTGCCCATTACTTGTACAAATCCAAGAAGACTACTGATTTAAAAATAGTTCCCGAAGTAAAAGAGGTTCTGATCTTGTAGGGAATGGGACCATTTCTATGTGCAGGAAGGAATTGCAGATGCTGGTTTAAACCGAAGATAGACACAAAATGCTGGAGTAACTCAGCGGGACAGGCAGCATTCCTTCTCTCCAGAGATGCTGCCCGTCCCGCTGAGTTACTCCAGCATTTTGTGTCTCTCTTCAGGATCATTTCTGTGTTGGAACCAAGGAATTAAATCCAGCAAGATGGCTTTTCCCATTGCTTGCTCTAGCAATAATAATCATGGGTTGACAAAGTAAAGTGGGCACACAGTCTCCTGACGCGGGTATCTGTCATTGAAGTTCCCAGTCCAGCGACACGCACTTCTGCACACAATTTACTGCTTCCTGTGTGACTTGCACTGCATTTAATACAAATATGTGTTTATTTAGTACAGTATCTGGTATTAAACCAAATTTTAAAAAATCACAAAATAATTCTCAAACTGGCCATGGAATCGCTAAATGCAACTTAAAAAAAATAATTTTAAGGTGTTGAAGTTGTACTGAAGTAGACAGTGAGGGTTGCAAAGAAGTTAGAAAATAGAAAATAGGTGCAGGAGGAGGCCATTCGGCTCTTCGAGCCATTCATTGTGATCATGGCTGATCGTCCCCAATCAATAACCCGTGCCTGCCTTCTCCCCCGTATCCCTTGATTCCACTAGCTCCCTATCTAACTCAAATTCTATTGAAGTTGAGCTGAGGTGAAGCAGTGATTTATTGATACTTTGTAGTCACATGTGCCGAGGTACAGTGAAGTTAATTGTTTTGGATACAACCCGGTAAAATCACACAGGAGACTTCACTGAGGCAATAGACAGGAGTCAAAGTTACAAGAAGTTCACTGGACAATCCAATATCCTGCCTGCCACCATACATCATTTTGTACACCTCTATAAGATCACCACTCATCCTCCTGCGCTCCAAAGAATAAAGCATGAGATTTATTGTGAGCAATTATGGCCACCATATCTGTGGAAGGATGTGCTGACTCTGGAGAAGGTCCAGAGGAGGTTTACAAGAATGATCCCAGGAATGAGTGGGTTAACCTATGATGAGCGTTTGTCGGCACTGGGCCTGTACTCACTGGAGTTCAGAAGAATGAGGGTGAGACCTGATTGAAACTTGCAGAATAGTGAAAGGCTTGGATACAGTGGATGTGGAGAGGATGTCTCCACTAGTGGGAGAGTCCAGGACTAGAGGTCATAGCCTCAGAATTAAAGGACGTTCTTTTAGGAAGAAGATGAGGAGGAATTTCTTTCGTCAGAGGGTGGTGAATCTGTGGAATTCTTTGCCTTGGAGGCCAAGTCAGTGGATATATTGAAGGCAGATATTGATAGATTCTTGATTAATACGTGTGTCAGGGGTAATGGGAAGAAAGTAGACAAAAGTGCTGGAGAAACTCAGTGAGTGTGGCAGCATCTATGGAGCGAAGGAAATAGGCAACGTTTTGGGCCGAAACCCTTCTGGAGAATGGGGTTAGGTGGGAGAGATAGATCAGCCATGATTGAATGGCAGAGTAGACTTGATGGGCCTAATGGCCTAATTCTACTCCTATCACTTATGATCTTTAACTTTTACATTGACAACAACTCCGCTCATTTCCTATCCCACTTTCCCATCCACTTCGCCCCACTCGATCAACAGCTTCCTGTTTGAGAACTATCTCTCTATGTCCTATTGTCCTGAAAGTGGAAGAAACTTGAATACAGACATGTGTAATTTAAACAAACAAATGGAAGGCCAATCTAATGTGACTGATTGCTGAATGTAGTTTTGGGGGCCGTAACAATGGTCACATCCTAGCTTTAACATTCTTTTAAGAATGATTTGAGATTCCAACATCTAGAAAAAAAGATTGGTGACAGTCTACCTAAAATGTTCAGCTTCTCGACTGAGAACTCGATAGTTTTGCTGCTTGGGATGATGCAAAGCTTTTCCCCCCAACAATTAATTATAAGGGTATCTTCCTTGATCATGTAAGCCGTCACATATAATTGAGACTCGGAATGTTTTTCAGCTTCATGGAAGAAAGCCATTGAGTTGTGTCTATTGGGCACTTGGTTCTATTATGTGTGGTAGGTATATCCATCTTTGGTCATTCGATGGACAATAGGTGCAGGAGTAGGCCATTCGGCCCTTCGAGCTAGCACCGCCATTCAATGTGATCATGGCTGATCATCCAAAATCAGTACCCCGTTCCTGCCTTCTCCCCATATCCCCGTGATTTAGTTTGCCCTAAGAGCTCTATCTAACTCTCTCTTGAAAACATCCAGTGAATTGACCTCCACTGCCTTCTGTGGCAGAGAATTCCACACATCCGATCATCCCCAATCAGTTCCTGCCTTCTCCCCATGTCCCCTGACTCCGCTATCTTTAAGAGCCCTATCTAGCGCTCTTGAAAGCATCCAGAGAACCGGCCTCCACCGCCCTCTGAGGCAGAGAATCCCACCACTGCTCCTTTGAAGGCCGTAGAGGAGCCAGGCTTTGAGAGTAAAGTGTGTACCATTGAGAGCAGCAACATCGGACAAATCACCACCCTCAATGCCATGTTGACAAAGGGGCTGGATATTGGCGTTCATGTGGGTTATGATTCTCCAAATGAAGGTTTTGCTTTGGGAATGCCTGTGCTTGTAATACACCCCACAAATAGTGTGTTGAACTCAACATCGTCAAACGCAATGGGAATGTTTTGAAGATCGACAAAGAATGTTTATTTTGCTTCTCCAGGCCACAAGTTGGGTGTGCGTTGGATAATTCTTCATTGTCTAGTTTTCACCTCATCGGCTGCTGTTTTAGAACTCATGTTCATCAGAGATAGGAGCGGAATTCGCCCATTCGGCCCATCAAGTCCACTCCGCCATTCAATCAGGGCTGATCTGTCTCTCCCTCCTAACGCCATTCTCCTGCCTTCTCCCCGTAACCCCTAACACCCGTATTAATCAAGAATCTCTCTATCTGTGCCTTAAAAATATCCACTGACTTGGCCTCCACAACCTTCTGTGGCAATGAATTCCTCAGATTCACCAGCCTCTGGCTAAGGAAATCCCTCCTCATCTCCTTCCTAAAAGAACGTCCTTTAATTCTGAGTCTCCGACCTCTGGTCTTAGACTCTCCCACTAGTGGAAACATCCTCTCCACATCCACAACTTTAATTGTACTAATTCGCACGGTCTTTACCTCTGAAGTCCAGAAGTTTCACAGTTCCCTTTTCCCAAAGACAAGGTGGACCTGGTTTCTGTATTCTGATGGGCACTCATTTATCAGTTTTGTCTAATTGATTAGCAGAGGTTTTGTGCAGGGAGGTAGTGGATTATGAATTTTCTAATTTGTAGATCATTCATAGCAATTAAAACAGCATGAACTTGTCTTGTGAATTAGATGAGAAATACTGTGTTAGACATTTTCCAGGTGTACCTGTACCATGGCTAGAACATCCTAGGACTCAAAGTTCTGGGGTAAGTCAGCAGTACAGGCAGCATACCAAGAGAACATGGATAGGTGGTGTGATAGGTGATTACAAAGGCCACCTATCCACTTGCACCTCCTCCAACCTCATCTACTGTATCCGTTGTTCATGATGTGGACTCTTATACGTGGGCGAGACCAAACGCAGACTGGGTGATCATTCCGCGGAACACCTTCGCTGGGCCCCGCCTGAACCAACCTGATCTCCCAATTGCTGAACATGTTAATTCTCCTTCCCACTCCCACACTGACCTTTCCTGACATGTCATTGGGATGTCAGGACTGTCTTATGAAGAAAGACTGGATAGACTTGGTTTATACTCTCTAGAATTTAGGAGATTGAGAGGGGATCTTATAGAAACTTACAAAATTCTTAAGGGGTTGGACAGGCTAGATGCAGGAAGATTGCTCCCGATGTTGGGGAAGTCCAGGACAAGGGGTCACAGCTTAAGGATAAGGGGGAAATCCTTTAAAACCGAGATGAGAAGAACTTTTTTCACACAGAGAGTGGTGAATCTCTGGAACTCCCTGCCACAGAGGGTAGTCGAGGCCAGTTCATTGGCTATATTTAAGAGGGAGTTAGATGTGGCCCTTGTGGCTAAGGGGATCAGAGGGTATGGAGAGAAGGCAGGTACGGGATACTGAGTTGGATGATCAGCCATGATCATATTGAATGGCGGTGCAGGCTCGAAGGGCCGAATGGCCTACTCCTGCACCTAATTTCTATGTTTCTATGTTTCTATGTTTCTGTCCTCGGTCTCCTCCATTGTCAGATTGAGGGTAAACGCAAATTGGAGGAACAGCATCTCATTATTTCAATTGGAGGAACAGCATTTCAGCTAACAGCCCAGTGGTATGAATATTGATTTCTCTCACTTCAGGTAGCCCCGGCATTCCCTCTCTCTCTATCCCTCCCCCACCCAAGTTGCCAGCAGCTTCACATTTTCACCCAACTAACAATGGCCTGCTTCCTTTATCATCATTACTTTTTTGCTTATATTTCATTATTCTTTATCTCTCCACATCATCGTCTATATCTCTTGTTCCCCTTATCCTTAACCAGTCTGAAGAAGGGTCTCGACCTGAAACGCTACCCATTCCTTCTCTCCAGAGATGCTGCCTGTCCCGCTGAGTTACTCCGGCTTGCTGTGTCTATCATCAACTATCCAAGATCTCCAGGGACACTGCCTGACCTGTTGAGTTACTCCAGCACTTTGTGTCCTTTTGTGTATTAACCAACATCTGCAGTTCCTCATTTCTAAAGCTCGATTAGCTATGCTAATTTTTCTATTATTGCATGATGATGAACAAATTTCATTAGAAATGGCTCAAAAACAATCTGTAGTTCACTGCAGGCAAGATGTACAGAATGATTCCACAATGTTTTCACAGTACGTGCTAATTCACTCCAGGTTACTTCGGGAAAATGCTTGTGCATTTGTGTGAAGAGCTTTTTCGTTTAAAAAAAAAAACTTTTATAAATGCTTAAATTGAACAAATTATTTTGACTTTGCATCTTTAACAAATCTGAATGGAAATCAGCCAAGAAATACAAAATAATATTTTGAAGCATTTGCACTACAAAAATAACCATATGAATGTTCGGAGATGGAATTGTGGATGATCAGCCATGATCACATTGAGTTGGGGTGCTGGTTCGAAGGGCCGAATGGCCTACTCCTGCACCTATTGTCTATTGAAATAATCCGTTACGATGCATTTAAATCACAAAATTTCAAGCAATTGGATGTTGTGTTGATGTGGTGATTTGAATTTCATACAATATTTGAAGAATTGCTGTATATATTAAATATGTTGCTATCTAATCTTGTAACAATTACTTGTCTAAATTGTAGTAATGAAGTTGGCTGTAACTTAAATGGTTGAAGTGTTTTGTAAAAACAAATACAGGTGCCTTCAAAGGAAACCTCGTAGAACATAAAAAATATTAAATATGTACATTAAATATGACTGTTACTAAGGGGGAGGAATGATCTTTGGCTGCCAGTATTAATAGGATATTTTATACTCTCCTTACAGTGCCTTTGAAGTCAATGTAAGCAAATGTGGGGAGATGAGTTGATGATCAGGATTCACACGCAGTTAGCATGAGCAACCAAAAACACATCATTCCCCGGCTCAATACTTTTCCCACCTTGGCACGGCAGCTTCACTACAAGCCTCTTTGCGCACTGTAAACTCCAAAGTTTCCAAAGGTTTCTCTGGTACATTCATCCCTTGTGAATCCGATTCTGGTTTGTAACAAAGATGAATGCAAAGTGCTGGAGTAACTCGGCAGGTCAGGCAGCATCACTGGAGAACGTGGATTGGCAACCAAAGTGTCTCCTATCCAAGTTCTAAAAACATAGAAACATAGAAAATGGGTGCAGGAGTAGGCCATTTGTCCCTTCGAGCCAGCACCGCCATTCTATATGATCATCCAAAATCAGTACCCCGTTCCTGCTTTCTCCCCATATCCCTTGATTTTGTTTGCCCTAAGAGCCATATCTAACTCTCTCTTGAAAACATCCAGTGAAATGACCTCCACTGCCTTCTGTGGTAGAGAATTCCACACATTCACAATTCTCTGGGTGAAAATGTTTTTCCAGAGATGTCACCTGACCCGATGAGTTACTGCAGCATTTTGAGTCATTTTTTGGTATAAATCGGCATTTGCCATTCCATGTTGTTGTTACACTTGGATTCTAAGAGTTGAGCAAAATTACTTTCAAGTATACAAGAACCGATAGACCTTTGTTACCATTACAGTAAGCCATATTTAATATATATGTATATAAAACGCACTCAGTACATATATGGGACAGTATTATCCTACTTTGTGAAAGTTATTGAAGAATCTCGCTTGTCACCACCAGATATTCTTGAGCAGTTTTGACTTCCAGATGAAATGGCTGGAAGAGAGGTGAAAATGTCAGTGTATTTCCTGACTGCTAAACTATCTGGTTATCTATGTATTTATGAATAAAATATTTTGTTCCAACTAAAGCAAATTGCGGAAATGTTAGTGTGCCACTTGGTCATACAATTTTTTAATTACTTGTATTTTGTTTGTGGCGAACTTCTATTTTGCCCATTCTTCAAGATTCCTCCTGCAAGATAAAATGACAACTTTATTGCAGATATTCTACTGATGCTTTTTACAGCTGGTTTACACTATCCACAGATTGCAAGATATTTGCCTTCTCAATTGCAGTCTTGTTTATTCAGAATTAATGTATAACACCCCTGCTCTGTACCCTACTTGAATGAAAACATATATTATAAATACCAAAGCAATGTATTGAACACTTTTTTATTGTATGCTGCCTGTATTAGTTCGAGATACTTCCTTTCTGATGAAAACTCTGATTGTTAAGAATAATTATTTTAGATTAATAAAGATTATTTGTTTTGTTATTGTAAACAAAGAAAAGGGGCTCCCGGTGAGATTACAGGTAACTCCTGCTTTTAGACAATAGACAATAGGTGCAGGAGTAGGCCATTCGGCCCTTCGAGCCAGCACCGCCATTCAATGTGATGATCATGGCTGATCATCCCCAAACTGCTAGAGTCAGTTATTAAAGATGGGATAGCAGCACATTTGGAAAGTGGTGAAATCATTGGACAAAGTCAGCATGGATTTACAAAAGGTAAATCATGTCTGACGAATCTTATAGAATTTTTCGAGGATGTAACTAGTAGCGTGGATAGGGGAGAACCAGTGGATGTGGTGTATCTGGACTTCCAGAAGGCTTTCGACAAGGTCCCACATAAGAGATTAGTTTACAAACTTAAAGCACACGGCATTGGGGGTTCAGTATTGATGTGGATAGAGAACTGGCTGGCAAACAGGAAGCAAAGAGTAGGAGTAAACGGGTCCTTTTCACAATGGCAGGCAGTGACTAGTGGGGTACCGCAAGGCTCAGTGCTGGGACCCCAGCTATTTACAATATATATTAATGATCTGGATGAGGGAATTGAAGGCAATATCTCCAAGTTTGCGGATGACACTAAGCTGGGGGGCAGTGTTAGCTGTGAGGAGGATGCTAGGAGACTGCAAGGTGACTTGGATAGGCTGGGTGAGTGGGCAAATGTTTGGCAGATGCAGTATAATGTGGATAAATGTGAGGTTATCCATTTTGGTGGCAAAAACAGGAAAGCAGACTATTATCTAAATGGTGGCCGACTAGGAAAAGGGGAGATGCAGCGAGACCTGGGTGTCATGGTACACCAGTCATTGAAAGTGGGCATGCAGGTGCAGCAGGCAGTGAAGAAAGCGAATGGTATGTTAGCTTTCATAGCAAAAGGATTTGAGTATAGGAGCAGGGAGGTTCTACTGCAGTTGTACAGGGTCTTGGTGAGACCACACCTGGAGTATTGCGTACAGTTTTGGTCTCCAAATCTGAGGAAGGACATTATTGCCATAGAGGGAGTGCAGAGAAGGTTCACCAGACTGATTCCTGGGATGTCAGGACTGTCTTATGAAGAAAGACTGGATAGACTTGGTTTATACTCTCTAGAATTTAGGAGATTGAGAGGGGATCTTATAGAAACTTACAAAATTCTTAAGGGGTTGGACAGGCTAGATGCAGGAAGATTGCTCCCGATGTTGGGGAAGTCCAGGACAAGGGGTCACAGCTTAAGGATAAGGGGGAAATCCTTTAAAACCGAGATGAGAAGAACATTTTTCACACAGAGAGTGGTGAAACTCTGGAACTCCCTGCCACAGAGGGTAGTCGAGGCCAGTTCATTGGCTATATTTAAGAGGGAGTTAGATGTGGCCCTTGTGGCTAAGGGGATCAGAGGGTATGGAGAGAAGGCAGGTACGGGATACTGAGTTGGATGATCACCCATGATCATATTGAATGGCGGTGCAGGCTCGAAGGGCCGAATGGCCTACTCCTGCACCTAATTTCTATGTTTCTATGTTTCTATCAGTACCCCATTCCTGCCTTCTAGCTCTCTCTTGAAACCATCCAGAGAACCGGCCTCCACCGCCTTTTTGGGATGGCATCTAATTATAGACGGCAATGAAAAATGTTGGGTCTATACTCAATGAAATCTGAAGAAGGGTCTCGACCCGAAACGTCTCCTATCCATGGTCTGCAGCGATGCTGCCTGACCTGCTGAGCTACTACAGCATTTTGTGTCCTTCTAAGGAGTCTGCTCACCCTCTGCCTTAACTGAGCTAACCTCATCGGGAGGCCCTTTTTCTTTGTTTGCGATAAAAAACAATTAATCTTTACACTGTGCCGTTGGCGAACTTGGGGGAATCCCAACCTGTTTAGAAACATAGAAAATAGGTGCAGGAGTAGGCCATTCGGCCCTTCGAGCCTGCACTGCCATTCAATATGATCATGGCTGATCATCCAACTCAGTATCCTGTACCTGCCTTCTCTCCATAGCCCCTCATCCCTTTAGCCACAAGGGCCACATCTAACTCCCTCTTAAATCCAGCCAATGAACTGGCCTCAACTACCTTCTGTGGCAGAGAATTCCACAGATTCACACTCTCTGTGTGAAAAATGATTTTCTCATCTCGGTCCTAAATGACTTCCCTCTTATCCATAAACTGTGACCCCTTGTTCTGGATTCCCCGACATCGGGAACAATCTTCCTGCATCTAGACTGTCCAACCCCTTAAGAATTTTGTAAGTTTCTATAAGACCCCCCCTCAATCCAGAGAAGAATGGATACCAGAGAGAAAATGTCATTGTCCGTTTACACATGTGACAAATAAAACCGCTATTGAGCTATCGAAGAGGAAATGTAGATGAAGGTGTACAATGGTGGACAAACTCAGCGGGTAAGGCCGCTTCTCTGGCAAGCATGGGTGGGCAAATTAGGGTCAGCACCCTTCTTCAGACTGATTATGGATACAGGGGGGGCACCAGTAAATGGGGAATTGGGGGGGGGCACCAGTAAATGGGGAATTAGGGGGGGCACCAGTGTATGGGGGATTAGGGGGGGGCACCAGTGTATGGGGGATTTGGGGGACACTAGTATATGGGGGATTAGTGGGGGAGGGCAACATTAGATGAAGCGTATATGTTATCTGGAGTTGGTGAGAGAGAGATGGAATTAATTTGAGGAGTGAGAGAGGGGGTCGATGATCGTAAGGAGAGAGAGAGATGAATGAGGTGAGATGTGGAGTGGTTGAAGGGATGTTGGTGGGACCAAGTTGTGAACAGAACAGTCCCTGTAACTAATGAGGGGAGGGGTGAATAATCCAGAAATGAATTATTAATGATCTGGATGAGGGAATTGAAGGCAATATCTCCAAGTTTGCGGATGACACTAAGCTGGGGGGCAGTGTTAGCTGTGAGGAGGATGCTAGGAGACTGCAAGGTGACTTGGATAGGCTGGGTGAGTGGGCAAATGTTTGGCAGATGCAGTATAATGTGGATAAATGTGAGGTTATCCATTTTGGTGGCAAAAACAGGAAAGCAGACTATTATCTAAATGGTGGCCGACTAAGAAAAGGGGAGATGCAGTGAGACCTGGGTGTCATGGTACACCAGTCATTGAAAGTGGGCATGCAGGTGCAGCAGGCAGTGAAGAAAGTGAATGGTATGTTAGCTTTCATAGCAAAAGGATTTGAGTATAGGAGCAGGGAGGTTCTACTGCAGTTGTACAGGGTCTTGGTGAGACCACACCTGGAGTATTGCGTACAGTTTTGGTCTCCAAATCTGAGGAAGGACATTATTGCCATAGAGGGAGTGCAGAGAAGGTTCACCAGACTGATTCCTGGGATGTCAGGACTGTCTTATGAAGAAAGACTGGATAGACTTGGTTTATACTCTCTAGAATTTAGGAGATTGAGAGGGGATCTTATAGAAACTTACAAAATTCTTAAGGGGTTGGACAGGCTAGATGCAGGAAGATTGCTCCCGATGTTGGGGAAGTCCAGGACAAGGGGTCACAGCTTAAGGATAAGGGGGAAATCCTTTAAAACCGAGATGAGAAGAACTTTTTTCACACAGAGAGTGGTGAATCTCTGGAACTCCCTGCCACAGAGGGTAGTCGAGGCCAGTTCATTGGCTATATTTAAGAGGGAGCTAGATGTGGCCCTTGTGGCTAAGGGGATCAGAGGGTATGGAGAGAAGGCAGGTACGGGATACTGAGTTGGATGATCA
This sequence comes from Amblyraja radiata, assembly GCF_010909765.2. Classification (NCBI taxonomy): domain Eukaryota; kingdom Metazoa; phylum Chordata; class Chondrichthyes; order Rajiformes; family Rajidae; genus Amblyraja; species Amblyraja radiata. Next base: position 3,649,814 of record NC_045975.1, on the reverse strand, counting down.
GCCATGATCATATTGAATGGCGGTGCAGGCTCGAAGGACCGAATGGCCTACTCCTGCACCTAATTTCTATGTTTCTATGTTTCTATGAATATATTAGGGAGCATTTAGCATTTTCTGTTTTTAATTTGGGAATAGATTGTAAACATATTAACCCTTGCATCGAGCCTGGATCATAATACCTGTCCTAACTTCTTTCATTGAAACTTCCCACTGCCAACTTCAACTTTATACCCAGACTAATGATCCATGTTGGAATTCCAATGGCCTGGTGGGTTAACTTGCACGTTCGCCCCGTGTACGTTCTCCCTGTGACTGCGTGGTTTTTCTCCGGGTGCCCCGGTTTCCACCCACGGAAGGCTGTGGAGGCCAAGTCAATGGATATTTTTATGGCAGAGATAGATAGATTCTTGATCAGTACGGGTGTCAAGGGTTATGGGGAGAAGAATAGAATAGAATAGAATAGAATGCCATTTTATTGTCACTATACACATGTACAATGAGATTAAAAGCAGCTCGTACTCAGTGCAGACATGTAATTAGTTCAAAAAACAAAAAACAAAACAAAAGGGGGGGGGATAAGGTGCACAGTTCTGCGGCGCTATATACATATCTATAAAAAGACAATGGGTGAATAGAGTGAATAAATAGGATTCCTATATACAGTATGGGTTATTGCACATATTAAAAATTACAGTTACAGTACAAATTACAGTAGGTGGATAGATGGAAGTCCGGGGGTTAGGCTGTGAAGTCAGTACATGTGTGAGTTCAGGGAGGTTATGGCTTTTGGAAAGCAACTGTTCTTGAGTCTGTTTGTCCTTGTTCTGATGCACCTATAGCGCCTCCCTGAGGGCAGCAGGTCGAACAGGCCAAACGCAGGATGGGAGCTGTCCTTGATGATGTTCTTCGCCCTACTGAGGCAGCGGGAGGTGTAAATGTCCATCAGGGAGGGGAGAGGGCAGCCAATGATCTTCTGTGCTGCCCTAACTACCCTCTGAAGCCTCTCCCTGTCTGAAGGCAGGAGAATGGGGTTAGGAGGGAGGGATAGATCAACGATGAACTGGGAATAACTGTGCACAGTTCCCTGAAAGTGGAATCTCATGTAGATAGGGTGGTAAAGAAAGCTTTTGGTGTGCTGGCCTTTATAAATCAGAGCATTGAGTATAGAAGTTGGGATGTAATGTTAAAATTGTACAAGGCATTGGTGAGGCCAATTCTGGAGTATGGTGTACAATTTTGGTCGCCTAATTATAGGAAGGATGTCAACAAAATAGAGAGAGTACAGAGGAGATTTACTAGAATGTTGCCTGGGTTTCAGCAACTAAGTTACAGAGAAAGGTTGAACAAGTTAGGGCTTTATTCTTTGGAGCGCAGAAGGTTAAGGGGGGACTTGATAGAGGTTTTTAAAATGATGAGAGGGATAGACAGAGTTGACGTGGAAAAGCTTTTCCCACTGAGAGTAGGGAAGATTCAAACAAGGGGACATGACTTGAGAATTAAGGGACTGAAGTTTAGGGGTAACATGAGGGGGAACTTCTTTACTCAGAGAGTGGTGGCTGTGTGGAATGAGCTTCCAGTGAAGGTGGTGGAGGCAGGTTCGTTTTTATCATTTAAAAATAAATTGGATAGTTATATGGATGGGAAAGGAATGGAGGGTTATGGTCTGAGCGCAGGTATATGGGACTAGGGGAGATTATGTGTTCGGCACGGACTAGAAGGGTCGTGATGGCCTGTTTCCGTGCTGTAATTGTTATATGGTTATATGATTGAATGGCGGACTATATGTGATGGGCTGAATGGCCTAATTCTGCTCCTATCACTTATGAATTTAGGAATTTACCTGCAGACATTAGTTGACAAGCCATCGTTGGGCTTGACCTTGTTTTTTAACAGATTGGTTTCAATCAATTGTGAGTTGTTGATTATTTTCTGATTGCTCAAATATGAAGGTTACGTCCAGTGTAATTGTGAGAGTTCTTCACTCAGTGAGTAAAAATAAGACGAGCCTGCCGTCAATTCCATCTGAAATGGGAAATGATGAAGATAAATGCTTTGTGAATTCAGAAAGGTTCAAGGAGTTAATCAAAAATCTTCACTAAACGAGGGGAACGTGCATTTTAGTAGTTTATTGTGATGTAAGGAAGGAAGGGCATGGGGGTTAAGAAAGCATCAGTCAATCTGGCAAGATAGACACAAAACGCTGTAGTAACAGGCAGCATCACCGGAGAGAAGAAATTGGTGACGTTTTGTGTTGAGACCCTTCTTCAGACTCAACCCCAAATATCACCCATTCCTTCTCTCCGGAGATGCTGCCTGTCCCGCTGAATTACTCCAGTTTTTTGTGCCTATCTGCAGAAGAAGAATTCCTTTCTTCTTCCCGCCCTTTTTTCATCCATTTCAGTAACCCGACCCGACCCGCAGTGTAATCAACGTTGCGGGGGAACAGTTTGTGTTAATAAATTATAATTCTGAAAATGGGGAGAAGATTTTTACCAAAGGACTTTTGCTTTTACGAGGATGTTTCCGTAACCGGCTTCCGTCTCCGCACTAGTATCTTTGCTCTGCTACGGGATCTTTGGTGCGGAGACGGAAGCCGGTTACGGAAATGGGGCGGAAAATTACCCATGAATCTGCCCATGACCGTACTATGTCTCCTTCGTCAAGTGGACCATCTTGCTCGCTGTAGGGTCTTTGGCCTCACCTGCTGAGTTTCTCCACCATTTTCGTCTACCTTCGATTTTCCAGCATTTCCTTCTTAAACATTTGTCTGCCTAAAGTAGAGAAAGTATGTTCCATAAAGCACAGAAATGAAACCACGGGGAATGCGCAAAGATTTGATTTCTGTGCTAACGAGATGCCACAAAGTTCTTTCAAGGGCCTTGAACATCGGGAGAGTTGGCAGTGTCATTCACAATGTAAGATTTAACCAAAAAGAGACATGACCAAAAATGAGGATTATAAAATTCAATTCAATTCAATTCAATTCAATTCAACTTTATTGTCATTGCACAAATACGAGTACAGGGTACAATGAAAGGGACGACAGATGGCACAATGGGCTAAGTGTTCGGCTGGCGACCGGAAGGTAGCCGGTTCGAATCCCGCTTGGAGTGCAAACTGTCGTTGTGTCCTTGGGCAAGACACTTCACCCACCTTTGCCTGTGTGTGAATGTGTGTGAGTGATTGGTGGTGGTCGGAGGGGCCGTAGGCGCAGATTGGCAGCCACGCTTCCGTCAGTCTGCCCCAGGGCAGCTGTGGCTACAGAAGTAGCTTACCACCACCGAGTGTGACTGAGGAGTGAATGAATAATGCGATGTAAAGCGCCTTGAGTATTAGAAAGGCGCTATATAAATCCCATCCATTAATGAAATGCAGTTTAGCGTCTGGTCATAGTCATAGTGCAAGATAGTAGAAATTAAAATAAAAGTACAAAATAAAAATACAAATAAAAATACTGGTTAACAATGTGTGGACTGTGGATGAATTAAACTGGTACATAGGCAATAAATGTATACAAATGGGAGAGCCTAAAGATAGCTAGCGACGGGACTCTGTTCAGCAGTGTAATGGTGTTATTGAAAAAGCTGTTCCTCAGCCTGCTTGTGCGAGACCTGAGGCTCCTGTACCGCCTCCCTGATGGGAGGAGGGCAAATAGTCCATGGTTAGGGTGAGAGGGGTCCTTGATGATTTTACCGGCCCGTCTCAGACACCGTTTTCGGTGGAGGGCATCCATGGCAGGGAGCGGGGCCCCGATGATGTGCTGAGTGGTTTTCACCACCCGTTGCAGTGCCTTCCTGTCAGCTGTGGTGCAGCTGCTGTACCATACCGTGAAGCAGGTGGTCAGGATGCTTTCGATAGTACATCGGTAGAGGTTGGACAGGGTCTGGGGGGACAGGTGAGCTTTCTTAAGCCTCCTCAGAAAGTAAAGGCGCTGCTGCGCCTTTTTGATCAGTTTGGTGGTATTGAGGGACCAGGACAGATCCTCTGAGATGTGTACCCCGAGGAATTTGTAGTTGGAGACGCGCTCCACCTGTCCCGTTTATGTGGATGGGGGTATGTCTGCCCCCTCTGGTCTTCCTGAAGTCAACAATGATTTCCTTCGTCTTCTTAGAGTTGAGGACGAGGTTATTATTGGCACACCAGGCTGCCAGGTTCTGGACCTCCTCCCTATAGGCTGATCCGTTGTTGTCGCTGATCAGTCCTACAACCGTGGTGTCATCGGCAAATTTTATGATGGCGTTGGAGCCATACTTAGGGACGCAGTCATGGGTGAAGAGGGAGTAGAGGAGAGGGCTGAGCACACAGCCCTGTGGCACGCCGGTGTTCAGTGTTAGAGTGGAGGAGGTGAGGTTGTTGATCCTAACAGACTGTGGTCTGTTGGTGAGGAAATCCAGTGTCCAATTGCAGAGGGAGGTGGTGATGCCAAGTCCGCTGAGTTTGGTGATCAAGTTGGCGGGGATGACGGTATTAAATCACATAGAACTTTACTTAAAGGTAGACAAAAATGCTGGAGAAACTCAATGGGTGAGAGCTGGGAAGGGGAGGGGAAGGAGGGAGAAAGCAGGGACTACCTGAAATTGGAGAAGTCAATGTTCATACCGCTAGGGTGTAAACTACCCAAGCAAAATATGAGGTGCTGCTCCTCCAATTTGCGGTGGGCCTCACTCTGGCCATGGAGGAGGCCCAGGACAGATAGGTCGGATACGGAATGGGAGGGGGAGTTGAAGTGCTGAGCCACCGGGAGAACAGGTTGGTTATTGTGAACTGAGCGGAGGTGTTGAGCGAAGCCTACGCTTGGTCTCGCCGATGTAGAGAAGTTGACACCTGGAACAGCATCTGTAGTTCCTTCTTAAATAGAACGTCTTTACTTAGAACTGTACAGCTCAGAAAAAGTGCCTTTCGGCCCACCATATCTGTGTCAAACAATGCTAAATTAAATTAATCCCCTCTGCTTGAACGTGACCCATATCTCTCCATTCCCATGCATATTCATGTGCTTATCTAGAAGCCTCTTAAATGTCCCTGTTGTATCAGCCCCCACCACCACCCTTGCTTGGTAGTGGGCCAGAAATCCACATATGTCTTTGGAATCAAGGTGCCTGTTTGGATCGAATGGACTGGATAGAGTGGATGTGGAGAGGATGTTTCCTCTAGTGGGAGAGTCTAGCACCAGAGGTCACAGCCTCAGAATTAAAGGATGTACCTTTCGAATGGAGATGAAGAGGAATTTCTTTAGCCAGAGGCTGGTGAATCTGAGGAATTCATTGTCACAGACAGCAGTGGAGGCCAAGTCAATGGTTATTTGTAAAGCCGTGTTTGATAGATTCTGGATCAGTAAGGATGTCAAGGGTTCTAGAGAGAAGGCAGGAGAATGGGATTGAGAGGGGAAAATGGAACAGCCTTGATGGAATGGCAGAGCAGACTCGATAGACCAAATGGCCTCACTCTGTTCCTATGTCTTCTGGTCTTATGATTGGACTTGAACATGGTCATCCTTGGTGAAAGTACCAGATGTTCTTGACCACTCCACACCAATTACTCATAGTCATACAACACGGAAACAGGCCCTTCAGCCCATCTCGTCCATGCTGACGAAAATACCTCATCTAAGCTATCTGAATGGTGGCCGATTAGGAAAAGGGGAGATGTAACGAGACCTGGGTGTCATGGTACACCAGTCATTGAAAGTATGCATGCAGGTGCAGCAGGCAGTGAAGAAAGCGAATGGTATGTTAGCATTCATAGCAAAAGGATTTGAGTATAGGAGCAGGGAGGTTCTACTGCAGTTGTACAGGGTCTTGGTGAGACCACACCTGGAGTATTGCGTACAGTTTTGGTCTCCTAATCTGAGGAAAGACATAGTTGCCATAGAGGGAGTACAGAGAAGGTTCACCAGACTGATTCCTGGGATGTCAGGACTTTCATATGAAGGAAGACTGGATAGACTCGGCTTGTACTCGCTAGAATTTAGAAGATTGAGGGGGGATCTTATAGTAACTTATAAAATTCTTAAGGGGTTGGACAGGCTAGATGCAGGAAGATTATACCCGATGTTGGGGAAGTCCAGAACAAGGGGTCACAGTTTAAGGATAAGGGGGAAGTCTTTCAGGACCGAGATGAGAAAAACATTTTTCACTCAGAAGCTCAGAGGGGATAGAGTCTTTTCTGTTGCTGCTCCGGCACTCTGGAACACCTTGCCGTTGCACATCAGACAGGCCCCCTCACTGTCCATCTTCAAATCCTCCCTAAAAACTCATTTTTATTCTCTGGCTTTCAACACTGGCTGAGACATTGCTCCTGTTCTTAGTGCTTTTAATGTCTTTTAATTTTTACTGTTTTTAGTCCTTCGTTTTACGGTTTTTAATGGTTTGTAATAACTTTTTGTCTATGAGTTCTCATGTACAGCACTTTGTGGCAACTGCGGTTGTTTAAAGTGCTTTATAAATAAAGTTTATTATTATATATAGAGTGTGGTGAATCTGTGGAATTCTCTGCCACAGAAAGTAGTTGAAGCCAGTTCATTGGCTATATTTAAGAGAGAGTTAGATGTGGCCCTTGTGGCTAAAGGGATCAGGGGGTATGGAGAGAAGGCAGGTACAGGATACTGAGTTGGATGATCAGCCATGATCATATTGAATGGCGGTGCAGGCTCGAAGGGCCGAATGGCCTACTCCTGCACCTATTGTCTATGTTTCTAAGCTAGTCCCATTTGCCTGCGCTGTCTCATGTCCCTCTAGGCATTTCCTATCCACGTATCTGTCCAACGTAAATACCTTTCTGTTCACAAAGTTTATTTCCTTTGTAAATGTTGAGATTTGAGTGGTTGTTTTTAAGAATCATTATCGGTGTTTGCCAAGGGGAGATGGCGTGAGATTGGACGAGTAGCTGTTTGGATAATGAAACGGACGGCATTGTCGGGTTACCTGGTGAGAGCATTAAACGCCTGAATGCCTCCTGACTGTTTGCAGATTCATTGAGAGCTCCTGCGATCCAAAGCTCCTCGCTTACAGGAAGAGTAACGTTGGATTATGACTGTCGCTAACGCGGAGGTGAGCACGGTGCAGTGTAAATGTGCGGATTTTAGCAAGATTGATGCATTTCTCGGACAAGGAGTGCTGGAGTAACTCAGCGGGTCAGGCAGCATCTGTGGAGAACATGGATAGGTGACGTTTCACAGAGTGCTGGAGTAACTCAGGGGGTCAGGCAGCATCTGTGGAGAACATGGATAGGTGACGTTTCACAGAGTGCTGGAGTAACTCAGCGGGTCAGGCAGCATCTATGGCGCTAAGGAAATAGGCAACGTTTTGGGCCGAAACCCGTAAGGGTTTCGGCCCGAAACGTTGCCTATTTCCAGAAGGATTTCGGCCCGAAACGTTGCCTATTTCCTTAGCTCCATAGATGCTGCTGCACCATAACTCAGCGGGTCAGGCAGCATCTGTGGAGAACATGGATAGGTGATGTTTCACATAGTGCTGGAGTAACTCAGCGGGTCAGGCAGCATCTGTGGAGAACATGGATAGGTGACGTTTCACAGAGTGCTGGAGTAACTCAGGGGGTCAGGCAGCATCTGTGGATAAACATGGATAGGTGACGTTTCCAATCAAGACCCTTCTTAAGACTGCTGTCTTAGCAGGCAGGAGAAGAAGGCAGGAGAATGGGGTTGAGAGGGAAAAATAGATCAGCCATGATTGAATGGTGGGATAGACTTGATGGACTGAAGGGCCTAATTCTGCTCCTAGAACTTAAGATGATGTTAGTCTAGCAGTCTGAAGAAGGGTCTTGACCTGAAAGCACACAAAAGTGCTGGAGAAACTTAGCGGGTGCAGCAGCATCTATGGAGTGAAGGAAATAGGCAACGTTTCGGGAACCCGAAACCCTTCTTCTTGACCTGAAATATCACTTAGTTTGGTTTAGTTAGGTTTATTATCACCTGTACCGATGTACAGCGAACAGCTCTTTTGTTGCGTGCTATCCAGTCAGTAGAAAGACTATACATGATTATAATCGAGCCATTCACGGTGTATAGATACAGGATAAAGGGAATGACATTTAGTGCCTGTTCATGTTCTCCAGAGATACTTGTTCTCTAGTAACACAACTAACAATGGCCTGTTTCCTTTATCATCATTACTTATGTTTGCATCTATTTCATTCATTTGTTCTATATCTCTGTATAACAACGACTATATATCTTGTTTTCCTTTCCCCCGACTCTCCGTCTGGTAATGGGTCACAAGCCGATACGTCACCTCTCCATGTTCTCCAGAGATGCTGCCTGACCCGCTGAGTTACTCCAGCATTTTGTGTCCCTTTGTGTATTAACCAGCATCTGCAGTTCTTTGTTTCTGCTACATGGTGCCTTGTACCCCTTTCTCCGGTGACGAAGGTGAACAGTACTGTTTGAGACATGGTCCTTTTTAGAAGAGATGAATGGCTTTCTTCACATTCACTCCCCAACTGTAAGAGGACAAACAGTTCTTCAACTGGAGGAAGGATTAGAGGTGCCAGGGGTTATGGGGAGAAGGCAGGAGAATGGGGTTAGGAGGGAAAGATGGATCAGCCATGATTGAATGACGGAGTAGACTTGATGGGCCGAATGGCCTAATTTTACTCCTATCACTTATGACCTTTTGATTAGCGGTTGGTTCTTCTAATCAAGTCCACACACAAGATTGGGGGAGTCCAGAACCAGGGCCCACAGTTTAAGCATAAGGGGCAAGTCATTTAGAACGGAGACGAGGAAACACGTCTGCCTCAGAGGGTGGTGGAGGCCGGTTCTCTGGAAACTTTCAAGAGAGAGCTAGATAGGGCTCTTAAAAATAGCGGAGTCAGGGGATATGGGGAGAAGGCAGGAACGGGGTACTGATTGGAAATGATCAGCCATGATCACATTGAATGGCGGTGCTGGCTCGAAGGGCCGAATGGCCTACTCCTGCACCTATTGTCTATTGTCTATTAGAAGTTGTTCTCAGCATCGACATACAATGGTGTCTGTCTCGTCGCTTCTTGTGGGTGGTGGTGGAAAGATTGGTGGAAACAGGGCCGCGACCGATGTGAACGCTCTTTCCTTGACCCTAGTAGCAGTTGGTAACTTGCAACGACATACCACTGAGGCATGACTTTCTCAAAAGTTTATTTGTAAAAGGCAAATGATTGAAACAGAGTCCTAGCAATCCTGTTGACATATTTCTATCACGAGCGATGCCCTAATTCGGAGATGCGATGGCAGAATGTCAGGACTTTCATATGAAGAAAGACTGGATAGACTCGGCTTGTGCCCACTAGAATTTAGAAGATTGAGGGGGGATCTTATAGAAACTTACAAAATTCTTAAAGGGGTTGGACAGGCTAGATGCAGGAAGATTATTCCCGATGTTGGGGAAGTCCAGAACAAGGGGGTCACAGTTTAAGGATAAGGGGGAAGTATTTTAGGACCGAGATGAGAAAATCAATTTTTACACAGAGAGTGGTGAATCTGTGGAATTCTCTGCCACAGAAGGTAGTTGAGGCCACAGTTCATTGGCTATATTTAAGAGGGAGTTAGATGTGGCCCTTGTGGCTAAAGAGATCAGGGGGTATGGAGAGAAGGCAAGTATGGGATACTGAGTTGGATGATCAGCCATGATCATATTGAATGGCGGTGCAGGCTCGACGGGCCGAATGACCTACTCCTGCATCTAATTTCTATGTGTCTATGTTTCTATACGAGTGAATGGGAGAGACTTGTATTGTTTTCTGTGGAACGTTCGAGGTTGAAGTGCGATGTGATAGAAGTGTTTAAAATTATGAGAGGCGTAGATCGAACAGACTGGTAGACAAAATTGCTGGAGAAACTCGTCCCGAAACGTTGCCTATCTCCTTCGCTCCATAGATGCTGCTGCACCCGCTGAGTTTCTCCAGCAATTTTGTCTACCTTCGATTTTCCAGCATCTGCAGTTCCTTCTTGAACGATAGAACGGACAGATTCCCCCAGGATTTCAAATCTGATTCCCTAATACTAGAGAGAATAACTTTATACAGGAGGAAAGTTGAAAGGATTTGTGCAGGACAGGTTTTTCCCACAGTGGGTGGTGGGTGCCTGGAATGCACTGCAGAGGCTGATGGTGGATGTAGATATGAGAATGGTATTGAAGATAGGCTAATTTTGGATAGGCTAATTAATATGCAGTGAATTTTGGATAGGCTAATTAATATGCAGTGAATTTTGGATAGGCTAATTAATATGCAGTGAATGGGAGATGGGTTAAGTGTAGGCAGAGAAGAGTTGGTTTTGGCAAAACATTGTGGGCGGAAGGTTGCTGTACTATAAGTTCTATGTCCTGTGAATTGATAGCAGATCTAGGTATGCCCCATCAAGTGATAGAACACAGAACAGCATTGCTGCACTAGAATATGTCTCTAGGTAACCTAGCTGTGTAGTCCGTACAATGAAGCTAAAGTCGGCAGTCAAAAGCCGCTAAAAGCAAGATTTCACGAAGGGTCACGAACTGAAACGTCACCCATTCCTTCTCTCCAGAGATGCTGCCTGTCCAGCTGAGTTAAAGCCCTGTCCCACGGTACGAGTTCATTCCAAGAGCTCTCCCGAGTTTAAAAAAAAAATCAAACTCGTGGTAAGCACGGAGAAGGAACGTAGCGGGTACGTCGGAGCTCGGGGACGTCTCTTAGCGCTAACGGCAGGTACTCGGGGAAGACTCGCTAACGGCAGGTAAGCGCGGGAAGACTCGTGAAGATTTTTCAACATGATGGAAAATGTCCACGATAGCCCCGAGTACCGACGAGTGGCCATTACCGTAAATCTCCGAGTTCGAATCAGGGCAAACTCGGGAGAGCTCTTGGAATGAACTCGTACCGTGGGACAGGGGTTTTACTCCAGCATTTTGTGCCTAAGAATTTTATATGTGTTTATAAGATTCCCTCTCATCCTTCTAAATTCCAGTCGACCCATTCTTTCATCATATGTCAGTCCCGCCAGCCCGGGAATTAACCTGGTGAACCAACGCTGCACTCCCTCAATAGCAAGAATGACTTCCTCAAATTAGGAGACCAAAATTGCACACGATACTCCAGGTGTGGTCTCACCAGGGCCCTGTACAATTGCAGTAGGGCCTCCTTGCTCCTATACTCAAATCCTCTCGCTATGAGGGCCAACATGCCATTTGCTTTCTTCACTGCCTGTTGTATCTACATGCTTACTTTCAGCGACTGATGTGCAAGCACACCCAGGTCTCGTTGCACCTCCCCTTTTCCCAATCTGACACCATTCAGATAATAATCTGCCTTCTTGTTCTTGCCACCAAAGTGGATAATCTCACATTTATCTACATTACACTGCATCTGCCATGCATCTGCCCACTCACCCAACCTATCCAAGTCACCCTGCAGCCTCATAGCATCCTCCTCGCAGCTCACACTGCCACCCAGCTTTGTGTCATCCATAAACTTGGAGATATCACATTTAATTCCCCTGTCTAAATCGTTAATATATATTGTAAATAACTGGCGTCCCAGCACAGAGCCTTGCGGTACCCCACTAGTCACTACCTGCCATTCTGAAAATGACCCATTAATTCCTACTCTTTGCTTCCTGTCTGCCAGCCAGTTCTCTATCCGTGTCAACACCCTACCCCCCAATGCCATGTGCTCTAATTGTGTGCACTAATCTCTTGTGTGGGACCTGGTCAAAGCTTTTTGAAAGAACAATAGTTATTTGTGCACTTCACCATGTGGTCAATAGGCAATGGGTGCAGGAGTAGGCCATTTGGCCCTTCGAGCCAGCACCGCCATTCGATATGATCATGGCTGATCATCCAACTCAGTATCCCATCCATGCCTTCTCTCCATACCCCCTGATCCCTTTAGCCACAAGGGCCACATCTAACTCCCTCTTAAATATAGCCAATGAACTGTGGCCTCAACTACCTTCTGTGGCAGAGAATTCCGCAGATTCACCACTCTCTGTGTAAAAAAAGATTTTCTCATCTCGGTCCTAAAATACTTCCCCCTTATCCTTAAACTGTGACCCCTAGTTCTGGACTTCCCCAACATCGGGAATAATCTTCCTGCATCTAGCCTGTCCAACCCCTTAAGAATTTTGTAAGTTTCTATAAGATCCCCCCTCAATCTTCTGAATTCTAGCGAGTACAAGCCAAGTCTCTATCCTCCCCATGATCATCCCCAATCAGTACCCCGTTCCTGCCTTCTCCCCATATCCCCTGACTCCGCTATATTTAAGAGCCCTATCTAGCTCTCTCTTGAAATCATCCAGAGAACCTGCCCCCACCGCCCTCTGAGGCAGAGAATTCCACAGACTCACCACTCTCTGTGAGAAAAAGTGTTTCCTCGTCTCTGTTCTAAATGGCTTACTCCTTATTCTTAAACTGTGGCCCCTGGTTCTGGACTCCCCCAACGTCGGGAACATGTTTCCTGCCTCTAGCGTGTCCAAGCCCTTAAAAAATCTTATACGTTTCAATGAGATATCCTCTCATCCTTCTAAACTCCAGAGTGTACAAGCCCAGCTGCTCCATTCTCTCAGCATATGACAGTCCCGCCATCCCGGTTCCTCCATTTATTGATCCGAATCTGAAGAAGCGTCTCGACCCGAAACATTCGCCCGTTCCTTCCCTCCAGGGATTCTGCCTCACCCGCTGAGTTGCTCCAGCATTTTGTGTCTACCCTTGAATCCCTTGCGTACGTTTGGTTACACGTGACAATGAACTAAACTCAACTCAATCCTCTCCTCTCTTCCAGGGGTTGAAGTCAATTTTCTGCACTCTGGGTGCAGACCGCTTGCTATTTTTCACTCAGGTCTACCTGATCCCGGTAGCCTTCCTGCTGGTGTTGGTGATCGGGCTGTCTCTCAACTGCCTGGTCCTGTGGCTCACCTTTCACCACACCCGGCACTGGAACCGAAGCACCTTGTTCCTCTGCAACCTGACTCTGGCCGACACCACCTGGATCCTCACCCTACCCTTCCTCATCCACTACCACTTTGTGGGGCTGCAGTGGATATTTGGCAGCCTGGTCTGCCGGGCGGTGAGGTGCCTCTACCACGCTTGCTTCTACTCCAGCATCTACTTTGTGACTTGCATCAGCCTGGACCGCTACCTGGCCATTGTCCACCCCGCTCGGTCCCTCCTGCTGCTGAACAAGCGTCACTCCCTGTACATCTGCTCCGCCATCTGGGTGCTGGCCACCGCATTCAGCATCCCAACCGCCCTGATGACATTCGCCATCCCCTGCTCCAGCAACCAAACGGTCTGCACCCTCTACATCTTCTCCTATGACCCAGACCAGGCGCTGCCCTACTCTGTCATCGGTACCGTGACTGGTTTCATCCTGCCCTTCACTGCCATCTGCTTCTGCTACTGGAGCTGCACCAAGGAGCTCAAGAGACACCACCTCCAATGCGAGCAGAAGAAGAAGAAGCTCTTCCGGTTGATGTACTCCGTCCTGATCATCTTCGGCCTCATGTACCTGCCTTACCACCTGGCGAGGAACGCGTGCATCATGGTGCGAGTTCTGTGGACCCACCAGACTTGGCTGGCCCACAACTCCGACACTGGCTTCTTGATAGAGATGGCCATCTGCAGCTTCAACACCTGCCTCAACCCATTCTTCTATTTCGTAACCAACATCAACGCCAAGAATTCTCTGAGAAAAACCCTCTCCAGTTGCTGCGGGGCGACCAGACAAGCGGTTCGGCTCAAAGTGGCAGCAATCCATCCAGTCTAGAAGGTTCGGTATTCCAGGCGTTTACCATCCACCTTATATCCTGCGTTGTTCATTTGTCACCATGGAATCCAAGCCCTTTGCAAGAATTGCACGGTACAACGTGGTCATAAGGATATTTGCACACTTTCTCCGTGGTACTGTTGACTCACCCTCAGCACTTAACGTAGCCAACAAATATTTAACTTGCCTGACCCGCTGAGTTACACCAGCACTTTGTGTCCCTTTGTGTCTGATTGGCCAAAAGGGAACAGTGAAAGTCTTACTTTCAGCGGCACGGAAACACAACGCACGTAGATAACATACGAGGCCAAGAAAAGGTTCGATAAATTATGTTAGAAAAGCAATATATGCCTGAAGTTCCTAGTGAAACCAAGGCAGTTCGCATTTTATGTGTAGGGAGGAACTGCAGATGCTGTGTTGAAACCGAAGATAGACACAAAAAGCTGGAGTTACTCAGCGGGACAGGCAGCATCTCTGGAGAGAAGGAATGGGTGGTGATTAGGGTCGAGCCATCTGAAGAAGGGTCTCATCCCAAAACATCACCCATTCCTTCTCACCAGAGATGCTGCCCATTTGTTACTCCAGCATTTTGAGTCCATCTGTGATACAAGACAGTCTGACAAGATGAATAAGGAAATTGATGAAGGGGGTGCAATGGGCATGGATTACATGGAGTTCCAACAGGCTTGTGCCCAGTAGGTAAGTCCAGAAGGTGAACACACCTGAGGAGTATTGGAAAACTTGATTCACAATAGGCTTGGAATAGGAGGCGGAAGATAGTGATGAACTGGTGTTTGACTGGAAGTCTCCAAACAGTTTGACTGGCCTCCTGATTAAATCTTACCTTGTATGCCTCGCTGTCAACTTCCCCTAGCTAACAACCGTCTCTACTACATTTTTGGCCCCTTTGATCGCTCATTTTCACTCCTTAACCTTCTATATCTCTCGTTTCCCTCTCCCCTGACTCTCAGTCTGAAGAAGGGTCTCGACCCGAAACGTCACCCACTCCTTCTCTCCAGAGATGTTGCCTGTCCCGCTGAGTTACTCCAGCACTTTGCGCCTATCTTCGATGTAAACCAGCATCTGCAGTTCCTTCGTACACATTTATTCTGTAATAAGTGTTGTATGACGTGGATTGGTGTTTGCACCTTTGTTGTTTGGGTGAGAATTCCTAATAGTGAAAATATTCACGGTGCCGCAGCGGTAGAGTTGCTGCCTTAAAGCGAGCAAGAGACCCGGGTTCGATCCTGTACACGGGAACTGTCTGTGCCGAGTTTGTACGTTCTCCCTGTGACCTGCGTGGGTTTTCGTCGAGATCTTCGGTTTCCTCCCACACTCCAAAGACATACAGGAATGTAGGTAAATTGGCTTGGTGTAAATGTAAAATTGTCCCTAGTGTGTGTAGGATAGTGTTAGCGTGCGGGGATCGCTGGTCGGCGCGGACACGGAGGGCCAAGGGGCCTGTTTCCACGCTGTATCTCTAACAACAAATGAACACAAAAATCTCCCATTAAAGATCAGCGGTGCTTATTTGCTTTTCTCAGAAAAAACATTAGTCGCCCAATGTCCTTCAAATCGACTACATTTTGGTAGCCAGGCAAGTTGTATCATTTATCCATGTAGAACATACCCGTAGACACAAAATGCTGGAGTAACTCAGCGGGACAGGCAACATCTCCGGTGAGAAGGAATGGGTGATGTTTCGGGTCGAGACCCTTCTTCAGATTGTCTACGGTGTAAAGCAGCATCTGCAGTTCCTTCCTAACTAGAACATATCCATGTTCTCCAGTGATGTTGCCTGACCTGCTGAGTTACTCCAGCACTCTCTGTCCTTTATCTACATCAGTAACTTGTTCACTCTAAGCTCCATTTTATCTGACAGAGGGGATGAGAAGATAGTCACAACAAACATCCCTGACCTAATGTGATTGAAGGTCTGTTATCTGTAACCAGAACAGATCTCGTTTCCCTTATCCCTAACTAGTCCGAGGGTCTCGACCCAAAACGTCACCCATTCCTTCTCTCCAGAGATGCTGCCTGTCCCACTGAGCTACTCCAACTTTTTGTGTCTATCCCTCTCTGCCCCTCTCCCTCTCTGCCCCCCTCCCCCCCTCCCTATCTGCCACCCTCCCCCCCTCCCTCCCTCCCTCTCTAGGGAGTGGTGAGTATAGAGACCTATGGGTGAGTGGTGGAATATTGCGTTTGGGGACCAGCCCTCCCCTGTGATGCCACTCGCTCCCCCCCCCCACACCCCTCAATCTCTATCCTCCTCCCCCTCTCTCTCTACCTCCGTCCCGCTCCCTCTACCCTCTCACTCTACCCCCTCCCCCTCCCTCTCTGCCCCCCCCTCTCTATCCACTCCCTCTCTACCCCCCCTCCCTCTCCCTCTCTAGCCGCCCCAGCGAAGTTGGGGGCTATGCGTGAGTGGATAGGGCAGGGGGTGGGGGGGGAAGGAGCGAGTTAATAATATTAATATAATATCAAGGGGGGGGGGGTGTCAGTGTGTGTGTGTGGGGGGGGATGGTTAGTGTGTGTGTGGGGGGATGGTTAGTGTGTGTGTGGGGGGGATGGTTAGTGTGTGTGGGAGGGTGGTTAGTGTGTGTGTGGGGGGGTTAGTGTGTGTGTGTGTGTGGGATAGTGTGTGTGGGGGGTGGTTAGTGTGTGTGTGTGGGGGGGGTGGTTAGTGTGTGTGGGGGGTGGTTAGTGTGTGTGTGTGGGGGGGGTGGTTAGTGTGTGTGTGGGGGGTGGTTAGTGTGTGTGTGGGGGGGGGGGGGGTGGTGGTTAGTGTGTGTGTGTGACGCGTTGAGGGAACGGGACCCAACGGGTCCCACTTGGTCCAGTATACCTCTAAAAGTCTTTGTCAGTTAATTACTCTTCAAACTGGTCACTGACTCTAATTATATCAAATTTAATTAACTTTTTGTAATTAAGTTTTGAAGGAAATTGGATGAAAGATGTGTTGGCCTGCAACCTGCCTCTGGATTGCCACTGGCCTGCTACTCATTCATTTGGAAACTGTCATTTCTAATAATACCTGACTCGACCTGATTCTATTAATCAGGTTTCAGCCGATTAATAGAATCTCACACAAGCCATTTATTTCTCTCGTGTCGTAGACAATTTAACATTTAATAAACTGTCGGTAATAATTCATTATAATCCCGAGTCTCAACCCGAAACGTCAGGTCTGAAGAAGGGTCCCAACCCGAAACGTCACCCATCTACTTTCTCCAGAGATGCTGTCTGACCAGCTAAGTTACTCCAGCATTTTGTGTCTATCTTGGTAAAAACCAGCATCTGCAGTTCATTTTCATTAGATTTTATTTCATTATACTCTTTTCCAGAATAGTGTAAACTTCTTGTGTCCTCTGTTTTACAAGCCTTTGTTAAAATAAAATTGTCTTTTTTTGCCTTATCAATAATCTGCTTGGCATGCTTATTAATCAACATGGACCTTTGGACAAGTATTTTGGCATCATTGCATACATTCCCTTGAACATGTTGCCGCGGTTACTAGCGCCAGGGATCTTGTGACAAAGTACTGATTTTGGTTTCTCTCGTAAGTGATAGGAGCAGAATTAGGCCATTCAGCCCATCTAGTCTACTCCGCCGTTCAATCATGGCTGATCTATCTCTCCCTCCTAACCCCCATCCCTCCATAACCCCTGACCCCTGAACGGAGACGAGGAAACACTTTTTCTCACAGAGAGTGGTGAGTGTGTGGAATTCTCTGCCTCAGAGGTCGGTGGAGGCAGGTGCTCTGAATGCTTTCAAGAGAGAGCTAGATAGGGCTCTTAAAAATAGCGGAGTCAGGGGATATGGGGAGAAGGCAGGAACGAGGTACTGATTGGGGATGATCAGCCATGATCACATTGAATGGTAGTGCTGGCTCGAAGGGCCGAATGGCCTACTCCTGCACGAATTGTCTATTGTCTATAACCCAGAATCTGCCGTTAAAATACCTATTGACTTGGCCTCCACAGCTGTCTGTGGCAATGAATTCCACAGATTCACCACCCTCAGGCTAAAGAAATTCCTCCCCATCTCCTTTCTACAGGTACGTCCTTTTATTCTGAGGCTGTGGCCTCTGATCCTAGACTCTCCCCCTAGTGGAAACATCCTCCCCACGTCCGCTCTATCCAGGCCTCAACAAATGTAAAGTTATAGTCATCTGTAATCAAGGTATTATTTAGTTTAGTTTAGAGATACAGCGTGGAAACAGGCCCTTCGGCCCACTGGGTCCGCGCCGACCAGCGATCCCCGCACACTAACACTATCCTACACACACAATTTTTACATCTATACCAAGCCAATCAGCCTACAAACCCGCACGTCTTTGGAGTGTGGGAGGAAACCGAAGATCTCGGAGAAAGCCACGGGGAGAACGTACCAACTCCGTACAGACAGCACCCGTAGCCAGGATCAAAACCATTCGGCCCATCAAGTCTATTCCGTCATTCAATCATGGCTGATCTACAGTATCTCTTCCACCTAACCCCATTCTCCTGCATTCTCCTTTTTTTATCGCCTTCCATCACAGTGAGGAATGTGGAGGAGTCACTGTGGTGGATGTTTATGTTAAAATGTGTTTTGTGTGTTCCGTTGCTTTTTATTTGTATAACTGACTTGGCAAATGTATTAAATTCCTGGTATGTTGCAAAACCAAATGGCTGGAGTTTTAACGGACATTTTCAACCTCTCACTTCTGAGGTCTGCGGTTCCCACCTGCTTTAAAAGGGCATCAATTATACCAGTGCCCAAGAAGAGCAAGGTGACGTGCCTCAATGACTATCGACCAGTGGCACTAATGCCGGTGGTGATGAAGTGCTTTGAGAGGCTGATCATGGCACAAATCAACTCCTCCCCCGACAAAAACCTGGACCCACTACAGTTTGCTTATCGCCACAACAGATCAACGGTGGATGCGATCTCGCTGGCCCTCCACTCCGCTCTGGACCACTTGGACAACAAAAACTCATATGTCAGGCTGTTATTCATTGACTACAGCTCGGCATTTAATACCATCATCCCCTCCAAGCTGGTTACCAAGCTCTCGGATCTGGGTCTCTGCGCATCCCTCTGCAATTGGATCTTCGACTTCCTCATCCACAGACCACAGTCTGTTCGTATTGGTGGAAATGTGTCAGCCTCGATAACAATCAGCATGGGAGCACCTCAAGGCTGCATGCTCAGCCCCTGCTGTAATCACTCTATATTCATGACTGCGTTGCCGGACATAGTGCAAACTCCATCATCAAGTTCGCCGACGACACCACTGTTGTGGGACGTATCACTGATGGAGATGAGTCAAAGTATAGAAGAGAGATCGAGCAACTGTCCATATGGTGCCAGCACAATAACCTGGCTTTGGTAGGGGTAGGATGGGGACCCACAGTCCCATTTATATCAATGGGTCGATGGTGGAAAGGGTCAAGAGCTTCAAATTTCTGGGCGTGCATATTTCCAAAGATCTCTCCTGGTCCCAGAACAGTGATGCAATCATAAAGAAAGTACATCAGCGCCTCTTCTTCCTGAGAAGATTACGGAGAGTCGGGTTGTCAAGGAGGGCTCTCTCAAACATCTACAGATGCACAGTAGAGAGCATGCTGACCGGTTGCATCGTGGCTTGGTTCGGCAACTTGAGCGCCCTGGAGCGGAAAAGACTACAAAAAGTTGTAAACACTGCCCAGTCCATCATCGGTTCTGATCTCCTTACCATTGAGGGGATCTATCGCAGTCGCTGCCTTAAAAAGGCTGGCAGTATCATCAAAGACCCACACCATCCTGGCCACACACTCATCTCACCGCTGCCTTCAGGTAGAAGGTACAGAAGCCTGAAATCTGCAACATCCAGGTTCAGGAATAGCTACTTCCCCACAGCCATCAGACTATTAAACTCAACTCAAACAAAAATCTGAACTTTAATAGCCTGTTGCACTTTACCTGCTTATTTATGTGTGTATATATATATATATTCAATGGTATATGGACACACTGATCTGTTCTGT
This sequence comes from Amblyraja radiata, assembly GCF_010909765.2. Taxonomy (NCBI): domain Eukaryota; kingdom Metazoa; phylum Chordata; class Chondrichthyes; order Rajiformes; family Rajidae; genus Amblyraja; species Amblyraja radiata. The sequence goes on along the minus strand of NC_045975.1, from coordinate 3,630,075 downwards.
ATTTATTTATGCCTACTATATTCTGTTGTGCTGAAGCAAAGCAAGAATTTCATTGTCCTATCTGGGACACATGACAATAAACTCTCTTGAACTTGAACTTGAACTATACTTGGTTAATAAAGTATTATTGTGACTGTGATTCTCCCCATAACCTCTGTCGCCCGTACTAATCCAGAATCTATCTATCTCTGCCTTTAAAATATCCACTGACTTGGCCTCCACAGCCTTCTGTGGCAAAGAATTCCACAGATTCACCACCCTCTGACGACATGTTGATCGGAGTGGGCAAGTTGGGCCTGTGACTCTGATTATGAAAATATGTTGATTATAGATTAGTTATGTGGGGGGAGGGGTGGGGGGGGGGAATTCACCTGCAATTTAATCCAAATAACTTTATTTCCTAATGCCCCTGTCCCACTTAGGGAACCTGAACGGAAACCTCTGGAGACTTTACGCCCCACCCAAGGTTTCCGTGCGGTTCCCGTGCGGAGGTTTTTGTCAGTCTCCCTACCTGCTTCCACTACCTGCAACCTCCGGCAACCACCTGCAACCTCTGGGAACCGCACGGGAGCCTTGGGTGGGGCGCAAAGTCTCCAGAGGTTTCCGTTCAGGTTTCCTAAGTGGGACAGGGGCATTATGCACCAACAGAACAAGAGGTGTGCATGGACATACCCTCTGGAAGAGGCGCACTTAACACAAACTAACTGGGAAATTGGGATTTAATGTGCAAAATCAGGATGGAAATAGATAAAGACACAGAGTGCTGGAATAACCAGTAGCTCAGGCAGCATCTCTGGAGGACATGGATAGGTGACGTTTCAGTTCAGGATCCAGTACTTTGTGTTCACCTGGTGAGTTGTTTTTTTTCCCCCAAAGATAAACTTTATTCAGAATTTAAAAAAATACACAAAACAAAAACACTGCAGCACTTTGTGTCTTCTGAAGAAGGGTCCCGACCCGAAACGTCACCTATCCAGGGATGCTGCCTGACTTTGTTAGTCCAGCACTTTGTGTCTTTCCTTGGTAAAGCAGCATCTGCAGTTCCTTATCCAAGGAGGTAACTCCAAAGTACAGAAAGTTTCAGAGACAAGGCACTGGGCAGCGCCAGAGACCCAGGTTCGATCCTCACTACGGATGACAATAGACAATAGACAATAGGTGCAGGAGTAGGCCATTCGGCCCTTCGAGCCAGCACCGCCATTCAATGTGATCATGGCTGATCATCCCCAATCAGTACCGCGTTCCTGCCTTCTCCCCATATCCCCTGACTCCGCTATCTTTAAAAGCCCTATCTAGCTCTCACTTGAAAGTATCCAGAGAATCGGCCTCCACCGTCCTCTGAGGCAGAGAATTCCACAGACTCACAACTCTCTGTGTGAAAACGTGTTTCCTCGTCTCCGTTCTAAATGGAGATTCTACTCTCCATTTAGAATCTCCATTCTAAATGGGTGCTGTCTTTATGAGGTTTGTACGTTCCCCCTGTGACCTGCGTGGGTTTTCTCCGGGTGCTCTGGTTTCCTCTCACACTACAAAGACATGCAGGTTTGTAGGTTAATTGGCTTCGGTAAAAATTGTTAATCGGCCCCAGTGTGTGTGGGATAGTGCTAGAGTACGGGGTGATCGCTGGGCGGCACGGACTCGGTGGGCCGAAGGGCCTGTTTCTACGCTTTATCTCCAAAGTATAAAGACCCACTGAATTACTCCAGCACTTTGTGTCTTTCCTTGGTAAACCTTGTCATCTGCAGTTCCTTGCTTCTGCAAGGAAATTAACCTACCTCCAGCGAGTTTGGACTTTATATTTTAAATCATAAACTTTATTCAGGATTAAAAATATGTGACTGTTCAAAATTCCTCGCACATTCCCCACGGCTTTCCATACATTCATATGTCGTAGTGTTTGAACTTTTCTCCACAGATGCTGCCTGACCAGCTGAGTTACTCCAGCACTTTGTTTCTTTCCTTGGTAAAGCAGCGTCTGCAGTTCCTTGTGTCTTACAAGGAAATAACTCCAAAGCCCAGAGTTTGGACTTTTCAGCAGTTCCTCCAGCACTCTGTGTCTTTTTTATATTAAAGCAGCACCTGCAGTTCCTTATTTCCTACATGAAAATAACTCCAGTCCAGAGTTTGAACTTTTCAGCAGTTACTCCAGCACTCTGCCTTTTTTTATATTAAAGCAGCACCAGCAGTTCCTTATTTCCTACATGAAAATAACTCCAGTCCAGAGTTTGAACTTTTCAGCAGTTACTCCAGCACTCTGTCTTTTTTTAATATTAAAGCAGCACCAGCAGTTCCTTATTTCCTACATGAAAATAACTCCAATCCCGAGTTTGAACTTTTCAGCAGTTACTCCAGCACGTTGTGTCTTTTTTTATTATTAAAGCAGCACCTGCAGTTCCTTAATTCCTACAAGAAAATAACTCCAAAGTCCAGAGTTTGAACCTTTCGCCAGAGACCCGCTGAGTTACTCCAGCACTTTGTGTCTTTTTTGTTGTAAACCAGCATCTGCAGTTCCTTATTTCTAAAACACTTTTTGTTGTAAAGAAGTGAAGGAAAGTTGACTTAATTCGGTGCCTAGCCTCGCAATAAGTTAGAAACGACTCATGCCGACATTAAAGGGCGAGGATCTCTTTGTTTAATGCAAGATTATTTTTTAAAGCGATTTCAGGAGGATTTCCTGCAGAAACAGAGCAGAAATGTACTGGTCAGGATGTGACGTTAGCTGGGGTTTAGAGACAGGCGAATGGGAGGAATAGGGAGGGCCGGTCGGGGGAGTGAGTGAGTGAGTGTGAGAGAGAGATGGGGACCGGACGGTCGCTGCTCTGGGCTCTGTTTCTCATCGCCGCGCTTCTCACCAGCACTCGCTGCCTAATTCTGCAACAACCTCCAGCCACAGGTAAGTCTGTTACACCCTGTAACCTGGCAGCATTGCAGGTAAACCCACTCCCACCCGCCTCTTCCGTCTGTCTCTCTCTCTGTCTGTCTCTCTCTGTCTGTCTGTCTCTCTCTCTGTCTCTCCCTGTCTGTCTCTCTCTGTCTGTCTGTCTCTCTCTCTGTCTGTCTCTCTGTCTGTCTGTCTCTCTCTCTCTCTGTCTGTCTGTCTGTCTCTCTCTCTGTCTGTCTCTCTCTCTCTCTGTCTGTCTGTCTCTCTCTGTCTGTCTCTCTCTCTGTCTGTCTCTCTGTCTGTCTGTCTCTCTCTGTCTGTCTGTCTCTCTCTCTCTGTCTCTCTCTCTGTCTCTCTCTCTGTCTCTCTCTCTCTGTCTGTCTCTCTCTCTCTCTCTGTCTGTCTGTCTCTCTCTCTGACTCATTCCTAGCAACCTCCCAGGATGTGTAATAAGATTAGACACAGAAAGCTGGAGAAACTCAGCTCCGTGAGGCAGCAGCGTCTCCGGAATTGAGAAGCAATTGACTGGGTGGAAGTTTCGGGTCCAGACCCCCAGAAGTTCATGCTCAAACTTTGAACTTGCATCTTTAACCCCCAGTAAACTAACGTGGGCGGCTGCAAAACGTTGTAAAACAACTTCTGTGTGTGTGTGTGTGTGTGCGTCTCTGTGTGTGTGTGTGTGTGCGTGTGCGTGTGTGTGTGTGCGTCTCTGTGTGTGTGTGTTTCTGTTTACTGTAAACTTTCTGTTTACTTACTCTGGCGTTGACATTCACAGGGTTGTGGTTTATCGCGTCGCATACAACTCGGGAACAATCCCTTCGGCCCTACTCGCCCATGCTAACCAAAACGCAGAGTCTTGTGGGGAGGGGAGAACTATGGCAGTGGGGGGTTTAAAGGGGAATGTTTTAGGGAGAGGAGAGGAGGGAACTGGACGGAGAGGGGAGGGGCGGGGAAGGGAGGGAGGAGTGGGTGGAGAGGTGGGGGGGGAGAAATGAGAGGTGGGGTAGGAGGGGTTGAGGAGGGAGGAATGGAAGGGTTAGTTGGGCAGGGAGGGTTGGATAGAGTGGGGTTAGAAGGGAAGGGTACAGGAGGGGAGGCGTGAGCTTGGGGGGGGGGTTAAAGGCACGTTTGAGGGAGGGGGGAGAATGGGAGGGGTGCTGTTGGAAGAGTTGAGGGATAAACTGGAGGACGATGAGCAGAGTTAGAGGATGGGAGTGTGGTTAGAAGGGAGGTCCAGAGCGAGGGGAGGGGTTAGGGAGGGGGGGGGGGGGAGTGAGCTAGTGGTGAGGGTTAAGAGGGAGATTTGGGAGGGGAGAAGTGGGTTAGTGGTGATGTTAGAATGGAGGGGGTAAGGGCAGTGGGTGGGTGGGCTAGTGCGGCGGTTAGGACAGAGGGGTGAGGGTTAGTGTTAGGGTTAGAGGGGAGGGGTGAAATAGAGGGAGGGGTTAGAAAGGAGGGCTAGAGGAGTGTATCGTGGTTAGAAGAGGGAGGGGGGAGGGGTTAGAGGGGTAGGAGGCTGGGTGCTGGAACGTGGAGGGGGGGTGAGAGGAGAGGGCAGTGTGGATGGAGAGGCCATCAGGAGTAGGGTGGGACAAGGTGGAACTGGTTGGTGTGACCGATGGCCAGCATGAGCTGAGTGGGCCGAAGGGCCTGCGGAAGTAAAACTGAAACTTGCCTTTGGTTGAAGGTCGGCGGGTAAAATGTTGCATTTAAGCGACATTGATGAAGCGTTTGTTTCCAATTCTCTCGCTGTAGGTCACATTAAAGTCCCGCTCTTGCAACACGTGTCTGTCTATTTGGAGCCCAATGAACATAAACGAGTTGTCATTACAAACATCAGTCGCCTCGCTGCCTCTGTGGTTGCCCAGGTATATTCCCACGTGCTAAACGTGACAGTTTCTCTCTCCAGGGTAAGTCCATCGATCAACATTGTGTGCAATTTTGGTCCCATATTTGAAACATAGAAACATAGAGATAGATGCAGGAGGAGGCCATTCGGAACCTTCGAGCCAGCACCGCCATTCTTTGTGATCATGGCTGATCGTCCCCAATCTTTAACCCGTGCCTGCCTTCTCCCCATATCCCTTGACTCCACTAGCCCCTAGAGCTCTATCTAACTCTCTCTTAAATCCGTCCAGTGACCTGGCCTCCACTGCCCTCTGTGGCAGGGAATTCCATAAAGGAATTCCATTAAGGAAGGACATTCTTGCTATTGAGGGAGTGCAGCGTAGGTTCACGAGGTTAATTCCCGGGATGGCGGGACTGTCATATGCTGAGAGAATGGAGCGGCTGGGCTTGTACACTCTGGAGTTTAGAAGGATGAGAGGGGATCCTATTGAAACGTAAGATTATTAAGGGTTTGGACATGCTAGAGGTAGGAAACATGTTCCCGATGTTTGGGGAGTCCAGAACCAGGGGCCACAGTTTAAGAATAAGGGGTAAGCCATTTAGAATGGAGACGAGGAAACACTTTTTCTCACAGAGTTGTGAGTCTGTGGAATTCTCTGCCTCGGAGGGCGGTTCTCTGGATACTTTCAAGAGAGCTAGATAGGGCTCTTAAAGATAGCGGAGTCAGGGGATATGGGGAGAAGGCAGGAACTTAGTACTGATTGGGGATGATCAGCCATGATCACATTGAATGGCGGTGCTGGCTCGAAGGGCCGAATGGCCTACTCCTGCACCTATTGTCTATTGTCTATTAAAAGGCTGTGCTAACCTATTTTAAATTGGCTCCTTCATCTTAACTTTAGAGATACAGAAGGCAAACAGGCCCCTCTGCCCACCTAGTTTGTGCCAATCAGCCAACAGAGTCTACACCAACCAGCGATCACCCCGTACACTAGCACTATCTCACACACACTAGGGACAATTTACAATTTTACAGAAGCCAATTAACCTTCAAACCTGCACCTCTTTAGAGTGTGGGAGGAAACCGGAGCACCCGGAGAAAACCCACGCAGTCACAGGGAGAACGTACAAACTCCGTACAGACAGTCGGGGTTAAACCCGGGTCTCTGGCGCTGTAAGGCAGCAGCTCTACCACTGCGTCATCATGCCCCCCCCCCAAAGATGTCGCCCGCCCTCTCTCTGACTTTTCATTTTTGCATCTATTTCGTTTGTCCAACAATCCCAATCTTAAAAAAAAAAAACCCTTGCTTTTATCCACCTATCACTCACCCGGTTTTGTCCTGCCACCCACCTCTCTTCCAGCTTTCTCCCCGCCACTGCTCTCAGTCCAAAGAAGGGTCCTGACCTGAAGCGTCACCTGTCCATGTTCTCCAGGGATGCTGCCTGACCCGCTGATTACCTGTGGCAGGGAGGTATTGTGGTTGCCCGGAGTGCTCAGTAAAGTGTGCAGATTTGTGGAGGGTTAAACATTGCTGGTGACCTTTCATCTGGCACGGAGTTGCTGGGCTGAATGTCCTCCTTTTCTAGCATGACAGTGGCGCAGCGGTAGAGTTGCTGCCTCACAGCGCCAGAGACCCGAGTTCAATCCTGACTACGGGCGCTGCCTTTGCGGAGTTTGTATGTTCTCCCCATGACCCGCGTGGGTTTTCTCCGGGATCTCCAGTTTCCTCCCCCACTCCAAAGATGTACAGGTTTGTAGGTTAATTGGCTTTGGTAAAATTGTAAATTGTCCCTAGTGTGTGTAGGATAGAGTGAATGTGCGGGGATCGCTGGTCGGCGCGGACTCAGTGGGTCCTAGGCCCTGTTTCTGCGCTGTATCTCTAAAACAGTTTATGCACAAAATTGTGCAGTTTTGAAAGGTAATCTGGTATATGTACATTCTCCCTGTGAACCGTGTGGGTTTTCTCCGGGATCTCCGGTTTCCTCCCAAACTCCAGAGACATGCCGCTTTAATAATAATAAATAATAATAAATTTTATTTATGGGCGCCTTTCAAGAGTCTCAAGGACACCTTACAAAAATTTAGCAAGTAGAGGAAAAACATGTAAGCGGAATGAAATAAATAGTAGAGACATGACTAGTACACAAATTAAATATGAATTGGCTTTGTAGGTTAACTGGCTTGATGTCATTGTAAACTACCCCTAGTGTGTGTGTAGAACATTGAAAGTGTGCGGGGATCGCTGGTTAGTGCGAACTCAGTGGGCCGAAGGGCCTGTTTCCACGCTGCATCTCTAAACTAAAGTAAACTAAATATAAGGGAATATGAGTATGATTGGATCAACTGCGGTACTAACCCATTAAGTAATTCAAAGTTGCTTTATTTAGCCTGGTTTAATATCACATGTACCGAGGTACGGTGACAATCTTTTGCTGCGTGCTAACTAGCCAGCGGAAAGATTATTATCACGTGTGACACGCTAGAGGCAGGAAACATGTTCCCTATGTTGGGGGAGTCCAGAACCAGGGGCCACAGTTTAAGAATAAGGAGTAAGCCATTTAGAACGGAGACGAGGAAACACTTTTTCTCACAGAGAGTGGTGAGTCTGTGGAATTCTCTGCCTCAAGAGGGCGGTGGAGGCAGGTTCTCTGGATGTTTTCAAGAGAGAGCTAGATAGGGCTCTTAAAAATAGCGGAGTCAGGGGATATGGGGAGAAGGCAGGAACGGGGTACTGATTGGGGATGATCAGCCATGATCACATTGAATGGTGGTGCTGGCTCGAAGGGCCGAATGGCCTACTCCTGCACCTATTGTCTATTGTGTGCACTGCGCAGTCTAATCTTTTTCTGCAACGCTCGTACATGCACGAGTCGCCATATTTCGGTGCCATTTCCAAAAAATCCAAAGTCCAGTCCATGCACTCGATATCTTGGAGTGGCTCCAGATCCAGGCGAGACCCAGGCTGCCGCTGGGCCTCCTCCATCTCTCTCGGCCCACCGACCCACGCCCCTCTCCCCTTCTCGACTGCCTCTGTGTCCCGGGAGCACCTGCAGCCGGCCTCGAGGACGCTGGTGGCAACAGCCCGGTCACTCTTGACTCCTGAACTGAACAACACTCTTGACTCCTGAACTGAGCAGACCAGCTCTGTTGGAGACAGGAAATAGAGAAAGTCTCCCAAACGACAATGGAACTTGGTTACATTTAGGATGGAACTGCAGATGCTGGTTTAAAACGAAAATAGGCACAAAAAGCTGGAGTAACTCACAAATTATAGTACATTCAGCCCATTGAGTCTACTCCGCCATTGAATCATGGCTGATCTCTGCCTCATAATCCAATTTTCCTGCCTTCTCCCCATATCGCTTGACACCCATTCTAATTCGGTATATGTCTATCTCTGCCAAATATATCCACTGACTTGGCCTCCCCAGCCCTCTGTGACAATGAGTTCCACAGATTAACTACCCTGACTAAAGAAGTTCCTCCTCACCTCCTTTCTAAAAGAGCGCCCTTTAATTCTGAGGCTGTGACCTGTGGTCTGAGACTCTCCCACCAATGGAAACATCCTCTCCACATCCACTCTATCTACGCCTTTCATTATTCTGTAAGTTTCAATGAGGTCCCCCCTCAACCTTCTGAACTGCAGGCCCAGTGTTGTCAAGTGCTAACCCATATGCTAAGCCACTCATTCCTGGAATCATTCTTGTAAACCTCTTCTGGACCCTCTCCAGAGCCAGCACATCCTTCCTCAGATATGGGGCCCACATTTGTTCACAGTACCTGTACTATAAATACGGCCTGACCAACAAGTCAGGCAGCATCTCTGGAGAAAAGGAATAGCTGACGTTTCGGATTGAGACCCTTCTCCAGATATGAAACGTCACCTATTCATTTTCTCCAGAGATGCTGCCTAACCCTCTGAGTTACTCCAGCTTTTTGGGACTATCACGGAATTTGGTTATTCTGCTTTTAAAAGAAAACTGCCAGATTTGGTAGAGAACTGTGTGGAGTCCAAGACAGTGGATATTTATGTAAAGGCAGAGATAGATAGATGGATGGATGGATGGATGGATGGATGGATGGATCAGTACGGGTGTCGGGGGTTATGGGGAGAAGGCAGGAGAATGCAGTTAGGAGGGAGAGATAAATCAGCCATGATTGAATAGACTTGCTGGGCCGAATGGCCAAATTCTGCTTCTATCACTGATGTGCTTAAGAAACCTGGTTAGTTTAAGCTTTTATCCAACCGCACAAAAGTTTTGGTAACTTATAGGCACACTTGAAATGGTGTTGGTGCGTTTTAAGGAAGTTGTCTCATTTCCTGTGGTGCTTCAGTATTTTTCTGTAGACTCATCCTACACGAGCTCCAGTGCCGGTGTGGTTCTGATATTGAACCCAGACGCTGCCAAGGCAACTTTCTACGTCAAAGCTGGTGAGGAAGAGGTGTTGGCGACTCTGTTTGCTTTGCCCTACGCAGCTCAAGGTAACTTAACTCTGGTACATCTCTCTTGCCTTCATTTAATGCACACATAATAGAAGATGTTTGTATAATGCACAGAAAGTAATAACTTGCATTTGGCAGAAGAACGAAGGGGTCTCTGAGTTAAAAGCACAAAATCGCGAATTGCGATGAAAGTTAACAAGTCGTTTGTTTCCGAACAAACGTTTAGTTTATTATGTGTAGGAAAGAACTGTGCGGAGATCGCTGGTTGGTGCGAACTCAGTGGGCCGAAGGGCCTGTATCCACGCTGTATCTCTAAACTAAAGTAAACTAAATATCAGGGAATATGAGTGTGATTGAATCAACTGCGGTACTAACCCTCACTCTGACACTGGAGCAGGCCCAGGACAGATTGGGAATGGGAGGGGGAGTTGAAGTGCTGAGCAACCGGGAGATCAGGTATGTTTAAGCGGACTGAGCGGAGGTGTTCAGTGAAACGATCGCCGAGCCTGCGCTTGCTCTCGCCGATGTACAGGAGTCCACACCTGGAACAGTAGACGAGGTTGGAGGCGGTGCAAGAGAACCTCTGCCTCACCTGAAAAGACTGTCTGGGTCCTTGGATGGAGTCGAGGGGGGAGGTAAAGGGACAGGTGTTGCATCTCCTGCGTTTGCAGGAGAAAGTACCCGGGGAGGGGGTGGTTTGGGTGGGAAGGGATGAGTTGACCAGGGAGTTAAGGAGGAACGGTCTCTGCCGTAAGCAGAAAGGGGTGGAGATGGGAAGATGTGGCCAGTGGTGGGGTCCCATTGGAGGTGGCGAAAATTTGGAGGATTTACAGAAAGGTCAGTGTGGGAATGGGGGGCGGGGGGGGAATAGTTAAAGTTTGGCAACCAGTAGATCACGTAGGTTTAGGCAGATTGAGATGTGGTGAAGCGATTGCCAAGCCTGCTCTTGGTCACCCATATAGAACAAGGTGTGGGCTCCTCTATAAAGAGAATAGCTGTTGAACTGAATGATTGCTTTCTTTCTGCAATGCTCTCAGATCCAGTACCAGGTGCCTGCAACCTCGAGTTTAACTTGGACAATGACCCTAACTTGCACTTGACATACAATGTGTATGAAACTGCTGTATCATTTGCACCAGCGAACCTGGGCACAGATAGGTAAGTCAGTCATCGACTAACGTGAGTAGCAAGAGTCCAGTCAAGAGAGTTTTATTGTCATGTGTCCCAGATAGGACAATGAAATTCTTGCTTGCTGCAGCACAACAGAATATGTAAACATAATGCAGAACAGGAGATAAAAGTTCAGTGTGTCTATATACCATAGACATAGAAACATAGAAAATAGGTGCAGGAGTAGGCCATTCAGCCCTTCGAGCCTGCACCGCCATTCAATATGATCATGGCTGATCATCCAACTCAGTATCCTGTACCTGCCTTCTCTCCATACCCCCTGATCCCTTTAGCCACAACTGGCCACATCTAACTCCCTCTTAAATATAGCCACTGAACTAGCCTCAACTACCAACAGCAGAGAATTCCACAGATTCACCACTCTCTCTGTGTAAAAAATGATTCTCTCATCTCGGTCCTAAAAGACTTCCCTCTTATCCTTAAACTGTGACCCCTTGTTCTGGACTTCCCCAACATCGGGAATAATCTTCTTGCATCTAGCCTGTCCAGCCCCTTAAGAACTTTGTAAGTTTCTATGAGATCCCCCCTCAATCTTCTAAATTCTAACGTGTACAAGCCGAGTCTATCCAGTCTTTCTTCACATGAAAGTCCTGCCATCCCAGGAATCAGTCTGGTGAACCTTCTCTGTACTCCCTCTATGGCAAGAATGTTTTTCCTCAGATTAGGAGACCAAAACTGTACGCAATACTCCAGGTGTGGTCTCATCAAGACCCTGTACAACTGCAGTAGAACCTCCCTGCTCTTATACTCAAACCCTTTTGCTATGAATGCTAACATACCATTCGCTTTCTTCACTGCCTGCTGCACCTGCATGCCTACTTTCAATGACTGGTGTACCATGACACCAGGTCTCGTTGCATCTCCCCTTTTCCTAATCGGCCACCATTCAGATAAAAGTCTACTTTCCTGTTTTTGCCACCAAAGTGAATAACTTCACATTTATCCACATTATACTGCATCTGCCATGCATTTGCCCACTCACCCAACGTATCCAAGTCACCTTGCAGCCTCCTAGCATCCTCCTCACAGCTAACACTGCCCCCCAGCTTCGTGTCATCCGCAAACTTGGAGATGTTGCATTCAATTCCCTCATTCAGATCATTAATATATATTGTAAATAGCTGGGGTCCCAGCACTGAGCCATATATGTACACAATAAATAAACAGGTGAAGTGCAATAGGCTGTTATAGTTCAGAGTTTGTTTGATGTCGTGTTTAATAGCCTGATGGCTGTGGGGAAGAAGCTGTTCCTGAACCTGGATGTTGCAGATTTCAAGCTCCTGTACCTTCTTCCCGATGGCAACGGAGAGATGAGTGTGTGGCCAGGATGGTGTGGGTCCTTGATGATGCTGGCAGCCTTTATGAGGCAGTGGCTGCGATAGATCCATTCAATGGTGGGGAGGTCAGAGCCGATGATGGACTGGGCAGTGGTCACAACTTTCTGCATTCTTTTCCGCTCCTGGAGGCTCAAGTTGCCGAACCAAGCCACGATGAAGCCAGTCAGAATGCTCTCCACTGTGCATCTGTCGAGAGACAGGCAGAGACCCACGCAGGTCACGGGGAGACCGTACAAACTCGGTACGGACAGAACCCGTGGTCGGAATCGAACCCGGGTCTCTGGCGCTGCAAGCGCTGTAAGGCAGCAACTCTACCACTGCGCCACCCTGACCGACCTGTGTTCTGTGAACCCCATATGAAACCTATATGCTCAATGAAACGTACAGACTTCCTGTGCTTGTACTTTTGTTTAGAGGGACCTTTCCCCCCGCCTGTGATGTTGGGACGGACGGGCACACACGGTGGAGGTTGACCTATGAGCTTTACCAATACTTTCTACCAGAGAATGACCTCAGCGATAAAAGTCTGTCAGATGGGATGAGCAAAATGTCATCTGTACAAAGCATAATGGCGAACGGAATGAAGGTAATGAGGTGTATTGTTAACATGGAATGATACAAGCCAAGGGTGGATCAGTTTGTCATTAAAATACTAAGGGAGAATTTTTCCTCCTTTACATACAATATTTCAAACAACATATATTTCAATCTATCGTACCTCACAACTTGTGTAGGAAGGAACTGCAGTTGCTGGTTTACAGTGAAGGTAGACACAAACAGGTGGAGTAACTCAACGGGACAGGCAGCATCTATGGAGCGAAGGAATAGGTGACGTTTCGGGTCGAGACCCTTCTTCGGACTATTCAGAAAGGTCTCGACCCGAACCGCCACCTATTCCTTCGCTCCATCGATGCTGCCTCGCCCGCTGAGTTTCCCCAGCACTTTTGTCGACCTTCGATTTTTTCCAGCATCTGCAGTTCTTTCTTAAACAAGACAACAAGACATAGGACACTTAACCCATCTCACTTTGATTCTCGACTACCTTAGATCTGCAAGGAAAGACTTAAAAAGTGCTGGAGTAACTCAGTGTGTCAGGCAGCATCTCTGTAGGCGGATAGGCGATGTTTCGGGTTCCAGAGGAAGAACGGTGACTCACGACATCGTCTACCCACGTTCTCCGCAGATGCTTCTTGACCCACTGAGTTGCTCCAGCCCTTTTTTTTTCTAAACTTTAGTTCTTTAACGAAGCCAATATATCTTGGAGTATTACAGACAGGTGCAATGTCAGTATTTAAAAAAAAAAAAGGAAAGAGTTACAGATCAAGGCCACATGGTGGCGCAGCGGTAGAGTTGCTGCCTCACAGCACCAGGGACCCGGGTTCGATTCTGACCTTGGGTGCTATCTGTACAGAGTTTGTACGTTCTGCCTGTGACTGCGTGGGTTTTCTCCGGGTGCTCTGGTTTCCTCCCAATCTCCAAACACATGCAGGTTCGTAGGTTAATCGGCTTCTGTACATTGTAAAATGTTCCCTAGTGTGTAGGATAGTGCTAGTGTACGGGGTGATCATTGGTCGGCGCGGACTCGGTGGGCCGAAGGGCCTTTCTCATGCTGTATCTCTAAAGTCTAAGGACTTTGCATTTGTGTTGCTGACTGATGCAGTTATGCTATCTGGGGATATTATCTATGCTGGTTCATGACACTGCTTCCACATATCACCAGCTTCGGTCCACAGATCAGTTAGACAGGTACATGTATAGTGTAGGAAGGAACTGCAGATGCTGGTTTACACTGAAGATAGACACAAAATGCTGGAGTAACAGGGACAGGAAGTATCTCTGGAGAGAAGGAATGGGTGACGTTTCAGATCGAGACCCTTCTTTAGACATGGATAGGACTGGTTTAGAGGGATATGGGCCAAACGTGGGCAAGAGGGACTAGAGTAGATGGGGCATGATGGTCGGTGTGGGCAAGTTGGGCCAAAGGGCATGTTTCCACTGTATGATTCCATGACTCTATTTTAGAATTACAACTTGCATAAAGGAATGAATGAGCATTTCTCTGGCTGCCAATACAATTGAGGTCCATTGAGAATACGTGTTGATCTTGCAATTGACATCCTTTTAGACTAAGTGTATGTTTTCTTTCCGTTGTAGATCACCACAATACAATCATCTCAGAAGACCAGGCTCTATGGAAACTCGTATGTTGGCATTGGAGTGATATACAATGTAATTGTTAGAGACCCTTTGTTAAAGACGTCTGCAGCTTATGCGCCTGTGTCCACCTACACCTGTGACTTGTCCACCAACGGATACGAATGCAAGCAGTCAGGTATGCAAAACAAATTTCCTTCAACAATTAACTTCAATTCACTTCTGACCTAAAATATTTCCATTTTGTATGAGAACCGTAATTGAAACTGAGAATTGGTGCAAGATTTTGGGGACAGATAGTCTGTCCATCCATCTTAAAGACATAGGAGCAGAATTAGGTCATTCAGCCCATCGAGTCTGCTCCACAGTAAAGAAGGACTGGGTGCTTCCCATAGGGTGGCACGGATGTGCAACGGTAGAGTTGCTGCCTCACAGCGCCAGAGACCCAGGTTCGATCCTAACTACGGGTGCTGTCTGTGCGGAGTTTGTACGTCATCCCCGCGACCTGGGTGGGTTCTGTCCGAGATCTTCGGTTTCCTCCCACACTCCAAAGACATACAGGTTTGTAGGTTAATTGGATTGGTATAAATGTAAATTTTCCAGAGTGTGTACAGGGTAGTGTTAATGTGCGGGGATGGCTTGTCAGTGCAGACTCGGTGGGCCGAAGGGCCTGTTTCTGCACTATATCTCTAAACCAAAAAATATCTACATTCAGCGCAAAAATGTTTTTATGCGTAAAATCCAGACTGTTGTATTTCTTTCTACCTGGGTTCCACACAGAGTTGAGAGTGTGGAATTCTCTGCCTCAGAGGGCGGTGGAGGCAGGTTCTCTGGATGCTTTCAAGAGAGAGCTAGATAGGGCTCTTAAAAAATAACGGAGTCAGGGGATATGGGGGGGGGGAGGCAGGAACGGGGTACTGATAGGGGATGATCAGCCATGATCACATTGAATGGCGGTGCTGGCTCGAAGGGCCAAATGGCCTACTCCTGCACCTATTGTCTATTTATCCCTTCTTCAGACTCGCTTATCCATGGTCTCCAGAGATGCTGCCTGACCCACTGAGTTATGCCAGTCCTAGCCTCAGAATTAAAGAGCATTCCATGCGGAATGAGATGAGGAGGATTGTTTTTTTTAGTCAGAGAGTGGTGAATCTGTGGAATTCAATGCCAGAGAAGGCTGTGGTGGCCAAGTTGATGGATATATTTAAGGCAGAGCTAGATAGATTCTTGATTAGTATGGGTGTCAGGGGTTATGGGGAGAAGGCAGTAGAATGGGGTTAGGAGGGAGAGATAGATCAGCCATGATTGAATGGCAGAGTGGCCTAATTCTGCTCCTATCACATGAATACTTCGTGCTGCATTTGTAAACCAGCATCTGCAGTTCCTTGTTGCTATTGTTTAATTCTTTATTGTTCTACAGATGGAAATTTCATCTACATCCAGGTTCTGTGCACTGTGATTGGCATCTATGGTTTATTGCTCTGCTTGGCTGGCCATCGGCTGTTTGAAGCAGGTAAAGTCTGACAAAATGAAATCCCATTGCAAATATCTTATTATCATGTGTGTAAACCAGAAGGCACAGCCTCAGAATAAACGGAGGTACCTTCAGAATGGAGACGAGGAGGAATTTCTCCAGTCTAGCCAGAGGGTGGTGAATCTGTGGGATTCATTGGTACTGGTGGCTGTGGAGGCCAAGTCAGTGGATACTTGTAAAGCGGAGAGTGATACGTTCTTGGTTAGTAATGCCCCTGTCCCACTTAGGGAACCTGAACGGAAACCTCTGGAGACTTTGCGCCCCACCCAAGGTTTCCGTGCGGTTCCCGGAGGTTGCAGGTAGTTGCCGGAGGTTGCAGGTAGTGGAAGCAGGTAGGGAGACTGACAAAAACCTCCAGGAACCGCATGGAAAACTTGGGTGGGGCGCAAAGTCTCCAGAGGTTTCCGTTCGGGTTTCCTAAGTGGACAGGGGCATAAGGGTGTCGGGGGAGAAGGCACGGGAATGGAGTTGAGAGGGAAGAATAGATCTGCCGTGATTGAACAGTTAGCGCAGACTCGATGGGGCCCAATGGCCTGATTCTGCTCCTATGTCTTATGAACATGATCATCCTGTAGCCTCTTGATAATCTCATCCTCTTCCCTGTATAAAATAGCCGTAGGTGGTTAATTAGGATGGGTTTTGGGATGTAAAATACACAAGGAACCAGACAGTTAATGTTACTAGTGATGACTTGTGCATGGCGATCCCTGTGTTACACTCGTTTGAGTTTTAGAAATTCACCCTTGCAGAATTCAAGTATCTCTTCCCCAAAAGTACGAGACGCAGAATAAAATTCACCCTCAGAATTTGGAGGGGGGGGGGGGGGGGCTGGGAATAGAGGAACCAAATCAACAAATACCATGAGGATCGGCAGGTAGATGCAGAGAGTCTCTCGCCCAGAGTAGGGGAATCGAGCACCAGAGGACATGGGTTCAAGGTGAAGGGGAAAAGATTTAATAGGAATCTGAGGGGTAACTTTTACACACAAAGGGTGGTGGGTGTATGAAACGAGCTGCCAGAGGAGGTAGTTGAGGCTGGGACAGGTACATGGATAGAACATGTTTGGCACGATTATGGACCAAGCGCAGGCAGGTGGGACTTGCGTAGCTGGGACATGTAGGCCGGTCACCTTAACCGTTCTCAAGTGACGCTGCCTCACCCGCTGAGTTACTCCAGCACTGCCCACGTACCTGATCACTGCTAATGTTGCAATTGCCATTTGTATTGTCTCTTTGCATTGTGTGGGGTCACATGATTATGAGTGTTCTCGTTGGGCAAGTTAGAATCTCTAAACCAGGTTATCTTGATTGTTCCATTTTATTTTTGTAGAATTCCTCTTCTTTGGATTCTTGATCTTTGGATTCATGAGCTTTGTGTTGGTCACACGCTATTCTGCACTTGACTTCATCAGTAAGTGTTGATTAAAGAAAATAATACAGAACAATGCCTTTAGTTTGATAATAACTTGTACAACAATTGTGCCATTTCAAGTTGCATCAATTTGTTTGGAGTGTGAATTTGATACAGTGTGGAATTTGATACAGTGTGGAATTTGATATAGTGTGGAAACAGGCCCTTCGGCCCAACTTGCCCACACTGGCCAACATGTCCCAGCTACATTAGTCCCACTTGCCTGCGTTTGGCCCATATCCCTCTAAACCTGTCCTATCCATGTACCTTATAACGGTACCTTCCTCATCTACCTCCTCCAGTAGCTCATTCCATACACCCACCATCCTTAGTGTGAAAAAAATTACCCCTCAGATTGACAATAGACAATAGGTGCAGGCGCAGGCCATTCAGCCCTTCGAGCCACTATTAAATCTTTTCCCCTTCACCTTAAATTTATGTCCTTTGGTCTTCGATTTCCCCGTGTCTGGGCAAGTGACTCTGTGCGTCTACCTGATCTATTCATTTCATGATTTTATACACCTCTATAACATCACTCCTCATCCTCCTGCGCTCCAAGGAGTAGAGTCCCAGCCTACCCAACCTCTCCCTACAGCTCAGACCTGTCTTCAGAAGGAGCTTTTGTAATTTCAGATGGTCTCAGCAGTAAGATTAAAATTACATTGTCTATCATTGGGTGTTACTGTGATACTTAAAAAAAAGATGTTATTATTTGATTTCAAGGTAATTATATGCGTGCCTTTTTGAAATATGCTGAAAATAGTAATAACCTGAACCTGCTGAAAGTAGTTTAGTGCTAATATCCAGTATTTTGATTCAGTAAATGATTATTTCATGATCTGCAAATTTTCTCTGCATAATGTTATGGAAATTTGTACCTCGTCTTATAAGGAGATCGTAGGTTTTACTGAGACCATTCAACCCCAAACCAAAATTGACTCTAAGGCTACTCCTACTAATATTATTGTTGCCATACAGCAGAGAAACAGGCCCTTTGGCCCAACTAGTCCATGTCTCATTTGCCCACATTGACCCATATCTCTAAACCTTTCCTAAATGTTCCTGTACAAGTGTCTTTTAAGTGTTTAATCCCTGCCTCAACTACCTCCTCTGGCAGTTTGTTCCATACATCCACCACCCTCTGTGTGGGGATAAACGTTGCCCCTCAGGTTCCTAAGAAATCTTGTCCCTCTCACCGTAAACCCACGTCCTCTGGTTACAGGGAGAAAGTGGGGGGGGGGGGGGGGACACACACACACACACACACACACACACACACACACACACACACACACACACACACACACACACACACACACACACACACACACACACACACACACACACACACACACACACACACACACACAGCACCTGAGGTCAGGACCGTGTGGGTTTTCTCCGGGTGCTCTGGTTTCCACCCACATTCCAACGATGTGTAGGTTAATTGGCTTCTGTAAATTTTCCCTAGTGTGTGTAGGACAGAACTAGTGCACTAGTTATGATTGTGGACCTGGTGGGCCGGGGGGACCTGTTTCCACGCTGTATCTCCAATCTAAACTACATTAAAACGTTGACCACCCTGAACTGGTACTCTATTGTCTTGCAGGACGGTTTGCCATTTTGGTAGGCGGAGGGTTGTTTGGCGGTTTGCTCCTGTCCCTGGTGAGGTGGAGGTTCGATGTTCCTCTCATCTGTGTGGCCATTGTGGGATTGGTGCTGGGATTCTTGGTGGCAGCCATCATCTTCTTCACTCCACTGGGTAAGTCGAAGGCAACTGACCAATGCAGCTATTAGATTGGTTCAAGTCACCCCGTCCATTTTCACGCGTGGCCTGATGATCCTTTCACTTTGGAATTACGAAGCACTCGAGTGGCCAATACTTCTGGATTGTCTGAAGTCAGAGATACTTTATCTCTGTCTCTATGATTTTCTCTTTGTACTTGGCTGTGGTCAGTTACTGTAAATGTTCAATGGTTCTTTATTCAGTCCCGTTGAGTTTATTGTCACGTGTACCGAAGTTCGGTGAGAAGCTTTTGTTGCGTGCTAACCAGTCAGCGGAAAGACAATACACGATTACCGTCACATGCACACAGCACAGTGGAAATTATTTTGCACAACCCACGAGTGGACAGTCACCATATTTTGGCCCCGTTTACAAAGAATAGTCCAAAGTCCGATCCACACACTGGAGGTACTGGAACGCCCCCGAACCAGGTAAGCACAGGTAACGCGGGTCACGGGGAGAACACACAAACTCCGTACAGACAGCACCCGTAGTCAGGATTGAACCTGGGTCTCTGGTGCTGTGAGGCAGCAACTCTACCGCTCGCTGAACTGCTTGTCAACTTACTTTGTCTACTTATCCCAAACAGCAAACTTCAGTTTATTCCACAACGACCTCAACTTCTGGATGGTATACGCCTTCATAACGCTGGTGATCCCCACAGTTCTGCTTCCGTTTGCTAAAACAGTAAGTATGAATGAATGAATAAGTTTATTGGCCAAGTATTCACATACAAGAAATTTGCCTTGGTGCTCCGCCCGCAAGTGACAACATGACATACAGTGACCATTAGGAATGACACATAAAACATGAAACATTAATAATGTTTCGGGTCGAGACCCATCCTTCGCCTGAGACTCAGGGGGAGAGGGAATCTAGAGAAATAGAAGGTAAGGTGTGAAAACCACAGATCACAGCAGATGTGGATCAAGGGAATGTAGAATGGTTCATTGTTAGCTGAGGGGAAGATGAAGGGAAAGTAGACGTTCCTTTAAAATTCTTCATCTAACGGGCAGGATACCTGTGGTGAATATTGGGCAATGTGCTCTGAATAGTAAGCTACTTAACAACATTCAATACAGTCCTCGACAATCCTATCAAGAGAGGCAGAGGTTCACCTGCACCTCCTCCAACCTCATCTTCTGTATCCGCTGTTCCAGGTGTGGACTCCTGTACATCGGCGAGACCAAGCACAGGCTCGGCGATCGTTTCGCTGAACACCTCCGCTCGGTCCGCCTAAACCTACTTGATCTCCCGGTGGCCCAGCACTTCAACTCCCCCTCCCATTCACAATCTGACCTTTCTGACCTGGGCTTTCTCCACTGTCAGAGTGAGGCCAAACGTAAATTGGAGGAACAGCACCTCGTATTTCACTTGGGCAGCTTACACCCCAGTGGTATGAACATTGACTTCTCTAACTTCATGTAACCCTTGCTTTCCCTCTCTCGCTCTCTCTGTCCCTTCCCTGTCCTAGTTCTCCAACTAGTTCTACTGTCCTCCTGATTGTATGCCGCATTGTAACCTTCCCCTCAGCTAACAATGAACCATTATACATTCCCATTTACCCCTCATCTGCTTTGATCTGCTGTTTTCACACCTTGCCCATCTATATCTCTAGATTCCCTCTCCCCTGACTCTCAGTTTAAAGAAGGGTCTCGACCCGAAACATCATCCATTCCTTCTCTCCAGAGATGCTGCCTGTCTGTCTGAGTTATAGGCAATAGGTGCAGGAGTAGGCCATTCGGCCCTTCGAACCAGCACCTCCATTCAATGTGATCATGTCTGATCATCCCCAATCAGTACCACGTTCCTGCCTTCTCCCCATATCCCCTGACAGCTATTTTTAAGCCCTATCTAGCTCTCTCTCGAAAGCATCTAGAGAACCTGCCTCCACCGCCCTCTGAAGGAGAATTCCACAGACTCGCAACTCTCTGTGAGAAAAAGTGTTTCCTCGTCTCCGTTCTAAACGGAGTTACTTCAGCATTTTGTGTCCCTGGTGTAAACCAGCATCTGCAGTTCCTTTCCAAGGAATCAGTGGTTATGTCGCAAAGTAATAATTGCATTTATAAATGAATTAATAAATAAGTTTATTGGCCAAGTATTCACATACAAGGAATTTGCCATGGTGCTCCGCCCGCAAGTGACAACATGACATACAGTGACAGTTAGGAATGACACATAAAACATTAAACATCAAGAAAGGAAGGGAATCAAGGCTGACTTTGTAGAGCCTATATTATATAATGTATTTCTGATTATGCATGGATTTTGTTTCGATAGTTAAACATCATCACCTGCGCACTGGTTGGATCGTACGCAGTGATTGTTGCGGTTGGCATGTACGTCTACAGCAGCTTGACGTATATAATTCTAAACGTCATCAAGAGAGCCGTAGATCCGGATTTTGCAATGGTCTACAGTAACGCTCCTTTTCAGCGTACAGGTAGGTGTACTTGTTCAATGACGTTTTCATTTTAAGTGTTCTTCATTTTCCACATTTGTCGGAGGCGCTAGAGTTGCTGCCTTACAGCGCCAGAGTCCCAGGTTCAAACCTGTACGGAGTTTGCACGTTCTCCCTGTGACCGCGTGGGTTTTCTCTGGATGCTCTGGTTTCCTCCGACATCCCAAAGACGTAGGTCAATTGGCTTCTATAAAATTGTCCCGTGTGTGTGTGTGTGTGCGCGTGCGTGCGTGCGTGTGTGTGTGTACGGACGGACGGACTCTGGGTGGGTCAAAGGGCCTCTTTCCACGCTGTATCTCGAAACTAAAATCGAGACGTTATTTGTTTAGACCATTGGGAACCCCCCCAGCCACGGGTACCATGTAATCCCGTGCTACCTGCTCCATGGTCGGATAGTCGGTGACTAAACCGTCTCCCCCACTTGGTTTGCCAGGTGAGGAGGGGGCTGTGGGACCCCCAGCAGGACCAAAAACAAGACCTGTCAAAGGGCGGATGAGCTCCTAGCGAGCCAACGGCCATCCACACTTCAGTAGAAGTTGCGATCACTGTCGTACACAGCATTGTAAGGAACGATGATGAAGCACGCACACCAAAATCGGATACTTCCAGCGGCAGAAGTCCGCAGGAACTGGAGGACAGAGATGTGTGGTGCGTCCGTCACCGTTCCCCTCGGAAACCAGCACCACTGCGTCGCTAATGTTGTCAATACAATACAATAAAAGGTATTGTATTGTAATGTATTGTATTGTCAACGAAGGCCGAGATGGCCTGTTTCTGTGCTGTAATTGTTATATGGTTATATGATGATGATGAATGAACGGGACTAAAGCCCTTTGTTGTTTTTGAATGTGACATTTTTATTCTTTCTTTTCCAGAGTACATTTTGACATTTGTGTGGGTGTTTTTGGTCATCAATGGCACAGTACTGCAGTTTGTTTTGGCAAGAAACAGATCGACATTCCCACCTAGTCTGTACCAGAAATGGAGGAGGAGGAGAAACGCTGCAATTGGAGAACGAACACCTTTGTTACAACCCCCTGAAATATGAATCCTCGAAGCTTGGTGCGTGAGATTTTCCCCTTAATTTCTACATTGATAATCGCACGTGGACAGTGCAGAACTCTGCAGGAATAACTCTTCAAAATGGAGAATAATTTTGTCTTTAATCCTTCAGGATCACTTATGGAATCTCTTTTCGCAGGAGTGTGCAAATGAATACATTTTATGGTCGCCATTTGGATTAAATATTCCTTTCTTAGCCAAATTTTCAAATATTGTTAACTATGAAAATAATTGTCTTGTATCCATGAAGCAATAAACTTGGCATTAAGGTTTTGCATATATTTTTAATAAGGCTGATAGCCTGATTAGTTAGACTGTGAGAAATAGGTACTTAGGATCTTGCATGGCATTTTAATTGAATGTAACTTACAAGAAGGAGAAATGTTGATAGATCTTCATCTGCTCGCTCTGCTGCAAATGGAAACCATATTTATAATCTTTCCCACAAGTTTGAGTTTCATGTCGAGCAGAAATTCTTCCTCTTACATGTGGAAGATTAGGAATACTCACCGAAGATGCGTTTGTGAGCAATGTTTAAAATATTTCACTTACCTTTTTATTAATTTTAGTAAAATTAGCACAATGGCAAATAAAAAACATAATATATTATAATTATTAAAAAATTCACATCACAGCATTCTTAAACAAATTTGTAACTTTGGTATAACTGAATTTACAACCTTTTTTTTGCAGCATGTGCCTAAAATGTTCACTATTAATCTTTTATACACCACAATGATTATTTTCTAGCGTCTTCAGTAGACTGCTGCTTCAAAGTTTGCATAATTTGTGACTTTCTATTGCTTAAACTAAACAATCCTGATCAGTCGGATGTGGTTGGCTATTTATCGTTCAAGTTGTGGTTTCCTGTTGACTTCAGTTTAAACGACAGCTAAATGATTAGAAGGGTCCCCACCTGAAACGTCACCCATTCCTTCTCTCCAGAGATGCTGCCTGTCCCGCTGGGTTACTCCTGCATTTTGTGTCTATCTTCGGTGTAAACCAGCATCTGCAGTTCCTTCCTACACAGCTGTTGATTGCCCACCCTGTGGAAAGGTGTCGGAAGGAACTGCAAATGCTGAGTTTAAACCGAAGATAAACACAAAATGCTGGAGTAACTCAGCGGGACAGGCAGCATCTTTGGAGAGAAGGAATGGGTGACAATTGGGGTCCGGACCCTTCCTCAGTCTGAAGATAGGTCTCGACCCGAAACGTCACCCATTCCTTCTCTCCAGAGATGCTGCCTGTCCCGCTGAATTACTCCAGCATTTTGTGTCTGATCTGAAATAGTGGAGCAGGTTTGGGAGGATAGTGCTGGTTTACTTGGCTGTGTGTCCTTAGACGATGAGCAAGCATTTCCGTCACATTTCCCACCACATTGAAGGGACCTAGAGGTGACTCCAGCTGTAATTTACCATGAAGTGAGAAAGTGTACTTCCTTATCCCCACCAGTCAAGAATGTTTTATTGTCATGAGTCCTCAACAGGACAATGAAATTCTTACTTGAATTGTATATAACGGGGGAAAAAAAGAAAATGTTCACTAAATAACAAATATAGTGCAAATAACAAATAATAATATAGTCTTTTGCAGCTCAGAGCTTATTCGTTGTGTTTAATAGCCTGATGGCTGTGGGGAAGAAGCTGTTTCTGAACCTGGATGTTACAGTCTTCAGGCTCCTGTACCTTCTTCCTGATGGCAGCGGTGAGATAAGTGTGTGGCCAGGATGTTGTGGGTCCTTGATGATGTTGGCTGCCTTTTGGAGGCAGCGACTATGATAGATCCCTTCGACGGTGGGGAGGTCAAAGCCGGCGATGGACTGGGCGGTGGTCACAACTTTTTCGCTCCTGGACGTTCAAGTTGTAGAACCAGGCCGCGATGCAACCAGTCAGAATGCTCTCTACCGTGCACCTGTAGAAGTTTAGGAGAATCCTCTTCGACATGCCGAATCTCCATAATCTTCTCATTGAGTTGTACTTTGGCCCCGGTATGTATCCGGATTTATAAATTGGTATCCCACAATATATCATCTGTAAAATATCTCGATGCCTTGAGTTTCTGTCCAATTTTAGGAGTTTTACAAAATTATTACAGATCTCATTATTTTTTGTGAAATACTCTTTTTTTTTTTCTTCTCACGTTGACATGGCAATCTCCCACCTGTGTCATTTTTAACCATCAACGCTACAAATGATGGAGTTGAGTTGTGATATTTTTTTTAACGGTCTGCTCAAGAACAGTGTTGCTGTATTAATATTAGTGAGGATTTGCCACTTCAACATTAACAATGGCAAAATTGTTGGCATAATATCCAGACATACTAATCTCACAGATTCAGTCCAATATGTGGTCTTTGGATGCTGATTAAAATTGATATTCAAGTGGTTTGGCTCGGCTCATTGTAGAGTTGCTGCCTTCACCGTTCAAGATGTCCCATCATCATTGTCCCAGTCTAACATTCTCTTTGGACTGGGTGATGTGTACTCAGCCCTCTGGATCCTCGAGATTGCATCTAGGATTTGCAGAGCCTAATTTCATTGCCGTTCTCTCTGTGCTCATGTTCGGGAGGGATGTGTGGGAAGGAACTGCAGATGCTGGTTTACACCTAAATGGACACAAACTGCTGGAGTGACTCAGCGGGTCAGGCAGCATCTCCGGCGAGAAGGAATGGGCAACACCCTCCACCCGAAACGTCATCCATTCCTTCTCTCCAGAGATGCTGCCTGTCCTGCTAAGTTGCTCCAGCATTTTGTGTCTATGGTTGGGAGGGATTGGTTGAGGGGAGGGAAGAATTGGAATTGTTCGAACCTTGGAAAGTTATGCAAGAATAAGTTAAACATCTGAGTTGAGAAAATACATAATAATATATTATCTTTACACGATATATCATATAATAAATGAAGTTTATTGTAATTTGCACCATTTTCTGATTCTTGTCATTAAAAGCCATATTTATTCTCGGGTACCAGTTGATTACACATGTAAATGAAAGTCACTATCCATGTACAAGTAGTGGTCAGGATAAGCTTTTGTTACAGAAAGTAAAATGCAGTTTGAATATTTAACACTGTTTCGAGTGACTTTTGTTCTTTTAAATTTATTTTTCAAAAAAAAAAATCTTAAACGCTTGCACTGTCCAAAACGCCCAATGTGGCATGACAATTTAGTAGCCAAATAGATGTTATATCTCTTGCCAAATGACCGATAGATTTTCTGTAAAGAAAGTAACTTGCAATATTAAAATCAGAAGAATTTTTTACTAATCTGTAAATTGTATATATTCTGTAGTTTCTTAAAAAAAAATAAAGATCCAATTAATTGTTGATCTCCTCAATGTTTCATGCAGGAACGAATGTTTTTGTGAATAGGGCCAGACTTGCTGAACATAGAATATAGTCATGAATGTATAGATTGGCTGCAAAGTTAGGAAGTTATGCTAGTTATGCTAGTTTGCAAAAACTCTACACCATAATATATGCAACAATGCAAAGGTAATTGATAGAATAGAATGTCATTTTACTTCTGAGGTGTATTCTTGTTCTAAATTCAATAGACAATAGGTGTAGGACCTTCGAGCCAGCACCGCCATTCAAAGTGATCATGGCTGATCATCCCCAATCAGTACCCCGTTCCTCCCTTCTCCCCATATCCCCATTACTCCGCTATTTTTAAGAGCCCTATCTAGCTCTCTCTTGAAAGCATCCAGAGAACCCGCCTCCACCGCCCTCTGAGGCAGAGAATTCCACAGTCTCGCAACTCTCTGTGAGAAAAAGTGTTTCCTCGTCTCCGTTCTAAATGGCTTACCCCTTATTCTTAAACTGTGGCCCCTGGTTCTGGACTCCCCCAACATCGGGAACATGTTTCCTGCCTCTAGCGTGTCCAAACCCTTAACAATTTTCTATGTTTCAATTCCTTCCTGTCTATAATCTTTACGAAGTAGACAGTTTATTTGTCATAAAACAGTCGAATAGTAAATACATAACTAATTTTCGGGCGTCACGGTGGCGCAGTGGTAGAGTTGTCGTCTTGCTGCGCCGGAGACCCGGGTTCGATCCCGACTACGTGTGCTTGTCAGTACGGAGTTTGTACGTTTTCCCCGTGACCGCGTGGGTTTTCTCCGAGATCTTCGATTTCCTCCCACACTCCAAAGGCGCACAGGTTTGGAGGTAAATTGGCTTGGTAGAAATGTAAAAACTGTAGCCAGTGTGTGTACTAGGATGGTATTAATGTGCCGGGGTTGCTGGTCAGCGTAGACCTGGTGGGCTGAAGGGCCTGTTTCCGTGCTGTATCTCTAAAATAACAGGAACCCCAGGCAATGATAATCCCCAACAAGAGAATGTATAATCATCTTATTTGATGTCCAGTGGCATTATTGGGGCCAACTCTCCTTTCCTGCCACAAGGTATTGATCAAGTGAAAGATACAGCGTGCAAATGGGTCCTTCGGCCCACCAAGCCCACGCCGATCATCCGTTCACTCCAGTTCTATGTTATCCCACTTTCTCATCCCCTCTTCGGGGGCAATTTTACAGAGGGCTAATTAACCTACAAGCCCGCAGGTCTTTGGGATGCGGGAGGAAACTGGAGCAACCCGGAGGAGACCCACGCGGTCACAGGGCGAACGTGCAAACTCCACACAGACTGCACCTGAGCTCTGTATCAAACCCGGGTCTCTAGCTCTGAGGAGCAGAAACTGTACCAGCTGTGTTACTCTGCATTTTGGGCTGGAAGTGACAAATGCCTTGCCTGCTTGAGGGAGTTAAATCCGAGGTATTCTGGTGTTTGGGAGGAGGTAACTAAGCACACATGTAAAGGTGGCCTCTCCAATCCATTGGGTAAGTGCACATCCAATAACACTTATCAAGTCTCAAATAAATAACTTGATTTAATCTGTATCCTTCTTTTCAAATGATGTCTCCCTGGCCACTAACCATGCAGGGTAAACCAGCTACAAGCTGTGTACTGAGGCAACTTGTTAAAACGTTTTTAAATTGCATTTTAAAGTTGCTATTTTTAACCACGCTATAAAACTATCCTGAGCAGGTTCCTCAAATTCACAAATCAACTACGCTTTGAAATATTGCCAGAAGCAATAGGTAAATCAGTGTTTTAGCAGCAAGAAGCATCTTGATTACTGTCGAGTGTGGATGCATATCAGAAAGCTGATGCCGTTTTGAATGAGTGGTGTTCTCTGCAATTGAGTTGCTCCTGATAGAAGCCTAATATAGTCTATGCTTCAAAGGCAGAGAGCGACAAACAAAATAGATTAATGAATACAGAAACAGAGTTGCTTAGGAAATTGGATCTGAGTTCTGACAGCACGGTGGCGCAGCGGTAGAGTTGCTGCCTCACAGCGCCAGAGACCCGGGTTCAATCCTGACTGCAGGTGCTGTCTGCACGGAGTTTGTAGGTTCTCCCCGTGACCGCGTGGGTTTTCTGCGGGTGTCCGGGATTCCTCCCACACTTCAAAGACAACTTCCAAGCTAATTGGCTTGGTGTAAATTGTCCCTAGTGTGTAGGATAGTGTTAGTGTACGGGGATCGCTGGACGGTGTGGACTTGTTGAGTCGAAGAGCCTGTTTTGCGCGCTGTATCTCTAAACTATTGTTTTTTTCCAAAATTCAAAAATGTTAGCAGGAGTAAATAAATTACAATAGTGATTAGATTTACAACTAGTTCGGAGATTCAGCATGGGAACAGATTTGTTGGTTGCGGCATTGATAGAAATACTGCATGGCTTACAGTGACCCCGGGTGGGCGGCATTTGACTGGCTCGACACGGTTTTATCTCCGCTCCTCCCATTCTCTCCAGAGATGCTGCCTGTCCCGCTGAGTTACTCCAACATTTTGTGTCTGTCACGAGTCTGACAGTGACGCTTAGAGCCGCTAGGTGGAGACGTGAGCCATACGAGTTGGCCTTAAATCAACCAGGACTAATTGGTGCATTTGTCCCACCCCAACCTATCCTACCCCACCTTTCTTAAGAATTCACATTGTACTATTTTACAAATGAATAAAATATGATACAAAATCACATAAA